>NC_142197.1:25664000-25970500 GCF_026936395.1 Plectropomus leopardus
TGAAACAGCCAGCCCACTAATCAATTCACAGAAACAATCAGTGAATCAGTTACTTGTTGAAGTTATTTAAAGACAGCATTTTTAAATATCCGTGCTCCATTTATGTGTTGCTTTTCTTTGTCCACTGAAATAATAAACTGAATCCCTTTGAGTGTGAGCTGTTTGTTGGACAAAAGAAGCTCTTTGAATATTTCATCTCACACTGCAAATTGTGATAATTATTTCGCAATATTTTCTGACATTTTACAAAACAAACAAAAGCTGCTCTTAAAGTTTGAGATACTTTTACTTGAGTGATTTCATTTTGTGGTACATCATGATACTTCTGCTCCACAACTTTTATTTCACAGTAGTACTTCTTACTTTGAAGATCAAGGTTTTATACACAAAATCTATGAGTTTATTAAATATGATGCAGAGTTGTAAATAAAATCAATCAATACTTCACTCACAGAATGACCATATGACCATCAGTATATCAGTTGAAGTTTCTCTTTCTCACATGCCTCCATAGTACGTGAGCGGAGAATAAAAAAAAGATAAATATTCCTCCTGAATGTTGAATCCAGTAGGATGCTCGGTACTTCCCAAAAAACAAGTCCTGCATTCAAAATCTTGCTTTAAAATAGTATTATCAACAAAATGTACCCAAATGTAAAAATACTTTGAAATATTAGAAACAAACAAAAAAATCATCTTATTTAATGTAACACCTGGGTCTAAAAAGTAGTTTTGCATGTTAAATAAATGCAGCCGCATTATTCAGAAGTAAGTTATTTCCTAATTTGTATTTATAATTTATTATTTAAATTTAATTTTTTGAACAGTTTATTCTTGCACACATTACAAAGTATAGATAGATGGAGCAGATATTTGTAACACTTTGTTAATAATTAATGATTGGTTTGCAAATTATCAATAATTTTGTTTTGGATTGGCTAATCTTACATGGGTGTCAGTAAAGACGCAGTGTTTATAGATGTACATTATAGAATTTATTAAGCATTTCTCAAGGTATTATAATCTTAAATTGCAGCTTCATAATAGCATCTTAATCATTGTTATGGATGGTTTACAAACCAGTCATAAGCCATTAACAAAGTGTTACCTATTTGTGATTCAGAAACTATCAACAAAAGATTTCTAATAGATTCAAAATCATTTGGTAATCATTAACAAATACTTCATAAAATGTTATAATGTGTAAAACAATAAACTGCCAAAATAACATAAATTACAGAATTATTAGCAATTATTTAGGATGATCAATGATATGTTTTTTGACAATAAAATATGTATTAGCTAAATTTTCAGTAACTATCAAGTTATATTTATAAGCTATAAGTTATTATTAATGATAGTGATTATAAAGTGTCACACACACCTATACATACATCATATACTCATAAAATAATAATAATGTTTATTTGTATAGTACTTATCAAAAGCAAGGTGACAAAGTGCTTTACACATAAAATAACAACAATAAAACACAAGCACGCATGCACACACACAAATAAACTTCTACGAATAATGGATAACTAAAAACACAAAGGAAAAATGCGAAAGCAATGCATCAGTTTAAAACTGAAACAGTGCAAACCTTAAATGCATTGTCTAAAGTAAAGTAACTCAGTGATTAAGAATGAAAATAAAGCAACAAAAAAAAATTAAAAGAGAAATTATAAGATTGTAGGCATTTTGATAAAGATGTGTCTTCAAAAGCGATTTAAAAGAAGATAATGATGGAGCAAGCTGGAGCGCCTCAGGCAGGTTATTCTCCACTGTAAAAAGAAACAATTACTTTTAACTTAAAAAGCCAGTGTTCAGACAGCAGAAGAATCTGGGGCCCTGACTCCTTGGGCCCCTGGGTTCAAGAGTTTAACTCTGTGTGACTTGTGTTGCCTGTTTGCAGTGATGTTATTTTATAGTTTTAATGTATTCCCTCCTTCCTTTATTTTCTATGCAACCATTCACCTCTGCCCTCCCCGAACAGAAGCCATCATTGTATTTTATTGTCAGATCTCAATAAGCTTCGCCGGTTAAACCTCCACATTTGTGCTGAAAAATAAAAAAGGAATCGACTCCCCACATTATTGGCCTTGTATGGGATAATCAGTGAAATTACAGCATTACAGCGTATCGCCACCTCTGCTCCTGTTTATCCTCAGGTAATTGGACTGGGATTTCGGCTGGTAATGAGCTAAACAAATGGACCGCAATCTGGAGCTCAAACACACGCATTCATAACCATCCAACTCGGGCTGGAAGCTTCCAGAGGCCCAGGCTGGAGTGAGTCCGCCATCTGCTGGCCGTGCGTACTCAACCTGTCAATGAATGTGAACTAACTGAACACCATTCACTCAGCTGTGCAGCACCTGATGGGATGGAAGGTGTACAAATGTGAAGAAAATGTCTGTCTACATTTTTGTGTGACAGGTGTGTCTGAGAAAGGAGCAAATAAAAAACAAAGAGAGCAACGCCTGCACACTGTCCTGCTTACTGCTGACTTATCTATTGAGAAAAATTACGTTTGGGTCTAGCAGACCTTCATCAGGTTTAATGGCAACATCAGAACATGTCTACATACGAACAGAGACTGCTTTAAATCTTCCACCATCCAATCAGAGGACTGCTGAGAACGATGATCACCTGCAACTGCTTTGTACCATCAGCTGAAAAATAGAGTAAAAACATTTTTTTTTCACATTTCACAATCTCAAAATATCACAGGTTTCAAGCATCTGAACAAATGGAGTTAACAGAGTGAGCACATCATCCAGCATCCATGCAGTCAACAAAGAAATAGTCAACTATTCCAAGACAGAGACAAAATACAAGCACACACAAGAGATTAGTTTAACACATTTGGGAAATTTGTAGAAAAATCTTTTAGAGAAAATCATTTAGAGGAAAAAAAATGTTTTAAATTCTTTAAAAAAAAAAATGGAATTTTTTTGAAAAAAGAAAAAAGATTTTTTTTGTAAATGTTTTAGATTTTTTTTGTTGAAAATTTTCAAAAAATTCTCTAGAAGTTTCTAAAACAGTCCCATCTCTGAATGATATCTGCTCAATTCCTCCCATGATCCAAATATCTAAGAGACTGATTGTTTCATTCTGAGAGAAGGAAACCACCTATCTGTCTATCTAAAAATTGCTTGAAAAATAATATTGATTCTGTAACAAAATTTTAAATACATATTTATGATCATTATAAATCTAGGCATAGTCACAGTAAACTTTATAATACCAGGTTGATATTATCCGTTTATACATGATCCATTTTTATATAGTTTTCTGGATATGTTGCCCTAGCTTTTTATTAAAATAATTTTCCGAATAATCTTGCAATATGTGGGACATTACCTTATGTTCAGTCAAATGTGAATATCTGTTATCAATATCAGTTCAGTTCTTTTTTCCCATGTTTCTGAATGAAGTAAAACCAATTTTCTCAGGATTCAAAGGTTTAAATATGTCTAAAAGGTGTCTGAAAACAGCACAGCGCTAAGTGATGTCAATGCAGGTTTCAAAGGGTTAACCACACTGCATTTAAAAAAATAAATAAATAAATAATTTGACATAGCTACTATGACATCACCTACTGGTTTGTGGGATCATTTTGAAGCCCTCAAGCTTTATATTTTGGTCTTCACCATCTTGGATTTTTGGAGCCAGAAGTGACCAGATTTGGACAGAATGGAGATAGCCCTAATGCTACCTGCTAGCTTTGTTAGCATGGTGCATTTAGCCTACAGCTATGATACATTGTGATGATGCTTATGGTAATTTTCTGCAAAAACAAACAAACAAACAAAAAAAGACTTAAACCACTTAAATCAGGACTGCCAAATGGACCACAGGCTGCTGGCTCACCTAAGAGTCCAATCTGACCCTCTGGATGACTTTCGGCACCTAATGTTGCTGCACGTGTGAAGGCTAACAGCTACCTGGCTTCAGGAGCAAGTTTAACAGTGAGACCCCTGCTTCCTGCGAAATGCTGCTTTAGAGGCTTTTCACCCTGACCACAGTACTGTTCTATGAAACAACAATGAATACTTATTGTAGTACTGGTAAAATTTCTAACTCCTAGATCACATTCAGTTCAATTAAGTTTTATTATTTTATCACATATAGCAATTTGTGTTGCAGCAAGTGTAAAAACATAATAAAAACACATAAAGCACAAACAATATGTACATCGCTGTGTCTCCTGATGACACAGGGCCTATTGATGCCCTTTTTAACTGCATTTCAGACATAAATTCATGGATGGCAGCAAATTTCCTACAGCTCAACCAGGACAAAACAGAGGTTTTAGTCATCGGTCCTGAAGGCCAGAAAGAGAGACTTTTACCAAAGTTACAGGCTTTTAGAACATCACAATCTGTAACAAATCTGGGTGTGATTTTTGACTCTGAGCTTACTTTTATCCCACACATCAAAAACACAACAAAAATTGGTTTTTATCATCTAAAGAACATAGCCAGAGTCCGCCTGTTTCTCTCTCAGGCCAGCACGGAGGTACTGATGCATGCTTTTATCTCTTGTCGTCTAGATTATTGTAATGCCCTGCTCTCTGGTCTTCCCAAAAAGAGCATTTCCAATTTACAACTATTGCAGAACTTCGGCCGCACGAGTGCTGGCCTTGAGGACCAGAGGCGGGAGCATATTACACCGGTTTTAAAATCGCTTCATTGGCTCCCGGTGCGTTTCAGGATTGATTTTAAGGTTCTTTTACTTGTTTTTAAGTGTCTCAAAGGTCTTGGGCCTTCTTACCTAACTGAGCTGCTTTTACCTTATCAACCCTCGCGGACCCTGAGGTCCTCCGGCACTGGCCTTTTAACCATACCAAAAGTTAGCTCTAAAAGAAATGGGGAGGCGGCTTTCAGTTACTATGGCCCCCGTCTGTGGAACAGCCTGCCGGAGAACCTCAGGATCACAGACAGTGTTGAGGTTTTTAAAAAGAGGCTCAAGACCCATCTTTTCAATCAGGCTTTTAACTAACTAACTAACTATTTATTTATTTATTCTACTTTTTTTTTTATTTTATCTTATCCCACTGTTTTAGTCTCCCATTTATTTATTTATCTAATTATTAGCGGTTATAACCTTTAAACTATTTTACTGTGCACTTGTATTCTTTGTCTTATTTTACTGTTTCAGTCCCTTACGTTCTTAGCTTTTATGTTCTTTACCTTATTTTATTGTGTTAGTTTTTAGCTCCAGTGTTTCCTCATCGGGGCCTACCGGACTGGGAGTGGTCTCTGGTCCACCATTGGGGGTGCTGTACCGTGGACTGTTTCGGCCCGGGTGGCTAGAGGGCTCGGCATCTTGGTGCGGGCACTCCTGTCCGCCCGGGTTGGGATGGTCTCTGTGGTGGCGCCCCAGCGGTGCTGGACCGTGACCTCTCTCAGTGAGGTTGGCCCCCAAAGGTAGCTTCTCCCTCGCCTCAGGTCTCAGTGCCTAGCCATGTCTCTTTAGTAGCAATTGGTGTGTGTTGGTGTATGTGTGCGTGTGTGTGGGTGGTAAGGGTGGATGTTCGGGTGCCTTTGCGAATATGTGTGGGAATATCTACATGATTGTGTGTGTGTGTTGTTGCGTACGTTTATGTGGGGGTGGGAGGGTCAGGCTGTCTGTATTTTTCTTGATTTTCATTGATGTTTGTCATTTCTGTTATTGTTTTTAATCTCTGTGAGGCACTTTGTGTTACTCTTTGTATGAAAAGTGCCATACAAATAAAGATTTGATTTGATTTGATTTGATTTGAATATGACACAGAAACATACACTGAAAGACATCTGTGCACAGGATTAGCTACGCCTGTAGCTAATGCTGCTGCAGCCTCATGAAAACTTTGCAACATTTTTATGTTTTCTGTGATTTATAAAAGTAGTTTGCATTTTTTACTTGTGTGCTGTTGTGATAATAGTGGGATAACTGCGTGTGGTATGATTACTAGTTTTGGCAACTCCGATTAATTTGATTTCTTTAAAAAAAAAAAACATGGAGACAAAAAGCAATGACCAACTTGGCAAGAAATTTCCCACAAATTGTAAGAAATTAGTAAAAGGTGACAAGTAAATGACCTGTTTATTTTATTTTATTTTTACAAAAGGGGGAGGATAATTGTAAAATAATTAAAAATAAATAAATAAATAAATAGATGAATGAATTAATAAATAAAATAAATCAATTACACCAATAAATAAATAAATAAGGTAAAATTGTCCAGAAAATGATTGTTATAATTATTAAAATAATAGATTTAAAATTATGTTAAGGAACAAAAATGTATCCATTTAAATTTTCTTGTTGTGTGTAATTTTCTTTTTCTTTTTTGTGCTTATTTTTAGCTATTATTTTCTTGTACCTTTTTACTAATTTCATGCTAATTTTGGGCTATGTTGTAGTAATTTAATCATCGCCGTTTCCACTTGTTTTTGAAAGAAATCAGGGTTAACCAATAGATGTACAGTAATATGCTGTTCTACGGTTTTGTCTATCATTCAGTGACAAATGTACGCCTCTTGACTACATCTGTATTTGCCCTGTCACTGTCCGTTATGACCGATGAAATGACAGTACTGTCAGTATGTCTGCTCCACTAAAGCTGCAGAAGAGTCACTACATTCCACCTCTTTTCCCCTGATGTTTCAGAATAAGATGTCAGATGTGTAATAGAATCATACAGAAGAAATAATTGTATTTTAGCAGATTTGTAACATGTATCATATTGCCCTGCCCTATACGCACCAGATTCATGTTGTAATTAGACCTTCTGTCACATTGTTGTCACTCCATCAGCCCACGTTCTGTCTGAACTTTGAGCAGAGCGAGTGATGGAAGGAAAGCAGCAAGATAGCGGAGGGAGCATAATCTCAGCATCTGGCACACTTGCATTTGCCTGCAGATGCCAGTGGCTGATTGGACAACTTGCAAAGAGCACGTAGGAAATATCAGATCTTCCTGTCAAATATGATTCATGACCAACAGCAAAGTTGCTGAAGAGTTACAGTAATATTCTAAACAGGCTGTGAGCTTCATCATTAAAGCCGTTATAGGCCATGTGCAGCTGGGTAAATACAGTGATCATTCTGTAACTGCAATTCCAAATAAAAACAGAATACAATGATTTTCAAATCCTTTTCATCCCATATTCCATTGAATTCAGTCCAAAGACAAGATATTTAATGTTCATAACGATACATGGTGTTGTTTTTTGTAAATATGCATTTGCTCTGAACTTAATGCCTGAAATACCTTCCAAAAAAGTTGCCACAGTGGTGTGTTTACAACTTTGTGACATCACTCAGAATGTGTTTGGGAACTGAGGACACTAATTGTGGAAGTTTTGAAAGGGAAATTCTTTCCAATTCTTGCTTGATATATGACTCCTGTTGCTCAGCTGTTCGAGGTCTCCGTTGTTGTATTTTGTGCTCCATAATGCTCTAACACATGTTCAAAAGGAGACAGGTTTGGACTGCAGGCAGGTCAGTCTAGTGGCTGCACTCTTTTATTACGAAGCCATGGTGTTGGAACACGTGCAGAACGTGTCTCATAGTCTCACGGAAATAAGCAGGGATGTCCCTGATAAAGACTGTATGGCAGCATATGTTGCTCCAAAACCTGTATGTATCAGTATCCACGGTGCCTTCACAGACATTCAAGTTACCCACGATGCCATAGGCACTAACAAATCACCATACCATGACCAGATACTTTGAACTTTGAACTTGTAACAATCTGGATGGTCTTTTACTTCATTAGACCTTAGCCATGATTTCCAACAACAATCTGACTTGTGGACTCATCAGACCACAGCACACTTTTGTACTTTGTGTCAGTCCATCTCAGATGAGCTAAGAGAAGTCGGCCGCATTTCTGAATGTGAACAACTGAGGGTTAGACAAATGGTTTACTTTCCTTCTGGAGTATCTATCTATCTATCTATGATTTATTATTATTTTCATTACTCTGCACAAAACAAAAAAAAAATTGACAACAAAAAATTTTATCAGTTTAATAATGAATATCTTGTCTGTAGTGTATTCAACTGAATGTAAGTCAAAGAGGATGATCAAATCACTGCATTCTGTCTTTGTTTTAGACAGCATCGCAACTTTTTGGGGATCAGGGTTGTACAATCATCTCTTTTGTGGCTGTCTTACAAAAGTTAACTTTACAGTGACACACGAGTCAACTGAGTGTGTTCTAAGGTGACATGTTTATTTCCCGGAGCAAACGTCCTCTTCTCCAGGTGTCAGCTGATCGACAGGTGTCATGTGGTATGAAAACACTCCTCTCTGGCAGAATGAAAACAAACTCAAATGCAAACTTTGATCAGATCAAAAGAAGTTGTCACACTGTGATGGATTATCTTGCTCTGTGGAAGATGTTTTTTTTTAGAATTTGTAGGAACAAACAGCAAATGGCAGCTTGTGACAGAGGAAAACAAAGCTGGATATTTCAGAGTGCTTTTACAAAGCAGGGAGGCTGCAGAAGGACAAGGGGAGCCAATATGTCACCTTTCTTTGTGTGGAGTCTGTAGTTTACTTTAGGTCAGTGAGTGACACTGTGCATGTTAATATGAACAGTGAGAGACTTCATGTCCCGAAATTTTTAAGAAATCAGATCAGACCATATGCATGAAAAACAGCCATAATGATCAAAAAATGAAAAATGAAAACACGCCAAACAGTCGCTGAGTGACTAACTTCAGGGAAAAATTGGATAAACAAACTTAAGGTCTTCCCAAATCCTACCTCACTTCTCTTGTGATGTGGGGTTAAAGTGCTCCCTGAAAAACACACAGAGACAACGGACAAGCTTTACTTCCTCAGGTTCTCCTGCCTCCTCCTGGTTTCTCTCCCTAGGACCGCTCCTGCTCTCCTCTTCATCCAACGGCTCCTGATTGCCGACTGTCCTCAGCTGGGTTCTCTGCAGCGCTGGCTGAGCTGAAATACTCCTGAGTGATTATCATACCCAGCTGGTGTCTCTGCTGAGGGTCAGGCAACAGTGTTAGGAGGAGGTCACCACAGTTGCTCAGATTATTTTAAAAATTTTGGTTCCTTTGAGTTGATACATATAATTGTATAGAACTATCCTAACCTCTGGGTTTTGATACTTTTTGGATCAGTTTCTTTGTGGCACTTGTAACAGTACATATGTTCGGCAGCTTGTGCTGTCTGCCCCACAAAACTTCTCTTCAAAATTCTTCAATGCATTAATAGTCATCATGTGCAAGTTTACATTAAGATAAATAAAATATTGATTTTAATGCAGTGATTCAGCATTCCACCTGTGGGGCGTTTCCACCAGCAGGTCAGTTCAGTTCAGTTCAGCTTGATTAACAGTAGAGGCAGAGTGAGCACAAACCCATGGTAACAGCAAATGGGAAAACTCAAAGATCCACGAGCGTTCATTTTGATCGTTCACACATCGATTGAGCCATATCAATGTATTCATAAAAAAGTGGAATTATTGTGTCAGTCTGACTAAGACTGGGATTTAAAAATACATGTAAAGTCAAATTTCTTAAAAGTCGGAGTAACACAACTAGATAATGTGGTTTACTCTTTCATGTATATGCCTCAACCGAACCTGAACTGGCCTAGGCATTCTGCGCATGCGCCATAGTCCCCATGCCAGGCTTTGACCCAGAAATTCAACAGCATAAATTTGTAGAAGAAAGCCAAGAAAACAAAAGAAGATGGAAAGAAAACAAAACAAGATGAGGTACAAAGTAAAGCGGAGAGTTCGTACCAAAAGTACAGCACCAAAAAGTTATCTGTGTTTTATCGTCAGTTCAACTAACTTGTTTGGTATGTGACATAATAGGTCAACTAGAAAAAGGTCCAATAGCAACTAGCTGAAGAGGGCATATTAACACCTATCACGGAGGTGTCTGACATACTTTCACCAACAAATAAATTCTCCCCCAGTGATTGTGTACTGAGACAAGGACAGTAGTCCAATTAAATGGCCTAGGTTAAGCTATAACTGTGGGCCAAACTAACTGTGCATGGAAACACACTGAGTGAGTTTGGGCAGTGCGAGAGGTCCTGGGTTCAACTCCCAGACGAGCCCCCACTTGTTATACCTAGCTCATTCAAGAGCATAACAAAGAAGGGAGGACCACACAGTAACCATTTAACTGAACAGTAAATTCATTAAAGATAACACAACAAAAGCAACCAAGATGTAGGTCAGTAGTCAGTGGTGAGGTACAGGTTTTGGGTGCGTGAAGTGCGTGGGTGCTGACTCAAACCATAAAAAAACAAGGCACCAGCCTTCCAGGAGGGAGAGGGAGCTATCTTGGATATGGCAAGGCTTAAATAGACTTGTGGCAGGTGAGGTGAATCCCAAAACTGAGGTAGGAGGAGCCGAGCAGGGAGGGAGATCCTGAAACAAAGAGCACAGGCAGGCCAAACAGGAAATGACAAGTGTCCCAGGAGCATCACAGTACAGTCTAATGTTACAATTTGGTTACATGATTTGCTTCAGGAGCTTTCTACTGAAGCACCAGGAAAAGGTGGTCACCCCGCAGCAACCAGCAGAACTCATCAACTCCTTGAAACTTGTGAATGTCACTTTAGTTAAGTAGGTGAATATGCACAGGAAGTGTAGATATCTGACAGCGGAGCGGTTCAAACAGGTTATCTCACTTCCCTTTTCCATTCTAAGTAAGACAAAGACAGAGAATATAAATGAAAAAAATCAGTGTGGATGATGATGAGTGTTTCTGATGTAGCATCCAGATCTGCTGTACAGATTGTACTGCTTGAAGATAAGAACAATATTAGCAGCGTCAGCTTAATTTTCTGGAAGCGTACTTCAGGCCGGTGGCGTGTAACGGCACACAGAGCCACATCTGAGGAGAGATAAGAGATATAATGAGCAGATAGGAGCCGCTCCAAGGGCTCCTCTCTCTCTGTTTTTGCATGGACACACAAAAGAGACGAGCAGAAAGTGTTTTCTGCTACTGTTTTATTTAATTTGTTCAGTACTGGAGTTTCATGGACCAAACAATGGCACAACACTGCGTTACAGTTTCTCTCTTTGGGTACAACCGACTAACACAAAAGTTAAAATTTTTCCTCTACAAATTGGACTAAAGTACACACACACACACACACACACACACACACACACACACACAATCTTTTTCTTTCACAGGCGCCAAGCACAGAAACTCACTATTCACACACACACACACACACACACACACACACACACACACACACACACAATCACACAAGCACTCATCATTCACAATAGAATACATTCTTTGAAAGAAAAAAAAAGTCAATTATAAATTTTAGAGCATTTCATATCTTTTTTTTTCATCACACTCATATTGAACAGTGCCCACCTCAAACAGGAAGTAGGGCCACACCATAACTTGTCTGTGTGGCAACTTTTTGGAAAGGCCTGGAACAACACCTAATGACAGTATGCTTTCCTTTTGGGAAACTATCAGATCATCCAGTGGCCTCACCAACATGTTGGGTCACAGTTGAAGAGTTTATCGACTTTCATAGGGTGATTATCAGCCAAAAATGCGTTTGATTGATTTTCCATTTTTTCAATGGCTTCTGAATTGATCTCATTTTGAAATAAAACCCCCAACTATGAGCAGCTCAGTGCTCTGCAGGACCATACTCGTGGTTTTTTCCGCTTCAGCGCATTAATTACAAAAACTTCAAATGACCTCTTATGAAATTACAAAACTGATATTCTACCATTCTGTCTTACTAGTTTCATTTTAGTACACTATGGAGAGGGACGAGGGACAAAGACCACAACAAATCCTCTTTTTTTCCCTTTTTATTTGTGTGGGTCCTTTTGTATCATTCTGTGTCCCCTCTCTAAATTTGAAGTTTTTATTGGGTCTGTGAACACAGCACCGGCGTAACTCTCCATCAGTAATTTTTTTTTTCTGTCAGAGTTTATCTCATCAGATCGATGGATGAGAGGAGCAGCCGCTGCTAGTGAATGCAGACTTTTAGACTCAGCTGAATGAACGGTTAAGTTTCACTTTCACTGCACCTGATGTTCTGCTGCTCTGCCTGTGCCCAGAGTACACTCTGCACACAAAGAGTGAGATGCAACAGATAACCAGAGGGTATATATAGAATGGTATATATAATCCAACAGTGCTCCTAATGAATGGTTCATTTCCAAAAATAGAAAATCTATTTGTGGTAGCAGATGTTTTCAGTATTACCCAAAACACACCGATGGGGACAGCTTTAAATATCAGCCTTGCTAATAAATGAGTCATTGTACAAAGACAGGCCACAAATTATGCACCATGAGGTATTATTTATCTTAAAGGAATAATTTGACATTTTTTTTGACATTTTAGCACTTGCAAAAGTCAACATTGATGTAACTTTACAGACTTTACCAAACTACACTAGCAAACTACACAAAACCTCCACAAAAATATCTCTTTCTGGCAGAAAGCCATAAAGTCACAGTATACCAAAGTGAAGCGAGACCAATGACCGCCTGAAATCCTATGCTCTCAAGAAAAACAAGCAGTATACATGATTTAATGGGCTAGAACATGGAAAACCTCCAGTATGGTCCTTACATCTCTAAACACTGAGCTTTGTTAGGGTCTGAATGAGTCTTACTTGTGCTCAACAAAAATAATCAAAGCTTCCCTGTTCTGCCTCTTTGTCAGTGATCTCAGCGTCGGACACCAACGACAAAAGCCATCTTTCGTGGCAGTATGATGTACCACTTGACAGTCAGTTGGTGACGTGCTTGGTTGAAAGTTTCATAGTATTATGAGCTGTTGGTCAGCTGAATGGCAACTGGCGCAGCAGCATATTTTGCGGAGAGATTGCGTCAGTTCATGTCGGAACCATTCACTTTTGCTGCTTAATCCTACCCACATGCTTTTGTTGACATCCTGGTGTTGTTGGCAGCATCCCTAAATGTCAACAGACGCAGGAGGATACCTAGCACATGTAGACACTAAAATCCACTGACAAAGCGGCGATATGTTACGACTTAGGATGAGAATGTGTTGGAATGACACAGTTAAGAGAAGATCAGTTTCTAGAGGAGTTTTAACCAAAAAGGAATTACATTTACATTTTATCACCAGTCAGGGGGGGCTTGCCTCTTCATGGAACAACACAGCACAGATCAAATTCACTGGCTTACAGTTGATGCTGCAAGTGCTATGAACACACTGACACTCAGACAGGAGATGCCTCTTCTTCCCACTGTGATCCTGCCACTACATTCACCTCCAGACCA
This sequence comes from Plectropomus leopardus, assembly GCF_026936395.1. NCBI lineage: Eukaryota > Metazoa > Chordata > Actinopteri > Perciformes > Serranidae > Plectropomus > Plectropomus leopardus. Next base: position 25,677,279 of record NC_142197.1, read on the forward strand.
ACATTTCACTCACACTTTACATGTTTTTAACTCCAGTCGCATTGTGCAGATATAGAGCCCATTTTCAATACACGGTATAGGATTTCATAGACATATTAGTACCATTGGGAATGACAGAGAAACATTTAGTTGGGTTATAAAAGAAAAGCATAGTATACACACTATACTTCCTATTTAATGGAAAGAGATTGCATCTGGATGAATGCAGATGGTGTAAGTAGTTTTTTAGAAGGAAGCGTATATTGTGTGTAGAATGGAAGTTTTGCCATCATACAAGAAGCTGTTGTGATGGTGCTTCTTCTCTCTGGCAGCTGTAGGACATGTCTGAGGGATGAAGCAGGACTGGGTAGTGAAGACACAAACTGTAGCGATGGTGGCAAGTTTGAGTGACCTAATGCTTACTATGTCTTCTCTCTGTGCGCATTAGTTTTGAGATGCTGAAGCTTAATGTTTTTTTGATTTGAGAGATTTTGGGGTCACTGCGAGCTACAGAGTGAGGGTGATAACAGGAGACATCACTGTCTCTCTCTCACCGCCGCCACATGTGGCACATTTCAAAACAACACAAAAAAGATAACAAATACGTAACTTAGATCTTTTTTTCCTACAGTTTAAAATATAAAATTCAAGTGCAATTAAAGTTCCAAATATTAGTTACATCACATACATTTCTCTCTAAAGTAACAATCTGTTACTTGCAGGTAGTTTATCTCATCTTGTTATATAGCCTTTTTTTTATTAAAAAAAAATTATAGTATAGATTTTTTGATTCACTCCATTTCATCTTTCCCTGTGCTCGAATGGATGATGCACCCACTAAAGGTGGAATGGTTTCGATTTTAGATTTCAAATAATTTCCGTGTTAAAATGTGTTTTAAGTGCACCAACTGTTTTTTGTGTCTGTCTCGTGCACATCAGGGGCCAATAACGAAATCCAATTCAAGATACATCCATGTTCACTGTGTGGGCCAGTACGTCTTAACACATCATGCATGTACCCCTGTGTATGTGCACACTGACACACATGTCTTACACATCTGGATATGTGTGGAACATCTGTGATGTGGGCCTCTGCAAGTTCTGGCAGTATAAATATTACAAAATCAAAAACAACAACACAGAAAACAAAGCCAAGCAAAATAAAATGAGAGGTGGAGGAGGGGAAGGGAAGAAAAAAGTTTTCATGAAGGTGCAGAAATCTGGGGACAGTTGGGAGAGAAGAATCAGTGTATGGTGTGCAAATATAGGGTTTGACCGATATATATTGGTTTGCTAAAACTGGCCATATACTAAATACTGGGAGAACCACATTAAGACAAATATGTTCTGAAGAACTGTGGCTCAGGAGATACTGCGGGTCGATCACTAATTGGAAAGTTGGCGAACCCCAAATGCTCCTGACGGCTGTTTCATCGGTGTGTGATTGTGTATGAATGTTTAAAAACTGAGTAGCAGACGGCACTTTGGCCACCAGTGTGTGACCGGGTAAAGTGTGAAAGCTCTTTGAGTGGTCAAACAGCTAAAAAAGTGCTATACAAATCCAAGTCCATTTACCATTTACCATTTACCATTTACCTGGTATTAACATTCTTTAACTAATCACAAGTGGACAGCACTGAATACAGGTGTAAAAAACATCCAAGTCACATTGTGATCTGATCACTCAAACCACTTGCTGAGGTCATGATGTCCTGATGTGAGCACGACAACGTTCTATAACCCTCCCATGTTACCACAAAGTTTGGACAAATTGTTGTGTGACTTTGACACAAATGTGTGATCAGATTAGGGTCTGGGGAATTACGAGGCCAGGTCGATGCCTTTAAGTTTTTATCATTATCCTTATGCCATTTCTTTCTGTTTTTTTTTTTTCAGTGTGGCATGGTGCCTTGTCCTGCAGAGAGGGCCCTGCCAATGAGGATTCCCATTGCCATGGGGTTAAGGGGATACTTGGTCTGCAACGGTGTTTGGGTAGGTAGAGCATGTCAATTTGCCATATGAATTTTTTCCATATGAATGCCAAGACCAAAAGTTTACCAGCAGAAAAATGTATGGTAACAAGATGATCAATCAATGTTATTAGTTTTGGCAGATTGGTGTATTCAGTTTGGTGTTTAATATTCAGTGTACCACCAATATTGCAGATATTGGACCTTCACTTACATGGCCTTAAGGAGCCGATAGATGTTACCATGCCAAACAGAGAAAGATATTCAATACTTGTGTATGTTTGATATGAAATGATCAAGCTGAAATAAACAATATATACACATATATATCAGGCATCTTCTACTAGTTATGAAAATAATATTAATATTGGCCTATGAAAAACCCATATCGGTCAAACCTTATCAAAAAGCTGCATCAACGTGGGGAAGGGAGGTCAGTTAATGATGTGTTACTAATGAAAGGGTTCAAAGAGGAGGAAAGGCATCATGTGACAAACAGGATTGAGAACAAGTAGAAGAAATGAAGATGTTTAGTTGTAGAATAGGTACCTCAATGTATTGACCAAGGCAGGGGGGGAAGTAGACGGAGTAGGGGTATGGGAGGCTAACAGGAACTTAGACGCAGGATAATGGGGGTCTTTACAGTGGAGAGGTCCCATCTATTTATACGGCCTTAGGAACCTGGTGACTTTGGAGCGCAGCAGCTTGATGAAGGAGCGAGGGAACATCTCTTTGGACTCCTGAGCTGTGTACCTGAAGTAGTTCTGGGGATGGGCCAACACGTCAAAGAGGGCCTTTATCAGCTTCTTGTCCTGTAGGAGGACATAAGAACAAGGACTGTCATCCTGCTGGACCAGTCATATAAGGACTTTTCAGCCTTGTCACAGTCATGTCAGTCCCAAAGAATCACAGACTGGTAACAGACTGTATCCATAGATACCTTCAGTATCTCCTGGTGGTTCTCAGAGGCGTAGAGCCTGCCATCTCGCACTATGTCCTCTATCAGCTGCTGGTAGTCCTCTGGAACAAGTTCATAGAGTGTTATTGATTGTAAGTAGATTACAATACAAAAATCATTAACAACAAAAAATTAACCACATTATTGATGAGGGACTTTGTCTTTTTCAAATGATCTAAAACTGACTCAAGGCAGCATGTATGTGAGGTTAGATCTAACTCAGCTGTCTGAACTGTGTTGGCAGTGACTCACCATCATAAGTGACGTATGGAACTTGAAAACCTTTGCCACTATTGCCTTCGTTGGATTTAAACTGAATCCAGAGCTTGCGAGAGCGCGAGGTGAAGGCGATGGGCCGCTCATAGGTCTGACACGTCTCATAGGTGGTGATGGAGGTAGGGAGGGCTGAAGGAAGGGTACAAACATGTTAGAATAGTACTCTTCCACATGTTGTCAAGCTCAGCTTTTAAGCCAACACAAATGAAAAGTCCTAGAGGTGAATAGAATCTACAGTCCAATGGCAACCAAGCAAACTCTTTCTGCTGATGAAGACCATGTGATATGGCCCAAAGCTCTAGGAAAGCTAAAATGACCTCCTCTGGAGTTTTTTTGTGTGCCAGTTTTATTAAATTCCCTCACAGTGTTCTCAAGATATTGTGTTTACAAGAATGGGACAGATGCATGGTCACCTTGACCTTGACCTTTGACCAGCAATTAATTATATGGAATAGAAATTCCCTCAAGGTGTTCTTGAGATATCACATTCATAAAATGAAGGCAGTGGAGGTCACTGTGACTTTGAAGCCTGTTGCCTGGCAAAGGACATGAGCGTTCACATTCTGAGTTTGAAATAAACATATAAATCAGCAAGATTATCAACACACACACTGTAAATCTGTTCTGTTTTGGCAAAAATGAATGAATGGTTTAAAAAAAATTCTTTACCACTCTTCCTCATGACTAGCACGTCTCCACACTCATCCTCAATGGGGAGGAAGATCTCTGGTACCACGATGAGAATCCGCCTCTTGTGTGGTGGGTTGATGGTCCAGACACAGTCTACGTTGGATGGGTAATCTCCGGGGTAGTTAGGAGACTCGATGTAACCTGTGTATTCTCCCAGCTCTCCTCCACACAGCTGGTCTGAGAGCAAAGTACAAACACACTTAGCAAGGTGATAATTACAATGGCACCAATGTCAGGGTGTACCAGTGTGCTTAAAGCCTTTCTCCATTAGATAAGGCCATCAGTTCAAAACCCTGAGGCAGGCTAAATGTAGAAGTTGAGCTGCATTACTTTTGCAGTGGGAGACGTTGGTGGCACCATCGAAGTCAGTGGTGGTGTTCCCTGGACAGGTGATGCAGTAGTTCTGTCCAAACTCAGACTGATATGTTCCTGCTGGGCAGCGGATGCAGCGATGGGTGCTGGAGTTGTAATAATGTCCAGGAGCACAGTGCACTGAGGAACAGAAGCAGGGTCATCATACAGTTGTTAACCAAAAGACTAAAACTAACAGTGAAAACAAATTTGATTGTGTTGGTTGAAGAAGCTTTGTTTTCTTGCTCCATGTACAATATAATTTCTATTCCACTGTTTCAAGAAGATGCTTGATAGGCAAAATTAGATTTTCTAGAAATGGCTGAAGTTACCAGTGGAAAGCAACTATCAAGACTTCACTCATTTAAAAAAAATGACCACTAAAACAAAATAAAAGCTATAATAACTAGCCTGTTACTCAAAATATCTAGAATTTGATCCTATTGAACACCAGTGTGAAATTCTGTCATGATTATCAAATTAATTCTTGAGTTATGGCCAAAAACAAGTTTCATGAGGTCACAGTAATCTTGACCTTTGCCCCCCAAATTCTAATCAGTTCATTTTTTAAGGCCATGTGGAAATTTATGCCAAACTTGAGGAAACCCCCGAGGCACTTCTTGAGATATCCAGTTCATGAGAATAAGATGAGTGCAAGTCACAACGAAACTGAACTTTGACCACCAAAATCTAATCAGTTTATTGTTCAGTGCATGTGGATGTTTGTGCCTAACTGGAAAAAAAATCCCTCATGGTGTTCTTGAGATATTGTTTCATCAATGTGAGACAGACAAGGTCATAGTGACTTTGAATTTTGGCTGATGACCACCAAAATCTAATCAGTTCATTATTGAGTTAAGCAGACATTTGTGCAACATGAGAAGATTTTTCCTCAAGGTGTTGATGAGATATTGTGTTCATAAAAACGGCCAGAGAGATGTACGTACAGACAACCTGAAAACATAATGCCTCCAGCCTAAGGTAATGCTGACACATTGACATAAAAATAAACCTGTGTTTGCATTCCTTTAACAAACTAAAACTACAATGAAATTTAAAAAAAAAAAAAACCCTACAAAATTTAAGAAATTTAAAAAACTAGAACATTACAAACCTATGACAACTGAACAGGAGGCAGCCAGTGTGCACAGTATAAAATCAACAGCAGGCCATCCAGAAGACACATCACACAGCTGTGATATTATTCCTGCCTGGATTACAAAGCAGGCATATAAATAAAGCACTAAACCGTGTATAGATGTCTCTATCATCTACATGTGAATACGACACTACTTTATGATAGCATAAACAATAAAACTGCTGACAAATGGCTTGTGGCGTTGCAAACGCCAGTATAGACATACGCAGTTTGAAAGAGGCAGACAAAAAGCTACATTTACACAGTAGAAAGTCAAGAGGAATATTAAACAACACTTAGAATCTACCAAGGTCTGCACTAACATGATGCAACACTTTCATTACCTCAGTTCAGTGTGTTAGACAAAAGATAAATAGCAATAGACACAATATATGTATGTAATATATGTAATATATTTGGGAACTCTGGGGGAGACTGTTAAGTAATGCACCCAAATTCATCCATATTCCACCTATTTTTAAAAGCTACAATTGCATGACCAATGCACTGATAGGAGTAAACGAGGAACCAATAGTCTTGTAAGGATGTTGGGACAGTGGATGGATCACAAAAATACTTAAGGTAGCCTACGTCCTCACCATTTCTTTTCCTGAACCTAACCACAGTAACTTTACATTAATTATGTAACTATATGTTAAACACGTAGCATCATTTGTGGGGCGCTGATTTGTAGGATATCATTGGAACTATTGTGTGTGCATTTACACAGGATATCATACAAACTGTTCTATGAGGATATGTTGAATTAGTTCCTCTGGTAATAAACCAAGTGTTGGACAAATTAAAATTTTGACTTGATGATGGATTCAGGGGATCACCATTGACATTAGGGATGAATGTCTCTATCAAATTTTATCAGAAAGAACAAAGAGCATTTATTTGAGCCCCTGTCAACTAAATGTGTGTGTGGAGAAAAATAAATACAGCGCAATATAGCAATATAGCAATATAGCAATGTTTTGCATTAAATATTGTACTGAAACATGAATGCAGAATGGAGTATCACTTGGTTTGTAATTTAAACTATATATATTATATATATATATATATATATATATATATATATTGTATTTACAATATGTATATATTGATATATTGTAATTACAAATTCAAGTTGTTCTAGCCTATTAGAATTATGAAATCGATTGCTTTTTCAGTTCACTAGATACAGTTTGCTGCAAAAATGTCTGCAAGATTAAAGTGAGACGGCAACATGGAATTAGATAAAAACAAAGTTTTGCTTTGGGGACATTATTTGCAGCAAAAAAAAAAAGGCCATAAATTGCTAAACACTGTTTTATCACAATACTCGTAATGTCATATCGTAACACATTTAAACTTGCATAATATTATATCATTACTTAAGTACTGTATTGTGTCGTGTTGCTTTGCATCATGTTGTATTGTATCGAATTGTATTGTGTCCTATTGTGTCACATTGTATAGTATTGTATCACATTGTATTGTGTCATATTGTTTCACATTGTATCATATTGTATTGTATCGTAATGTATTGTGATGTATTATTTTACATTGTATCATATTGTATCACATTGTATTGTATCGTATCATATTGTAACATATTGCATTATATTATATCTTATCGTATCACATTGTATTGTGTCATATTGTTTCACATCATTTCACATCGTATCATATTGTATTGTATTGTATTGCATTGTATTGCATCTTATTGTATTGTGTCATATTGTTTTACATTGTATCGCATTGTATCGTATCATATCACATCGTATTGCATTGTGTCATATCATGTCGTATCATATCGTATCTTATCGCATAGTATTGTATAGTATTGTATAGTATCATATCTTGGGGCCTCTGGGGCCTAACATTGGTCCTCTGGTGATTCCACCCCTAATACTTTGGCTGTTGCAATAATGGTATGTGCAGTAACTAAAGAAACTGCATCAATAGACATACAATAGACATATAGAAATGCACATAGACACAAAGCCTCACCTTTGGCCTCACAGTCCCTGAAAGACATTGATCCTTCATACTTGGTCATGAGACCTCCTCCACAGGGGAAGCAGAGAACCCGACCTGGTTCTGGCTGGTAGGAGCCCAGGGGACAGGGCTGGCATGGACGGAAGCCATCAACCGAGAAGTGACCCGCTGCACACTGGCCTGAGGGAAGGACACAAGAACATCATTTGCGTTTGATTGGATTTTCTCTCTTATTCTCTTCATGTATCTGGATCTGTTGCTTTTTGTCTCTTTGACAGAGAGTTTGAAGTTCTATAAGAATCACACAGTGTATGAGAGTTTCTCAGTAAAGGATCAGTTGGTGAATCTCTTTCCTATCTCATGGAGTAAATACATGTTCTAGACAATGTAGACAATGCTAGTAATTCCAGTAGGTGTGCCTCCAAGCATCTCAGCAGTGGCCCAGACACAGCTCGCCACTCTGCCCAGCGAAGAATATGCGCTGAGTCTATATTTGACGGAAGCAAGCAAGAACCACTGTATTTTTAACAAAAATACAGTTAAAATCTCCTACATATCTTTTTCAAAACTTAATTATTAATTATTTATCTGTATAATTATTAAGATGGATATGTTTTTTACTAAAACATAGCGTACAATTATCAAAATGAGCATGTGTTTTGACTGAAACACGGCCAAAATTCTGAAATGTAGGCTGCAGCAAAACAAAGTGGGTACAAACATTAACAATCAGAATTGGACAGACAGAAAACGAAAGAATTTATATACGTAGCCTACTAAGCCATGGTAAAATCACAAAAGTCAAGGGGAAATGACGAAATAAGCATAATCTGAGCAGGTCTACAGCATCAGCTGGCAGGACGCTCCGCTTTTGAAATGCTTCCAGTGGGATATAGAGCCGCGTGGAGGATGGAGCAAAGCAGTGCTGCAGACATAACTTCATCTACACGCTGCTAGTGGACTCAAGGTGTTAGTCATCCAGGTCATGGCCAGGTCATTGCCATGACCTGGATGACTGAGAATCTTCACTGACTTATTGGTCAAGGTTAGTGGAGCATGTCAGAGGGCATCCACATGAATGCTGAAACCCAAAGTTCCCAGCAGATCTTTGCATTGTGATGAGATGATCAGTGTTGTGGTTTGAATGTTCTGTCTGACTAACTCTGTTTGTGATGGTTTTTCGTGGCTGCAGCTCAGATCCAGTTTGCATGAATGGCCACAAGGTGGTGCCAATCCAACATGTTTATACATGCACATTGTGTGTATGTGCTGCCAGTGTGAAAAAGACCTGTTTCACTTTTTACTGTAACTTCCTTGCACCAAGGAAAATTGAAATGTCCCAATTTTCTGCATCAATGCAGTGTGGAACAAGAGTGTACAGGTGACTGGCAGGAAGGAGAGAGATCTACAGGAAAATACTGGAATGGGCAGGACAGCAGATGTTTCTGGATCATGGTTCATGGTTGCTCTGATGCTGTGGTCCTGCCTGACAATATATTTGGTGGGAAACTGTGTTGTACATGAACCAACAGACATTACAAAATGCATTTTTTTTTTTGTTCAGTAATGGGATTTTTTAACCCTGAACCCCCCTCCCTCTTTCCCACAGGCTTCCTCCTCAGGGAATCAAACAAACAGACAGGACAAAACAGAACAAAAATAAATAAGCAAATAATATAATAATAATATAAATAATGATGCTTAAAAATATATTTTAAAAACAAGTAAACATTTAAATAAAAAATAAACACGCCTACTGCTACTGCCATTATTTTTAGTCATTCTTCCACTGTTATAATACCCATGACTGTTATTACCACATAAATAAACCACACTATTCGCATGTAATAAACTACATTTAGTAATATTCATATGTCTACTACTATTGTTTTATAATATGTTATTGTTGTTACTATCATGTTTTGCTGTGCATCTCTCTCTCTCCCTCCCTCCCTCTTTTTTCTCTTTCTCCTTTGTATCATTTTTTATGTATTGTATTTTTATTGTTCTTTAAGACATCAATTGCACATCTGTCCGTCCTGGAGGAGGGATCCCACCTGAGGCAAATTGGTTTGATTTCTTTCAAAAAAATGGAAAGAGGGCAATGAACAACTTATCAAAAAAAGAAATTAGCAAGACATTAGTAAAAATTTTATGAGAAAATTACCTGATAAAATAAAATTTAAAAAAAAAAACAAACGTGCTGGAAATTCCAAAGAAATATCCATGTATACATTTTTTACCAGTAATATTTTAAATATAAATTATAAAAACTGAAAGTATGGTTTTCTGGGAATTTCTCTCTTTTATTTTAATATTTTTTAATAACCTCCGCCTTGTGTAACTAATTTTCATTCAGTCATTTTCTTTTCACCTTTTACTAATCTCTTGCATTTTATGGACATTTCTTGCTAAATTGGTTATTGCCTTTTCCCCACGAAAACTGATGTTGATTCAGGTCAGCCTCATTAAAGGGTTTTTTGGGGAAGCCTGATTGGCTGTGAGGGTCCGAGGACACAGGGATGCTGTGAAGCTCTTGAGGCAGATTCAGATTTGTGATCATAGATTTTATAAATAAAATTGAATTAACTTGTGTGATGTTGACACCAAATGAAGATCTGGGGCCTTTGAAATGTGATGATAGGATGACTCACCTCCACACTGAGACACATTCTTGGCACCAGCGATGCCCTGTCCTTCAGTACTGGGACACGGCTCACAGGACAGCTGACCAACAGTGTCCTGGTATGTCCCAGGAGGACACTGGACACACTGCTCCTGCTCCCCGCTGTAGAACGTCCCCACACTACAGCTCACTGAGGAGGAAGACACAGCTTTGAAGGAATTCTTTCCTATGAATCTTCCTCATTCTAACAGAAACATCATTACGCCAACGCACAGCTAGCATAACTCAAAACTGACCACACTTTCCGTCCCGGAGGACTTGTCCTGTGCTGCAGGCCTCAGTTCCATCTGGTGTCCTGGACGGTTTCTGGGCCACCTCGTACTCCGTCCCGGAGAAGTGGATGTAGAACTGTTGCTTGTTGATGGACTTCCTGAGTGTCCGCATGGTGCTCTGCAGCTTCTGCTTCATCCTCTCCCGCACACAGTCCACGTTACACGAGTCTGAGGCAAAAAGTGGTGTTACGCAAAAAACAAACTCCAATAAAAGACATATTTTTTGGTTTTTCTAAATGTGTTTATGCTTATGTGTCTTTAGTAAGGACTGTTTGGTGCATTTTACACCCTTTTCATTCTTCATTTTTAATAATTTTGGCTGTGTTCATGCATGTGGCATACATTTTTGGCAAGATTGTGTATTTTTGTTTAATCTTGGAGTTTCCATCTTAGCTCCTACAATAAGTCTAAAATAAACTGTGGAAACTAAATTGTTACATTCAGAATGAAGCCCATTCACAGTGACATTTTTAATCCCACAGCCATCAAAGCATAAAAACATGCATTGTATTATATCTGGGTGTCATTCTGGGCTTTTGACATGGAATTTGTCATTTTGACTATGTTCCACCTGATGATGTCATTTTAACCACATTTAGCATATGGAGAAAATAAATGATATTTCCACTAGGTGTACTATCACAATCAATGTTGCTGCTAATCATTGACATATCCCAGGCTGTGATTATCAAAAATAAACACAGCCAAATCTACTCAACATGTATTATATTGAAAATAATTAATTATTTGTGGGTTTTTGTTTTTTTCATTTAAAACATGGTGGTAACAAAGTCCTTATTCTCCTTAATTCTTACAGATGCATGTCAGATACACACAGTATACAGGGAACCTCTTGCAGTTCTCTTTGCACTGTCTGAATGTTAACTGTTTCATTCAAAGCGCAGTTGGACAAAACAGGTCCCACCTGAGGCCTCCTCCTCCTTCATCTCCATCTCAAACTCGGCTGTGATGTGGGAAACCTCTTTGGAAGGAGATTTGCGTCCCCGCCGGCGCTTCTTCGACGAGTCGCACTTGAGGTTGACAAAAGTCACCTGACAGTCATCGGTGCAGGGGAACTGGCCTCCTTCATAGGGAGGAGAGTCATGAGGTAAAAGATGAAGAAGTGTGTTATAATTCAGAACTCATGAAAAGTGGAGTGTTTGAGCTGTCAGTTAAAACAGATAAAAAATGGCAGTGTGTGTGTGTGTGTGTGTGTGTGTGCGCGCGCGTGTTTACCTTGCAGGTTCTGCCTGGTTGAGTCTCGGTTCTTCTCCTTGTTGCGGGGCCTCAGGTGACACTTGGCGTCTTTAATCTTAAACCTAGCCTTCTGTTTGATGGGCGGGGCCATAGTGTCTGCATCATACAGCAGAAAGAAACACGAGACTGTCGATCATCAGAGTGTATAAAGCACATGATGTAATGTCTACAAATGTATTCATTTTGGTCCTTTCTCTTAAAGACTGCTGTTAATCACTCCGTCATTGATTTGACCTTTTATATCTTTTCTCTTTGCTCTTTTATTTTAAGTCTCTCTTTTGAAATGTTTGATATTTTATTACTCTGTAAAGTACTTTGAATGCCTTCCCTTAAAGTTTCATGAGTAATATCTGGAATGATGTAGCATTGTGGTACTTGAGATCAGCCTTGGTCTTCATACCAATTAAAGAGTCTAGGTCTCATCTCAGAATTGAATGCATTTGACTTGGTCTTGTCTCTGTCTTAGACATAGCGGACTCCAGATTTTTAATCAAGATTGATTGAGACCACAACGGATTCATTTATTAACATAATTACTGTGACTGGATGTCAAACTTCCTTCTTGAAATCCAGCCAATCACATAAGTCATTTGTAGTTTTTTTTCCACTGAAAACAGGTGGCACCCTTAAATATATATATATATATATATATATATATATATATATATCAGCAGTCTCGCCCTGCTTTGGTCTCGATCAACCCCTTAACACTTGGTCTTGACTCAGTCTCTTAAAGTCTTGGTCTTGGACTCAGTCTTGGCCTCTTAAAGTCTTGGTCTTGGACTCGGTCTTAGCCCCTTGAAGTCTTGGTCCTGTCTCGGTCTCTGCCCCTTAAAGGCTTGGTCTTGTCTTGATCTCGGCATACTGCAGTCTCGATCAAGTCTCGGTCTTGGTCAGTATGGTCTTGACTAAAACACCAGAATGATGCTAACAGTGTTTGCGTGTCCTCCCGTACCTGCACAGGTGGGTAAGGCAGCAGTGGCATTCCTTTTCTGAGGAGCTTTCCCAGGCTGGACGGGCACTCCGCAGCTCAGTGTGTAGCTGTTCTCAGAGTCTGTTAAACACACACACACACAGTGAGAAAAGAGAAAAGAGGGGAGCTGATGAGAGGTCAGAGAGGCTGAGAGTTTGGATTTGGTCTGACGGTCTGTGTGAGCTGCTCCCTCGGACTTGTGGGTACGGTATGGAAGCATGTGTGTTTCACTTGGCGCTGGAGCAGGACACGCACACTTCTGAGGATTAAAAGAATTTTATAAATGTATGACCTTTCTCTCCTCCTGCCGTCAGCAGCGGGACAGACGGCCCAGAGGAACCGCTGCTGCCATGTGACCTTAAACCCCGACTGAGAACTGAAAGCCCAGATGACAGATCTATGCGTCCTGTCTCTCTGTCTCAATCCACAGCAACACACACAGATGCATTTCAAGTAGGAAATGAGGGATGAAGTCTTCAGAGGTAATAAAAGCGAGATGATTAAATAAGACTGCATTAAGCCACAGGAATTTACATGGCTCCCTCCTTTCGAAAATTAAGACACACTCCTAAAAGACAGAAAAACAAATATTTCACTTCATGCCTGAGAGCTATCCATCATTCTCACACCGCGGCCGCCAAGTCAAATGGAGAGAAGGCCTGGCGGTGGAAAAAAAGGCGTGATCAAAGAATGTAATCGATTTACAGATGTGTGTTAAGTGGTATCGCAGGAGGAGAGGCCGGGGTGGCAGCCAAAGTGCTGTGGTGGGAGATGCCAAGAAAACCTTGCAGAGAGAAAAACACATCAGTCTGAGTGTAGAGCAGCCCGAGGAGTCAATACGGCAATAACGAGCGTGAGCGCCTCTGTGCAGCATCATAGGAATTGAGAGGAGAGAGCGGCACAGAGAGCTGTGACTGCAGGCCACCACCAGCAGAGGGCAGCAGTGTCTGCAGCATGACAGCAGCACATCTGGTCGTTGAGGTGAGAGAAGTTCATTTGCTGGATCCTTAACCCTGTGAACCTTTGAATATTGAGCAAATTTGTTTCATTTCTTACAAAAACATGAGGTAAGAGGCAAAAAACAACTTGGCAAGAAATGTCCTGCAAATTTCCAAATTAACTGAATTAGAAAATTATTTTTTATTTTTATTTTTTTACTTGATTTGATAAAACAGACAAAAAAGGGAAAATTTACAGACCATGAAAAATAAATTAATAAATTAATTAATAATATAAAGCAAAAGAAATGATCAAACACATGACTTGATGGTTAACATATTAGAAAAGGAGTGAGAAAAGGTACTAACTTATTTAATCCCACCCTTTCGTCATAAGTCATTGACTTTCATGAACCAGCTTCTATATTATTTTTGGAGAAGCTAGGGAAAATGTTCAGAGAGCCTGATGTGTATAATTATCACAATTACCTATTTTTTAATTTTATTATTATTATTATTTTTTACAAAATCTTTTTAAAAAACTTTTGTTCAGGTCATTTCCTTTTTTCACCTTCCCCCCTTTTTTTGGTGCTAATTTTTCAAGTATTTATACTTTTTACTAATTTCCTGGTACTTTCTAGGTTTTTTCCTATGTAAATTCCTCATTGCCTTCTTCCCATGCTTTTGACAGAAGTCAATTCAATTTACCCAGCTTTCAAAGGGTTAACTTAAATGCACAATCCGTGAAAATTTTCACAATAAAAATGATGGTACATCCATTTCCAACCCATCTTCATAGGATCCCTATCCTGATCTTAACATTAAGTTCCCAAATTTGAAATAATAAGCATAAAAAAGAGAAGAGAAGATAAGAGGAGGACAAAAATGCCCAAAGCAAAGAATAACAGCAGTGACCCCTCAGAGTTGTTACAGAGTTGTCACTGTTATCTCATTTCTTCAGCTGGCTACAGGCACTTTGTCTGTGTCTCTGCATTCAGTTGCATACTGTGTGTGTGTGTGTGTGTGTGTGTGTGTGTGTGTGTGTGTGTGTGTGTGTGTGTGTATGCGTGTGTGTGTACCCGCGAGGAAGAGGGCGTTGGAGGGGCAGGAGAGCGAGCAGACCTCTGCTCCTCCGCTCTTTGTGCACGTCAGCTGGGCTCGGGGCGCTGGCTTCCCATTGGGCAGACACTTCACCGCCTCTGAGGAACACACAGAGTCACATCACCATGACAACCACCTGCAGTAACACATACCTGCACCTGCCGACATATGCACACACACCGAGTTGGTGCTTACCGATGCAGTCTTTCTTGTTCCAGTGGAGTTTCTGTCCAGGTGGACACACACACTCGTAGCCTCCCTGGGTGTTGATGCAGCCATGCTCACAGCTGCCGTTGCTGATGCTGCACTCGTCAATGTCTGAGAGAAGCACACAGTCAGTGTGGGGATCATTTATACAATATTATATTCACAATGAAGTGGCCACTGAGTGTGTGTGTTGATAAAGCTGCTGGATCACGCTCACTGCACCTGTCCGTCAGTGACGTCACAAACAGGAGTCGCAACTGAACATGCTGAGTGAGCTACAGGTGTGACAGCTCACTCGCGCACACACACACACACACTGGTGTATTTGTACAGATGTGTCTCACCTCCGCAGTGAGTGAGGCCGTACAGGATGTATCCTTTGTTGCAGAGGCACTCGAAGCTGCCGGGGTAGTTGATGCAGGTGTGGTCACAGGTTCTCTCAAAGGAGCATTCATCGATGTCTGAGGGAGAGCAACGAGACACATGACTGGTGAGAAACACTGTGGCTCTGTGCAAAGGAGACAACAGGAAATACAGGAGACACTAGTGACTGCAGGAAACAAGGCGGGTTTCCATTATAGATTTGCTCAAAACTTTAGGGATATTTTCGAAATGTTTCTAATTACACAATTGTAATATGACTCTTTTTTCACTGATTGATGTTCTGCAGATAGCGTAGCTCCTGGTTAAAACCTCCTGAATGCCTGGATCTTAAGTTATCAAAGAAAAAGGTCAAAAACAGCCTTCTCCAACATGCCAAACAATGTTGGAAAACTCAAATTTGGTAACATGAAACTTCTATGTTTATAGTTTTTGCCAGTTTGGGTCTATTTGTTTTGAAGAGGAACAGACTTGATTCAGCTCCCAGTCAAAACCTCCTTAATGTCTGGACCTTAAGTTACCTGAGCAAAAAGGTCAAAAACAACCATTTCCGAACAGCTGAACAGCGTCAGTACACACAGATATTGTAACATGAAATGGCTTTGTTCAGTGTTTTTGCTGGTTTAAATCACAGAATCTATTTGTTATGGAGAAGAAGAGACTTCTACATTTAATTTGGCTCCTGGTTAAAACTTCCTGAACTTTTTTCCCAGCCAGCACCTATGGTGGGTGAGTAGCAATTGTACTTGGCTATCTATGTGCTCAGGGGCATAAAGGCCTTAAAATGAGGTGAGACCATAAGGGGCATTATTGGTGTGTTGCTTTTTTGAGGCACGTCGGTGTCTGACACCAAAATCACTGACAAAGTGGTGGTAAAGGGAATGGGAGATGACACTCTGACTGTTTAAATTCATGTGACACCAAAAGCACACCTCTGATTAATTAAGGGACTAAATACACCTGGAAATGTAAGATCCAGCTTGATCCCTAGTAGGGATTAAGAGTCAGGATATTTCAGTGTCTTATAAGTTTTAACCCTATTGTTTCTGTCTCTTCTAACCCTCATGTCTTTTCTTACCTACTCTTCTTACTCCCAAAAAAGTATTAGTGACCTTAAGATGTGGAAAAATACAAATCTAGGTTGAGGTAATTACGTAAGATCAACAACAGCAGCATAAAAACTGACATGTTTTGCATATTGATCAAAAACATTTGACGACCCAGCCTCTTTTGCTTCACTAGCTCAGAGATTCTTGAGTATAGCTGCTGAAGCTGTGTTGATGCTTCCGCACACGTTAATGGAATGTTGAAATGATCCAGTCCTGGTTTAAATGAGTCTAATGAGAGCACACAGGTTTAGTCCCAAAGATCAGCAGGATGAGTGCTTTACAGATACTGTAATCTTAATGAGTCATTTATGGATAAACACAGGCTGCTCGGCACGGACCAAAGAGGCCATCCAATTCATCACGGTGGACAGTTTGGTAAACAAACACAAAATCCACACTAAACTAGGACAAGAGCTCCTTCTAACAAGCCAATCCGGAAAAACTTCACATTAACCGTTACATCAACGTGTGTGTGTTTGTGTGTGTGCACGCATGCTTTCCCACTCATGTGTTTATGTATACTTGTCCAATACCAAATATTATTAACCTATCAGGAATGGAGTTTCAAGCATTTCAAGCTCACCTGCTTTATTTCAGGCTGTTCCACGGGGCTTTACAGGGGCTAAAAATACCTCATGTTATAATGGAGTTTGTCATGTGGAGGAAGTTGTTGAGGCCTGGACGTTGGCTCGGTAAATATTCCAGGCAACTGTTCATCTGAGGACTTAGCTGTGAGCTGTTTGGAGTGAGCAGAATTTACACAAAATAACGTGGGCACAAAGGAGCTGCAGCTGTCTGATGGAACAGGAACGTATAGAAAAGACATGCCGGCTTCTCATTCAGCTGTTTCCCTGAGAGACGCCCTCAGTCATGATGAGGTGTCTTTACTGTGATTGCTGACATTTATCTACAGAAGGGACACTCAACCTGCTTTTCTTAAGGAGCACTTTTGCAAAACTGCAGGAGGCCAGGGGCCAGGGGCCAGTCACAGCAGACCCATACATGTTTCTAGGATTTTGGGACATTTCTAGGATTTTAGGAAGTTTCTAGGATTGTAGGACATTTCTTGGATTTAAGGATATTTCTATGATGTTGGAAGGTTTGTAGGATTTCAGGAGATTTCTAGGATTTAGTCTAAGATTTTCTGACATTTCCATGATTTTAGGAGGTTTGTACGATTTTCTGACATTTCTAGGACTTTTGGAGGTTTCAAGGATTTTCAGACATTTGTAGGACTTATGTATGTTTTTAGGATTTTAGGAAATTTCTAGGATTTTAGGGGTTTTCCGAACATCACCAGGACTTCAAGATGGTTTAATGGTTTCAGGACATTCCTAGGATTTGTAGGATTTTAGGATGTTTCTTGGATTCTTGGACATTAGATTATAAAGTCTTTATTGTCCCCGATGGGCAATTTGTTTGCAACAGTTGTCAACACAACCAGTTCACACTATAATAAAAAAATACAACAAACAAAGGCAGAAATACATCTAACATATAACATACAGTAGATGTCATCAAAGTTTGTTGTAATGAATATAAAACCTTAAAGGTTCATCAATAATTGTACAGCACAAGGACAAAAAGCTTGTTTAAAAACCCAACAGCTGAGGGCACGAATGATCTGAGATATCTGTTTGATTTTGCCCTCTAAGAGAACGTATACCTCCTTTCTGATCATGAATTTTAAGGATGTTTTTCAAGGATTTTACAACATTTCTGGGATTTTAGAGGATTTCTTGGAGTTGAGGACGTTTGTAGGATTTCTGGACAATTAAAGGATTTTCAGACATGTCTAGGATTTTAAGATGCTTCTAGAAGTTTAGGACATTAGGGGTCTTGTCTAGGGTTGCGGGGGATCCTCCATTGGTAATTTATAAACAACCTTTTTCATGCTGTGTCATGCAGTCTGGCACCTTATGTAAACTAAAAGTACAAAAACATTTCGTATTGTGAATCACCCTCTCAGGGGCAAGATTTGGTCCGCTGGCCATAAGTTGATCTCCCTATTGACAACATTCTACCTTTGTAAACTTTAAAAAGAAAGAATCATTTGTGGAAATTGCTTAAGCAATATGGCAAATGATTAATCTTTCTGCTTTGGTTTCTTCTGCCAAATGCTCCAACACTGGCATGTATAACCAGGAGCTATTTTCTCTGGAAAAGCTCAGCGGCACAGAAAGTGCTGACAAATTAAACATTATATTTCATTTGAAGGTCATGTTGAAGCTCAACAGTCCAGATGTCAGTGGATGGGATGAAGCTGGCAGCTATTGGCTGCCATGGTACAGTGGCAAAGGTGTGTTCGAAAAGGGGCTCCGACGCTGTGATGTGGCTAACAACACTCAACACCACATTATTACAGACTCTAAATGCGCCTCCAAAGATGCAAACTTAATCCCACACATAGACACACATATGTACACACTGTGTTGGTGGTTTTGGGCCCGGGACAGAAGCGCCCAGGGGTTTTGTTGTTAATAAAAATCATTTTGGGTTTTGTCTGCTCTGTCGACTCGCCTGCTGCAACTTGTAACCAGGAATCTGCCTTTGGTTGTACAAACATAACCGCTGAACACAAGGAGGCTTCTGCATGTACTCTACACACCCAACTGAGAACAGTAGCTACAGAGGTGCATTCTATGACTCTGCAGATTTTCTCATATGCATTTATGCTCAGCAACGGATTTACACACAGTCAAATTTTCACAGTACAGCAGCTGGAATTATGTGTTTCTGCACGCCACAAATACACTATATTTATGTTTCATGCATGTCATATCAAGGTTTCTGAAGTGATGTGATACATAACTTTATCAGGGGAGGTGGAGGGGATGATGGATGTGGTGTTACTGGGGCTAGATACCGCCAAGCTGCAGACCACAGTTCAACACCAAACAACAAAACTGGCTGTGATTTAAAGAGTCAGAACTGTGTTTTCAGCGGAAATGTAGTTAATTGTTGGTGGATTACAGAGTTTTAGCCACTCCACTTTACTCTTTCAAAAAAATGAGCTTGGACTTTGTTTAAAATTTTCCTGTTTTCATCAAGCTACAGTTTAGCCCACTCTACACCGCATGATTAAGGTGTGAATTTCATGCTGCTATTCCGCATCGTTGATTCTACATGATAGTCTCTGGGTGCATTTAGAGCTGAATAGGTTCCACCCTGTTCATGACAGCAGGACTGATTGACAGCTGTAACTCACTCACCTTGGCATGTCCGTTCATCAGTGAGCAGTTTGTGGCCTTTCTGGCAGCTGCATTCGAAGGAGCCCACAGTGTTCCGGCAGAAATGATCACAGCCTCCATTGTTCTCCTGGCATTCGTCGATGTCTGAGTGGAGCAGAAAAAACAATGAAACATAAAGCTCATCAGTCAAAGCAAGAGTTTGTGTGAGACCTCAACTTAAGATCAGTCTATCTGATTTTATAGACAGTCCACGTTCAAACGACAACCATAAATAGTGATTATGCAACAACTGCAGCTTTGTTTTATGTACTTCAGAACTGTCAGTACATTAAGCACCTGCTAAATGTTGTGACGACACAACAATAGGAAGCAGAAAACATACATCTAGAACATAATAAGAGGAAGGCAGGTTTCCATTGGTCCTCAAATTGTACAAATTGAAATAGTAAATATAAAATATGCCTAATGGAAACACGTCAATTTCGAAAAAACTCCCATTTGTCACAAAAAAGTTGTTACGCTTGTATGAGATGGTATTTCAGGTGACTCCAAAAAAGCCATATTTTGGAAAACTGCAATGGAAACAGTTCTTTGGTTTTTCTAGGTTACATGATAGACACATAAGATCAGACACATACAGGTCTGATGCTATGGCTATGTGCTTGTCAGTAGGAGCTGGCTCCGTCATGATGCAGGAGGTTCTACAGGAGGTGTTATTGCATCACACAACTCTTCAAAAGTTGAGCAAATCATCTAGAACTTTTGAATTCACAATTCCTCTGTAAAATCGTGGACTGTCACTTCCCAGAAATCCCTTATACGTGGCCGCTCCCATGTTTAAGGGGCTCGCCTTTCCATTGTGGCTCCATAACACACCTATGCGGCCTTTCATTGGAAATAATGATGGCTAGTGCAGTGACTGCAATAGAAATAGAGCTGCTAATGTTTTTAACATTCATCAACATGCTTCTTGGAATGTTATTGCTAGAGAAGTCGCAGAACATTGCTCAGTAGAAAATCAGTCCTCTCGCAATTGTGTTTTATCAAGATTTCTAAAATACTGCTTAAGTTTTGGACAAATCTGTAATAGAAACCTGATTAGTAACACCACACCTGCCAAACATCTTTCGAAATGATATATGGACACACAAAGAGAAATAAAGACTCAGTTATCCATCCATCCATCCATCAGAGGCAGCCTGCTGAGCAAAGTACTCCAGATGTCCCTTTCCCCAATTGCACTTTCTAGCTCCTCCTGGGAGACCCTGAGGCATTCCCAGGCCAGAGGAGATGTATAATCCCTCCAGCGTGTTCTGGGTCTGCCCTGGGGCCTCCTACCAGCCAGATGTGCCTGGAATACCTCTAACAGGAGGCACCCAGTAGGCATCCTGATCAGATGTTAAACTACCTTAACTAGCCCTGTTCGACACCAAGGAGCATCGGCTCTACTCTCAGTTCCCTTCGGACATCTGAGCTCCTCACCCATCTGTGAGGCTGAGCCCAGACACTAGCCGGTGGAAACTCATTTTGGCAGCTTGTATCTACAATCTCATTTCTTTAGTCACTACCTAAAGCTCATGATCATGGGCAAGTGTTGGGACCTAGATGGACCATTTAGTTGAATGCTCTGCCTTTTGGCTCAGCTCCGCCTTCACCATGATGGTCCGGTGCAACGCCAACATCACTACACACACTGTGTAAAACCGCCAGTCCATCTCATGCTCCATTTTACTCTCACTCATGAACAAGACCCGAAGATGCTTGAGAGGGCAATGAACCAATTCTGTCAGACCCACCCTCAAACTTGTAGGTGCTGACTATTGTCCAAACCACCTCACATTTGGCTACAAACTGACCAAGTGCATGCTGAAGGTCATGGTGTGATGAAGTCAAAAGAACCACATCATCTGCTAAATGCAGAAATTCTGAGGTCCCCAAACTGGACCCCTGGCTGCACCTTGAGTCCCGCCATTATAACTGTAACTCTGCATCAGACCTCTGAACTGAGAAAGAACACAGGGCTTGAAATCTCTTGAAAGTTCTTGGTGAGGAGGTCTGTTCTGGCCTCAGATATGTTGGATAGAGAGATTTCTTGTATTTTGCTCTTTATACATGTGTTTCAGTCAACAAACTGAGCTGTCTGCACTGAAATATTGTCAAGTTTCTGTCTTATTATAAACCATGATAGCAGCAGCTATAGAGAAAGGTTGGCCAGTCTAATAGATCCAAAACACACCGTCCCCATACAGTATCACTTTGCAGATGCTATTGGTAATATTCACTGTGATTTATGTGTTATTTTCATTTTCTGTCCTTGTATCTTTTTATTGACTTTTCCAAATTAGGTGCAGTGTTTCATCATGCTGTGTGGACTGGAATGGTACATTTAATACTATGCTTGTTTAATAGGGCTCCAGCAGGCAGCATGGATCAATCTTTGGATCCCACCATCTCATCCTATGATATGCTGCTTACCTGGAACTAATGGAGTCTGGCTGCTGGGAGAGACAGAGACTCTCAATGAGAAATCTATTCATGCCTCTTCCTTTTGGACGGTGAATAATGGCCAGTAAAAGGAGTAACTGTCATCTCTTTGTATCTGTTGTCAGCAATGCTGGTGCTGAAGGAAACAGCAAAACATTGAGACCTCAAGAGATAACTTTTTTGGTTAAACATTAAATTCTGAATGTCATGATGATTTACCTTGTAATGGCTATAGAACAATGAAAAAACTGCATTCAAATTGATCTGCTATCCTAGCCTAGCTTTCACTATGGAGCTCTGCCTGCCTCAGGGTATGATCTACTGGGAAAAATGAAGGATTCATTCACAGCACTAAATGAAGTGAGTCAACCATTGCACAACAAAAGCAGGGAGAGAGCTGTGCTGTTTAATTTTTCCAAGTCCAGCATCACCTATCCATAGCAAAGGAGTCATTTTGCAGTGAATGAGTGATTTGAAGGTGTCAGTACTGTCCACAGTAGTCGTGGAAATGGCACTCTTAAAGCAACTGCATGATCTGCAACTAACCACAGCAATGGTCAAAATCAAATAACACTATCTGTTTCTTTAATTTTAAAACAAATAAAATATAACTATCTAAAATATCTAAATGTACTATTTTACCTCTTCAGTTACCATGTTTTTCTTCTCATTTTGGTGTTGTGTGTGTTGATGATGATGTGTTGATTGCTTGTCTGTGGATAGTTGCTAAGCTCTGAGGAAAACAGTAAGCGAATCTGCTCATCTTCACAATTGTGGTGCCATTAATGATACAACTGCTAGGTTGTGCTAGGTCAGGGTAGAATTGAAAAGTTGAAAGTTGAAACCTGAGCATATTGTAAGGTAGATTTTTAAGGTAAGGTAGATTCATCCGTCATTTTTTAAACAAATTTTAAAAAACGAAATTTCATTGGTCCTTAATTCTGCTACATCATCAGCTGAAAGTTGAGGACTAAGTTGATTAGAATCAGCAACTACTATGAAGATTCCATCCAGTTACTTGGTGATGTTGCTGCTGATGGCATTGTTCATTTCCTGCAGTGCAGGAACTTGTATCAGAGTCCTTATGGCTCCCAAGTGAGCCAAAATCACATCTCATCCACTTCACTTTCCTGTATCAGACACTAGACAGAAGAAGGTTTAGTAGAGGAACAGGTCCCGGTCCAAGGCAGGCCAGCCTCATCGTGATCTTCTCCATCTTTTCAGTTTGGTTTCTCCCCTCCGGTCTGACTGGCTTGTTGGCGTATGGCATCGGCGGGGACCCTCTTGTGGTCTGCTGCATTCAGTCCAAGCCCCACACAACTTTTCCTGATGCTGATAAATCATCGAAAAAATCGTAAATCTCTTCCCCCTCTTCATCTGGTGCTTTCAGTTTTGTTTCTCCCCTGACTCGCCATTCGGCACAGGCCACCGGTGGACATCCTCTCGCAGACGCTGCACTCAGTCCAAGCCCCAAACAACTTCTTTCAATGCTGACAAGTGACACTCTATCGCAGAAAAGTCTCAGCAGAGCTGGCCATGGTTTTGAGAAAATAGAAAAATGTAGTGAAAAAGTAGCAAGGATTCGCAGAGCTACTGGCTGCTGCATTTACACGTGCTGCCGTTGCATGCAGATGGCTTTGATTTGGCTTGATTTCTTTAGAAAACTTCTTTAGAAGAAATTACCCAAAAATGTGCAAGACATTTGAAAAAAGTTAAAAACCAAAAAATACCTAAAAATACAAAAGCTGAAAAGTTAAGTATAAGTAAATATATACACAAAAGTGCTTAAAATTATAATAATTTTGTAACATAATTCATATCTGTAATTAGGATAATTATAGTTTTTCCCTGGCTTCCCTACACATTTTTTCCCAAGCTTTTTTCGTCACTTTTTTAATTCTTTCTAAATTTACTCATTTCTTGTGAGAGATGTGCAAGAAAATACATGTTGCTTAAGGTTTCAAAGGCTTAACTGACCACCTATTTTGTTTGTTGTCCTGCAGTATTTGTTCAAAACAACTAAAACATAACTGAACACAAAACTCAATTGGATTGGGGGGTTAGGGTTAGCCAAAATGTATTTGGCAAACAGGTCAAACAGGTTCTTAATTTCTGATTAGCAGTCACAGACTCCATTTTTTTTTGTTTCCCCTCCGTTTGAAAGTTTAATACGTTTTAAAGAGGAGAAAGACCAAATGATTGATGTCGCGACTCAATGAAAGAAAGCAAAGTGAGATAAAGATGGAAAGTAAGGGAGGAAGCAAAAAGTAAAGTTTCAGTCATTAAGTATCTTAAAAGTATCTTCTACATTTGAGCCTTGTAGTACAGACTCATTGCTTGATCCTGCCAGGAATCAAGAGGAGATAAAAGTCTGTTGTCCTCCTTTCAGTCTGATTTATGCATCATTTGCAACTATCATTACAGCATGTTTTGGACAGTGTGCAACAAACTACTTCATGGCTTTTCGGGGGAGATCACATGCATCATAATACATGCATCACCCTCATGCATGAATCATAAAGAAATTAAAGTCTGATTTTGTGCATGATAAAAGATGGTGAAGACGCAGAAACATTAAAATCCATGGCCAAAAACCAAATTAAGAAAGAGAGTTATTATATGCATATCACTTAGGTGCAAGGCTATAAAAAAACACGTGAAAAAAAGTAACGCCTACACACTTACTCCATGCCACACAAGTTTACTGCAGACAGCGTGTAGAGACGTGGTAGATATCTGGGAGGTTGTTAAAACTGAATGGATGAACACCATACAAATATCTTCAAACCTCAGCTTTAGTTTTACTGTGGAGTCAGGTTTCAGCATCCAAAACACAAATATAACACAAAACAAACATCTCCCCTACAGAGAAGTAAAGCCCTGACTCAGAAGCAGAAGTGTGACATCACAAAATTGACAACCTAGTGGCGATCGTTACAAAAATTTCAATCCCACCTGGATCTCTATCAGGTCAAACTGTATTTAAAGATGAAACCATACCAATATTTATACACAAGTCAGTCAGTCAGTCAGTCAGTCAGTCAGTCAATCAATCATTTATTTATTTTTCACATGGATTTATACAAGGTACAACTCCAGTGAAATGTGATGCCATGAGTTCCTTTAACTTGTGCTCTGTAATTAGACAGTTTACACAGCAACTATTCTTGCATGAAATGTTAAACGTATGTTGCAGTTTGGCCTTTTGTTCACACGACAACAGCATTGCATGACATGGATTGTAAACTGGCATTGCAAAGACCCTGTGAGAACGTTGACATCATTACTGCATTTCATGCATACGTGTTGTTCTTCTATGATGTATCATTACAAAGTTACACCGCCAACTACTGGCCGGTCATGCATACTACAGTGTTTTCGGTTGTTTTTGTGGATCCATGTACACAAGGATCATATGAACGCAGATTTTTTCTACATTGTAAAAGGCAAAGGAAAGACTTTTCTGTTTTTGGTAGGGCCGTTCTCATCTAAACTTGGCCTTAGTCCTTTTCTATGTCTACTTGGATTATTGGCTGCTGCTTCACAATTGTCCATGTTTGTGGATGGCTCTGGTAATCATGGTAATCCACACATCTCAACAAGCCACCCCTGATATCAACAGCAGGAACAGGGCAGCACCTCACATTCCCACCGTCACACCAGTCCTTATTTACCTCAAAGCACACATTTCCTCTCGTAGCCCTGCACTTGTGGAGTGCCACTCAACCACTCAAACTGCTTTCACACCAAATGTCACATTCACGACCCGGTGATTGAACCACCCACCCTCTGGGTAGAAAACAACCCATTGAACCACCTGAGCCACAGCTGCCCATTTTCTGCTCTGTCAGATCAGCAAATAGCAAAAAGAGCCTCCTGGTTAAATGGAGCTGTGCAGGACTGAACCAAGTTTTGGTGAATCAAAAGCTATTGCATTTCCTGATCTCCCGAAAACTGATGCAACACCGATTTGTCCAGTTTTATTTTCCAACGTGTGTACAATGGTCAGCAGGATGCCATTGATCATTCTTCATCTTTTCCTGTTTTCTCATATTTACATTTGAAAACCTCAAACTGGCTAGCCAGTAGCTAGCTAACAAGAAGTCAACAGGAGGAGAGTATACAGACTGTTGAGTTGATGTCCTCATCCTGATGAATGACTAGCAGCCACATGCCACCCATGTCCAACACCAACTATTAAAATCACCAAGACTTTCAAAATAGACAGAGCCTGAATTTAGCAAAACTATTCGCAAAAAAGCTTTGCAAGTGGCGTCTGGTGGCTGAGTGGATGAAGCAGATGCCCCATAAATGAAGGCAGTGCTCTTGATGCAGTGGCCCCAGGTTCAGTTCCAACTCACAGCCCTTTTCTGCATGTCATCCCCTCTCTCTCTCTCTCTCCCCCTTTCATGCTGTTGATCTGTGCTATCTAATAAAGGCAAAAATGCCCAAAAAATAACCTTTAAAGAAAGAAAAACAGTTTTGCAAATTTTTTTGCAGTGCTGTCAAAGAGGCGACTGGAAATGTACTATGGCTACAGTGAAAACTATTTTAAAACTGTCAGCAGTTTGGTTTTAAAAATTTGACAAATATTAGCCCATTCTAATTTTGAAGTCGTCAGATGCCGCCGTTATGTCAATCAATTGATGTAAGATCCTGGCGCCTAAAGCCACCTTTCGTGTTTGCATGATACACCCCTGGACATCATCAGGTGGGACGCGGCCAGACAGAAATGGTCGCAGCGTTATTATACACCAGCGGATGGTACCTGCTGCAGTAGCATGATGCCCGGATGGCGGTGTCACTTGAGAACACAGCTGGACAGAATCTGTTGTGTCTTCATGATATGCGACAGGACGGTGTAATATTGGAACACTGCTGGTAACAAGGTAATATAAAGAGCATAAGGGTGCCTAAGTGGCATGAGGACTTTCCTGCAGGAGTTCAATGTTTGCTTCCCATCTGAATGTAATGTTTTTTTCTTCCTACACCTTGCCATGTGTTTGTTGATGTCTCAGTGTTGGCTGCCATGTGCTTTTGTTGCCTACACATAATCACAAGCAGTGTCTTTCCACCATGTGCTTTTGTTGATATCAAAGTAGCAGCATCCTGGAACACCAACTGCAGACGCAGGATACCAAGAGCATAATATGTAGATGCTGAAGTCCACTGCAAAGTGGCAATTTGTTATGACCTAGGATGAGAACGTGTTGGTATGATTGATTAATGTATGAGACGGTGTTACGAAGCTGGTAGCAACATTCATGTTGGTCAAAGCAACAGGTCTGTGGTCCTGGTGGGAGAGTGTTGGCAAAATCTCTCAGGAGTCAAGCTGGATACCTGAGCTGTAGCCCAGGTGTGCTGCAGTCATCCACAGGCACAGAATCTAAACTAATAACAAAGTAAATGTTATCGCCCCGAGGCAGCATGTTCAGTGCCAACCACAGACCTGCTGGCAGATCTGGCTTCACAGAGCCCAACCATCCATCCTCGCTCCCTTGCCTCATCCTGCCCACACTGCCCTCACATGAACCCACATTGCAAAATCATGTCTTCCACTTTTTGGTAATAATCTTTTTTTTCCTTCATATAAATCAATTTTGCTACTCCTTATCTGTTATAGCGTTCCCTATCCAGATCATGAAAGTACTTCCATTCACTGCTGGGACACTTTGTGTCTAGTGGAGGAGAAGGGCAAGCTGAAGAGATGAGGAGGAGAGGAGCAGGGGCCGAGGACGAGAGCGAGGGGACAATAGTCTGGCAGATTACACAGGCTAAGCTCTTTTTGATTGGTGCTCTAAGTGATGAAAACTGTGAGGGATTAACACCTAAACCCTTGAGCCAGGGAATAAATCCAGCAAGACACCACAGAGAAAGACAGGAGGAGGAGGAGAGAGTGGGAGAAAGACAAAGAGGGAGGTAGAGGAAGAAAAGACAAGTCAGAGGAGAGAGAGAGGGCAACTTTTTCTGTGTTTCTTTGTATCACAAACACACATTTAACCCTTTGAAACCAAAGCAAATTGGTTTCATTTTTTCCAGAAACGTGGGGAGAAGGCAACTAAACAAGAAATGACCCAAAAGTAACAAAAAAATTCAAAAAAGTCAAAGGAAAATTACCTGACATATGCCAAAAACAGTACATTTCTGACAAGTTCAGAGTGAGAACGACCTGGTCCTTTTGCCATTCTGTAGCAGACGATCAGTCCTTGATCCCGCCTGCTCACTGCACAGCAAATGATGCCTGACGAAGCCGAAATTCATCCCTACTGTAGAATGAGTTGTGCGGCTAAAAAAATCTGGTCAAAAAACGGGCTGCGATCATACAGTGTAGGCTTGGCTTTACAGAGACCATGTCAGACTCTGTGGTGTGATTCTGATGGTGTGATAATGTCACAATAAAGGAGAGCACTTCTCATGATCTTCTCATGATCTCTGCAGCCTTACCTGAGCAGGTGTTCATCAAGTGTTGGTTAGTCACAGGTCTCAATGGATGCGGAGAACAATAAGGCTACATTATCACTATCTACCTATTAGCATGCAGTCGAAGACCACTCAATCAATTCAGACCTGGCTATTAACAGGGTCAGGACAAGGTGGCGAGAGCACACATAGGTCCAGTCAACACACACTCTCAAATAGCCCTCAGTGTAGCGTGATAGGAGCCCTTATAAAACAGCCAGTAACTAAGCTACTGTATTTTTCCATCAGGGCAGACTCAGGCCTCCCTGGCCCGTTCCTCTCTCTCTGTATCCTCAGGGAGCTTCTGCTGAATGAACTCTTCATCTAAATATGGAGCCGAGACAGGAATCCACAACGAGCTGGCCGTACGCCGCCGTAAAAATGTAGTAAACTGTGTGTCCCGCTGTGCCCTGTCAGCGGCCGTTTAAAGGGATTGTCCCTCCATCTGGCTCAGCTGAAACGGATTTCCCCATGGCTGGAGGGAAGAAAATGAGGGCTCTGGGTTTTTTTAAGGAGAGCGGGACAGGTAAGGCCGTTCAAGTGCACTTAAGGGTCCCAAAATGTCATACTATATACTTATTGCCTTTTCCCGGCTTTCAACAGCTTTGCTCTTTCAATTGTCTCTTCCTGTCAGATCCTCAGCTGTATTCTCAGTGTTCCTCTGCTCTGTTGTCTCATGTCTAACCTGCAGCGCCGTCTGCCAAAGGATTCAAATCAATCCTGGCCATTTTCCTGTTCTTTTTTTCGACATGCTGACAGTAGCTTGTAGGCCTGATCTCTATCTGGGAGACAGCAGGAAGAACGTCTCTCTCCCTCCAGCTCACACACACTGTACACTAGCCAACCTGGAGATTACAGAGGTGAAGAGATCTTTGTCATGACAGGAAATTTGAAGTTCCTGCATCTTGTGAATTTTGGAGGAAACAGATAACAAATATAATGCACAGACAGCATGGGAAGACAAGCTTCAGGAGTGAGGACGTTTGAGTTCTCCAATCAGGCGTGTTGGCAAGTAACACACACACACACACACAATTCCACAACATTCCCCCTCTGCCCACATCGTCTCCGCTCTAATGCCTATGTAAAAACAGTGGATACCACCCCAGGTCTACCCAACACAGACAGACACAGCTTCGTAATTCTTCTGGCAGCCGCAAACACTGGCAGAACCACAGCATCTACCCACACTTAATGGCCACTCTGGGGATGGCTGAGCCTTATAATGGGGTATATAATTACCTTTAATGGAGTTTAAATAAGCTTTGAGCTTAAATAAATACATTAAGCCTCCGCACATCTTGAAATGATAAAGTTTAGAGAGAGAGAGAGAGAGAGAGAGAGAGGACAGATAAAGGCGTGTGGAGGGAGAACGGATGGTGGCCTGACGTGTGGCAGCTCTCTCCATCATCAGGGCTCTTGTTGATGTGTGCCAATGTTACCATCTTAGCTCTCCATGCTAACATGCTAATATTTGACACTACATTTACATGTGTCTGAATGTTTTATATCCATTAATCCATTTTCATCTGCTTCTCCGAGGCTGGGTCACAGGGGCAGAAAGCAGACCAAAGTACTCCAGGTGTCCCTCTCTTGCTGCATCATGCCTGAGGGAGCAAGTTCCTACTGACAAGCACATAGCATCATGTCACCTAGAAAAGCCGACAAAAAAGTGTTTCCATTGCAGTTTTGCAAAATATGTCTTTTTTGAATCGTCTGAAATACCACCTAATGCGAGTGTAAAAAAAGTTTCCTTTAAATTGACATGTCTCCTTTAAGTGTACTTAATATTTGCAATTTCAATTTCTGCAATTTGAGGGTTAATGGAAACCTGTATAATCATGCCCAAACTGAAAATGTGCATAAAAAGAAGCTGACAGAAAAGCACCGAATGCCTTTGTCTACACACCATTGCAAGTAAAAATCTCCTTGATGTCATCATGCACGAACATCTGGGGCGCCAGAAGCCACCTCGCCTGAGGCCTTTGTAAATGAGGATGCTCCTAATTAACTAATTAGAGCTTTACATAGGACAACACATGGACAGCACTGAGGAGCAAAAGAAAAAGAGATAGAAAAACACTGAGAATTGTCCAACAGTGACACACAAATGTACAAACACATTCACACACACACACACACTGTGGTGATGTTGTGTCTCTCACTCCAATTCTTCTACAAATGCCAAACTCTTTCCATCTGTCTGCCCTTGTGAGAGAAGATACATTTGTCACTTTCACTTTACGAGGCTTGCACATGCGGCCGTGTGTTCAGACACATACGCGCACACACGCACCAGCTGTCTCCAAGGACGCATCTCTGACATTTACTCTAGACGATCAATATCTCGCTCCGGCCTCCAATCAATAGTTCCATCCTCTGCCAGGAGCTGTTTGTCTCTCTGAAAATCACACAACTCCAGCAGACATTTCACATGTCTCACTGACACATCTGCTACTGTGTGCATGTGACAGAGTCTGCAGGTCGTAGACAGCCAAATTTAGTACCTTTTGGGGCCTTTTTAAAGCTACCCAGAATTGGATTTAAGAGAAATTTAATGACCCAAATAAAGAAATGAAAAGGCTGGCAAGTGCAGTGTATTTCCAATTGAACATAGCCAATGAAAGTTGTGAGACTATAAATGGAAAGTTAAAAAAAAAAAAAAATGTTACTAGGAAATGATTTAAGAACATGTTGTGAAAACTAGTTAAAGTACAGTCAGTGACAACATAACATCATATTGTGTTAATCTTATTCTAAATATAAACTGTCATTACTGTTTTAGAATTCATACAAAACACAATGAAAAGTAAAATATTAAAATAATTTCCCAGACAGGAGGGAGTGCTTCTGTGAAGTCAGAAAGCTCACATCAAAATTGTGTGCACATTTTCAAGGCACTACAATGTTATAAGGCGTCTGGTGTATCACCACAAACAGTTGGTGATGCTAATAATCCAAGTTGCTAGATGCTATTAAATCATTACAGAAGAAAAAATATGTAATTACAAGAGCTCTGCTAAAACCTAAAACAAACAAAAACCATTACAGAAAAATCACATTGCTGCGTTTGTCATTATGATTGTGAGGAAGGTTGTGAGGAAGGTTGTAAGGAACTACAAGGAACTGTCTCCTTATCACTCCACACAAATTTTCAGCCCTTCAGTGGAGTGGAACTTTGGTATTGACATTTAGGTTACGTTTCAGTGCACCAACTTTTCCACCTCAGCCAAGTTGCATCTCTCTGCCAATCAGTCAAGTTGCATTTACAGTTTACATCATGATGTCACATAATGTTGACCTTTGATCGATATCAGTTGGCATCACTTCATTGTTACATCCTATTACACAGTATGAAATTTTGTCATAATTACCATATTAATGAGTTATGGAAAAAAAACATGTTTTGTGAGGTCACAAGGACTATGACCCTGACCTTTGACCTTCAATGACCATTTAGTTTATTCTTGAGTCAAAGTGGACATTTGTGCCAAATTTGAGGAAATTCCTTCAAGGCATTCTTAAGATAATGCCTCCAAAAGAATGCGACACACCAGGTCACAGTGACCTTGCCCTTGACCTATGACCAAAACCAAATTACTTTTTTGTGGAGTACATTTGTGCCAAATAGAAATTCTCTCAAAGTGTTCTTGAGATATCACGTTCACAGGGTGAGACAGATGAGGTCATAGTGACCTTGTCCTATGACCACTGAAATCTGATTAGTTCCTCATTGAGTCCAAGTGAATGTTTGTGCCAAATCTGAAGAAATTTCCTAGGGGCAAACAGCGGGAGGCATTTAAGCATGAGAACAGATGTGTGGAAACACACTAATTTAGTAATTTGTGTTTGCTGGTATCACACAGCTGTGAAAATAAATACTATCACAGCAATGAAATATTTTGATTGTAATACTCATTGTTCAGTGATAAAATCCTAAAGCAATGAGGAGCTTCAGATTCATCGGGCTGAGACATTTGCTTGAGGTGAACAGCGCATTTCAAGTGAGTCTGTCCACATTGATTAAAAACATATTCCAGCACTTTTTAACACAATAGTTCTGTAATCAAAACGATAGGCCTCCTCCACAGTGGAATTTTAATAGAATCTACTGGTAGTTGAACAGTGACCTTGAGGGAATTCATTTTTCATCCAGGTTAGATATTTTGGAAGTGAACTCTTCACATACGCTGTGCTGGCTGCACATGAGGCTCAGGGCCAAATGAGAAGGCTTGCTAACATCCACCTGGGCCAAAGGAAACAAGCCTTCCGCCCGCTGCCTGCTCCTCTGTAAGCCTTGGGGCTGTGTTTGAGAAGCCCAGTGTTTGGAAGGAGAAACCTGACTCCTGTGGGGCTCAGCTGCCTGATAAAGACCCCCTGACTGACCTGATTGATCAGCGCTGCAGCCAAAACCGGCCACCACCAATGAGGGTGAAGTGAATGAACCCTATCTCCTCACCTCTGACCCCGGCATCTGGAGGTCAAGCACAGGGTCGGGCTATTATGTAAGAGGCTCGTCTGGCTGCTTCCAAAGAGAAGGCCTGAGGTTCTGAAACAAACGCATCAAATGTTAAACTCTCGCGATTTCACTTAAACTGCATTTGCTTGTAGGAATGTTCTACCCATACCTCCAGGGTACGAGCTGCACACAGCCGAGAGTTTTACCAAATATAGTTTTACCAAATATTTGCAGTAAAAAGCAATTAACTGGAATACATTTGCAGAAACCTGAACCTCTACAAATAATTACAGACTGAGTACAGGGGATCTAGTTTTCTTGGAGAGCGCTGGTTTTCTTCGCAGGGTGTTGCCGGTGGAGAGGACAGACATCAGGCCGGGAGGGAACGATTATTTATTCAGGTATTAAACGACCTCGGCCGCTAGATTCTGTTTAATAACAAACAGTCCACGGGATCATGTCGGCCAAGGGAAACGCGCGGCTTTACACAACAATAAAACAGCCAGTGATCTGGGCCCTGTGTGGCTGGAGCAGGGACTGCCGAACAGGCTGCAGTTATGTGAGGTGATGGAGACTACGGCATTAGGACTAGATCAGTGTGCCTGACTGATGTGTTACTTCTCACTGAGGTAACGGGGCCTCAATCGTATCAACACATACACATTATTACACACAAAGCACTGAGGTAAGAACTCAATGTGTCCTCCTCTTCTGCAGTGGTTTAATGGCACCTGACTGGAGTATGCGGGTGTATTTATATTCAGTACAACTGATTCGTACCAGTGGGACACTGCTGAGGACCCTCATTAGCGGAGGTTTGCGGAGCAGCCAGGACAGTACAGTACTGTCAGGCACATCCCTCCACCTCCTGCTGGAGCTTCAACTTTAACTTTTATACTGATGCTGTCTAATATAGAGAAATCAGCATTAAATTAAGGCTGTTTTATAACTGGTTAAACTGTACTTCATTCTCATCCCAAGCCGTAACATATAATGGCTTTGTTAGTGGACTTTAGTGTCTACATATTGTATGCTTGGTATCCGCCTGGTCCTGCTGTTGACGTTCAGGTATGGTGCAAACAATTCCAGCTGTCTAGAGTTTGCTGGACCCATCCACTGGCAGTGTTTCATTGGACATCATCCAGCAGGGTGTCAAAGGGCTGCAACAGATTCCATACAGCTGCCTCATGAAGTGACGTCATCTCTCTGCGTATAATGCTGCCGTGCCAGTATGTTCTGGCATACCGCAACCGTAATGTCAACATAAGCACATAGCAACCAACGTTGGGACGTTCACAAAAGTACATGCTGGCACAGATGTTTAGGTTTTGGCAAAAGAAGACATGGTTAGGTGTTGATAAAAACCATCACATTTAGATGAGAAGCAAACCCTGGACTCCCCGCATGAACATTCCGGGTTGTTGGACCCATCAACCGGCCCTCCCACCAGCCATATAAGGGACCTTTGTGCACCTTATATTATGATGTTTCAACCTGACTCCATCCAGCGTCGTATAATGTGGACGTGACACGTCCAACCATGTTCTATCCTCATCATGCGTATAACAACACCATGAAGGATTCTGTCTGCCATGTTCTCAGCTGACATATCATGCAGATATGAAAATGGCTTTTGATGTCTGGATCTTGCACTGAAAGCACTGCAAAAGCCTCGTTATATGACGCCTTTGGAATGACAACAGGCTGAAATAGTAGTCTGCTTTTGATGTACGTTCAGAATCTTTTATAAACAGCCCTGGACTTTTCTGAGTCCTTTTGTGACTTACCGTTCAGGAGTGAACTCAGTAAGTGGCTTCTCTGGCAACTGCATGGCACCTCAGTATTAGTCCACATCTTAGTTTGAATATTTTAAGGCAAAATTTATGGTGACATATTTAACTATAACACTCATTTTGCTGCAACTGTACATTGAATATCTCGAAATTAATAATAAAGTATTTTTCAGTATTTTGTTATCGCAAAAATATCTTGAAATATCATAATATTATTTGACGGCCATATTGTCCACCACTAATAAACAATATAAGGCTATATGATGGTTAATATAAAGTATGATTCTTGTAAATGATCAAATATGTATCCCATGCTTCCAAATATTTCTTACTTCTTTCTAAACAGACAGCGAGAGAGATAAGTGGACACACACACATAAGCAGACAGAGACAGAGCTTTGATTAGAAAAGAGCAGAGGAGCAGAGCTGTTAACTGTTGTGAAACTGCTGACGCATGGCTGCACACTGTACTTTTTTCCAAATATTCCAAATACAGTGAAACACAGAATATCTTTGGGAGCCAATATAAAACTGTAAACCTCACATTTTACTGTAGAAAACTATTATACAGTAACTTTAACTGTAATATACTGTTGACAAAATTTGGTAATGGTAAAATTCCAGTTGGATGCTGGCAGTAGTATACTGTAATTTTACAGGAAAATTTGTTACAATGTGGATGATACATTTTTTAAAAAATTGATTTAAAAGTGTATGCAAATCTGACGTCTCTTTGCATGTTTCTATGCATAAAGGGTTCGGATATTAGTTCCCTGCTGAGTGGATGTGATCATGTCCCTGTCTCAGTCTGATCTGATTGTGTGTTTGTGCTTTCAGGTCTTTTCAGGTAGACGAGGAATGCAGGCCAGTGGGGACGTGTCTCAGGTGCCAATACACACTGTGTGCTGTACGGCGACCACACGCTATCCACAAAAGCACATACACACAACTTAAAGCATACACACACTCACAAACACACACATGCACACACACACACAATCACACATACAAAACCTCCAATGGGCTTGTATGTGCACAAAACATGCAACCTCCATGTGTTAATTAACCTGGAGAAACACATGGACACACATCTACAGTAACTCATCCTGCCTCCAGTGTGCACCTTCTAATCAAACATCTGGAAACTGTCTCTCTCTCTCTCTCTCTCTCTCTCTCTCTCTCTCTCGTTCAGTTGCCGGCACGAGAGCTCCATGATGAAATGCCTCCTCGAGTTGGCATGTCTGTCATCATGAGAGGCTGAACCGACTCGTCTGTCAGCGCAGATGAAAGGGCGTTTATCGAACTGGTGGGTTTTAAACATGCCCTACATAGTTTATATTGAAATGATTATGATAGACAGGCATGACAGGGCACATCCCCTTGACTTTAAAGCCAGCTAGACACAGACGGAGAGAGAGAAAGAGAGAGAGAGAGAGAGCTGTCTGTCTCTATTGAGCAATTTAGTGTCACATTAGATGAGACCACCTCGCAGCGTGGCACTTATCTCGCCGCTAACTACTATGTTCAGTAAACGACTAAATGCCAGCAATTATACTGCAGTCTGTGCACGGCAACACGCTTCTGTGGAACACCACTGTGATTACATGTGCCACCGGAGTTGACACACACCCACACACACACACACACACACACACACACACACACACATGTCCACGCACCAATAGGCTTCAGCAGGAGATATTGATAATCTAACTTGCAGACAGTCAGAGCAACCTCTGTGTGCTGTTGCCAAGGTTACAACAAGTCTCACTTGGAATTTACTGAATGCTTTTGCAAGTTGAGGCCTTGTCAATAAAGACAGAACTAAAGCACAGTCACCTTATAGAAACATGGCTCTGAGTTTGAAGACACTGGGATCTTTCCACATGTGTAAATGGTAAATGCACTTTACTTGTATAGCACTTTTCTAGTCTTATTGACCCCTCAAAGTGCTTTAACACTACATGTCACATTCACCCATTCACACACACATTTACACACTGGTGTAAATGTACTGTACTGTACTGTACAAGGTGCCACCTGCTACTCAGAAATCATTCACACACACTCACACTGCAATGAAGCAGTATCAGGAGCAATTTGGGGTTCAGTATCTTGCCCAAGGATACTTCGACATGTTGCCCAGAGGAGGTGGGGATTGAACCAGATGACCCACTCTACCTCTGAGTCACAGCCGCCCCACTGGGTGTGACCTGCCTGCCTTTTGCCCATTGCATGCTGGAATATATCTGATTCCTTGTGTATTTTCATTTAGAATTCTTGGGGAAATGATGAACTATCATAAAACTTAATGATCACTAAACTCAGCAGGTTATATTTGGGACAGGTGTCTGTATAGGACGGCCTTTTAATTCCTTTCACACAAAACTGTTGCTTAGCAAAGATGGAAATACAATCAAATTGCTTATTTAAACCTCTTTTTTGCAACTTGTTCACTCTGCCAGTACTACTGTCTTCTCTGGTGCTCATGATTTCAGTACACTTAACTCAATGACTGAATTGTAGAGAATCTTTCTAAGCTAGCAATGTGTGTAGCATATCCTTATTGATAACATTTTAAATGTTACATTTGTGTGTGCCATCTAAGCAGCTAACTCCAACAGGTAGGTAACCCCCCAGTTTTATACATCTGATTCTATACAATAATTTTTCACGGCAACTGGACCAGACCTCTACTTGAGACAGGCCTTTATTTTGCAAAATGTGTCGCCATACTGGGCTAGTAAAAGGATCCGGGCATCTAATTGGGACAAGGTTTGTAGTTTTATGGTAGTCTTTTACATCTGCTAATCTCTTCTTTTTTTTTTTTTTTTGCATCTTTCTTGTTGCCAATAATATTGTCTTCTTCGGTGCCCATGGTTTCAGTAAAATTAATGGCATGATTGAACTGTAGAGAATCTTACCAAGGTAACCATGTGTGTAGAAGAACTTCTATAAAGATGAACTTCATGGCAACCAGAGCAGGCCTCTAATTGAGACAGCCTTTATTTGTCAAAATGTGTCGCCACACTAGGCTAGCAAAGAGCTTTTATTTGAAGGTTTACTGTATACCATTTTGGAATCCTTAGAACAGAAGGAACATGAAAACTAAGCTTGTCATTCTTTTCAAAAGCTCAATATGGCCATGTTGAATTTAAAAAATGGCAAAAGTTCAAACTTTGTGCAGGTGTTACCTTCAGTGGCAAAAAATATAACTGTTATTCAGTCAAATATCTATATAAACCAAGGGCAATCACTTGGATATGATAGACACCAATTTGATTTAGAGATCCAGCCAAAAACAGGATATTGCAGGATATTTTGAAAGTCCAAGATGGCTATCACAGAGACTTGGAAATGGAGAAATAGAAACATTGGTTTGGGGGTTTGTCACACTCTAAACTTAAACTAAAAAGGTGTAGTTTCTAAACTCCCTAAAGATTTTGAACAAAGTTTGCAGTCAGAACATTGTGAACCTGACTAACAGAACAACAAAATCAGTTTAGAAAATGATCAGATGGGAGCATCCTGATGGCTTAAATGTATAGTTAGAAATCACATACTGATATCAATTAGTCATTCAATTATTTATGTTTCACATGGATTTATTACTCTAGTTAAATGTGATCCCGTCAGCTCCTTTAACTTGTGCTCTGTGATTTAGTCCTTTTTGCATCTTCCAACATTATCAGCTGCTGCTTAATAATTATCCATATGTCCAGGTGGTTCTGTTAATCCATGGCTTTTGGTTGTGTAATGATTTAACTATACACCAATCTGACCATGATGTTGTATGGTACACAGGCAGCGACTCTACTCTGTAGCAATTTCTGAATGGTGTAACAATACAGCTGAGACTCGCAGCGAGAATAGGACTGCATTTCATGCTCCCATGGTTACACCATGCCATATTCACCATAAAGCATATACATAATTATTCTAATTATATTATTAAAATTATGTTACAAAGACAAATGTAGGATATATTATTTTTCAAATTTTCTGGAATTTTTTTGGCTCATTTTCCTGTTTTTTTTCCCTTTTACTCTTCTTCTTTTGCATTTTTTCAGGTAATTTTCTTAAAACCGTCAACTATATTCTAGCAAATTTTGCTCACCATCTCCTCTCCATGTTTTTGAAAGAAATCAAACCAATTTGTACAAGGGTTAAATGACATACAGAAAATACATATTTTTGGTCATGTGGGTCAACTGAGCCTTAAACATAAGCAAACTTCACTTCCTGTCTCTTAGCCATGAAGTTAATGTGGTTGCCACTCATACATTCCACCTCAGCTCCACCCAGCATCCAACACACTGTACAGTTATGGATATTTGATCACTGGCTCACTGTAGTGATCTGAAAAGATTAGAGTGGAGTAAAGCCACACTTGTTTAAAAATCTCCTTTCAGAGATCTATGGGTGATCTCTCACTGCAGCCATGATTGCAGTTTAAATGTCCTGTGCATGTCCTAGGTCTGGTAGTAATATGGCTGCAGGGTGAAATAAAGCCCACTCAGTGTGTGTGTTCAGAGAAGTATGGTGTTTGCATCAGTGTGAGTGTTGTCTTCCTGTTCGTTGCCCGGCTGATAGATTCTGATCGATGTGCGCTGCCTGCTCTGTGTCTCTCAGCTCCCCTCAGTGCTGATCCTTGCACTGGGATTTATGAAGCCCGGGGGCTGATCCACAGTCAAATTATGTGGGCGGGGCACAGCTGGACTACACTCCTATCCATCTTCCCCACTCAACTCGCGCCCAAAAAAGAGGGGACCACTTTTCATTTTTCCACCACTGTAAATGCTGGGTTCTGTCAGGAACACAAATCACCCATGGAGACAGACTGGAAGTGTTCGCACAAACTGCTGGGTTTGAACCTGACATCAGAGCAGTGGATGAGACGTTCTCCCAGCATGCAACAGCAGTGTTACATGCATGTCGGCATACGATACTGCTGGAGGGGCTGCTGGAGCCGAACGGTTGGCCTCATGAACATGGCTTTTCATTTTGTCCTCCCATCAACTGTTTTATTGAGTGCCCAAAAACATCTGTTTATGTACAGATGACAAAGCCCTCTAGTGGCTGGAAGTCAGGTGACGTTATCGAGCGACACAGTCCACTAGCGTGCTCTCACTCCGAACAAGCATGCCTTCCACGTCCAACTGGAACACGGCTGGACGGTGTCAAATGAGAATGTGCCCAGACAGAACCGGTGATGGTGGTTCACACTATGCAGGTTTTCATTACAGATTTGTGCAAAACTTTTTTGAATTTTTTTGAAATGTCACTAAAACATACTTACAAAATGATTGCATTTCCACTGAGTGATGTTCTGCTACTTCTCCTCTGATAACATTCCAAGAAGCATGGTGATGGATGTTCAAAACATCAGCAGCTTTGTTTCTATTGCAGCCACTGCACTAGCCTTCATTATTTCCAATCCAAGGCCACGTACGCGTGTTATGGAGCCATAATGGAAAGACAAGCCTCTTATATATGGGAGCGGCCACGTATGAGGGATTTCTGGGAGGAGATAGTCCACAATTTCACAGAGGAATTGTGGATTCAAAACTTCAAGATGATCTGCTCAACTTTTGAAGGGTTATGTGATATAACAACAACTCATAACAGCTATAACACCTCTTGTAGAACCTGCTGCATCATGAGGAAGCCAGTTCCTACTGACAAGCACATAACCATAGCATCACGTGACCTAGAAAAGACAAAAAAGTGTTTCCATTGCAGTTTTGAAAAATATGGCTTTTTTGAATTGGCTGAAATATCACCTCATGACAGCATAAAAGCTTTTTTGCAATAAATGGGAGTTTTGCTTTTTTTTTTTAAATGACATGTTTCCATTTGGCATATTTTATCTTCGCAATTTCAATTTGTGCAGTATGAGTCTTAATGGAAACCTGCGTACTGTCACCTCAGAGCAAGAGGGTTTTGGGTTTGAAACCACTGTGATTGGGCCCTCCTATGTGAAGGTTGCTTGTTCGTGTTCTCTTTGCATGGACTAGAATAAATTACAGTTTTGGCTGACTGACTGATTTGTCCTGTCTTTTAGTTGAGTACATCTGCTGATCCACAGCTGGATGGTGCTGTTTGTGTGAGGGTGTGTATGTCATAGGGGGAGAGAGAGAGAGAGAGAGAGAGACAGAGAGAGACGGTGGCCAGCGTGGGCCTCACTGTTCAAACATCTCAAAGTTTGCCGACGCGTTGTCTGCCTGCCAGGCCTGAGACAGCTCTGGCTCCAGGATTTCACACACCTACATGCCACATTCTCAAACTGGATCACACTCATTCCGTGAGACACACACACACACAAACAGTATTATACAATTTCAGAGCACGCTCACATCACACAAAGTGCACAGAGTCTGACACTCAAAGAGTCATTCTGCTGTCACATGACCTGCACCTTGTTGCTGTAAAGACTCTCTTGTCTCCTTAACTATGTTGCTCACATGTGCACCACTGCTCCATCTCTCCATCAGAGAGGGAAAGCAGAGGAGGTCTAACCATCAACCACCACACATGCACATGTGGCAGAGGAATGTGCTGCTTCTACAGGTAGTCTTACCAAACAAACATGACTCAGAGAATATCCACTGTACACGCCCATGTGAATCAAAGTATAGAAATCAAATATGTGTCAAAACTATCCAAGCCATAGAGATGCAAATGCATTTTATTCTGATTTGCTTGATGAACAGGTTCAACATTTTTCAATTGCCGGGCCAAGGTGTCAGAACGAACATTGAGATACATACAGCTTGCTGGAATCATTCCCCCATTAGCGTCAGGATCTCACACCAAAACCACTTCAAAAGCGGCAGTATTTGACAACTTCAGAATAAAACAGGCTGAATAAAACACTCAGCAATATCAGCTAAGTGTTTCAGAGATGAGGGAAAATGTGGTAATAGTTTAGCCTTCTGCTCATTGAAACATTCACGGCTGCAGCTTTGAGTTCATATTTATGAAGCTAACATTAGCTAGAGCCTCCAATCACAGCATGTCTTATGCTTAGCTCCCCACAGCTACAGACCAACTTAACAGGAAGAGAGCAGGCAGCAGCTCCAGAACAGCCACAACTACCCGAAACCAGCCAGTGCAAACCCCAGAGACCAGAGCGCCATGACTCCCTGCTGTATCAGCAACCTTTTTTGTTTCTGCCGTTACACAGAGCTGCAGTAGATGCTGACAGAAGCTCCGTCTGCAGGCAGCTCTTCAATGAAGTAAGATGAAATAAATCAAAACACTGCTACTGCACACAGCTACTGTATGAAGCATGTGCGTATGGCCTTGGTTATCTAGCGGGAGGGGCAAAGAATAGAGATGAGAAAGATGCCAGAGGAAGGTGTACTTGCAAATCAGCTAGGTATTTTTTTTGTTTTGTTTTTTTGCCTTTCCAGATTTCTGCCTACAGAAGCTTTTCCCTCCAAATGCACTGATGTGAGATGAAATGCACAGTCCTCTCATTGTGCAAAAATGCAGACAAAACTTTATCTGAGGCTAATATGAGGTTTCAGGAGTCTGAGTTAATCAAATCATCCAACGTTACTGTTGTTTTAGTATGAAGTTGCTTATTGAATGCCTGAACTGTGATATCTTATCAAGCAATGGAGAACAGATAACAAAAGAGCAAATATTGTACTGAAATTTCAACTGCATATTAACATGCATGTTTGCAGGGAGCAAGGATTGCAAACTTTGTCCCATCTATTACAGTTTCCATCCATGTCTGTAAAAACATGGATGCTTCACACCCAACTTCCCCCTAACAGCACAGAAGATCTCTACATCAGCACAGTTTAAACATTGGCGTCACCAATTCAGTATCTGACGAAATGTCTCCCCTTCTGTCCCTGAGATATGATGTTGAGCCTGAAAAGTATTTATGCAGAAAATTATGATGTCACAGTGAAGCTGACCTTTGACCTTTTGTATACCTTTTGTACACCTTTTGTGTAATTTGTCACCTCATCATTATATCCTATTTGACACTTGTGTGAGATGTTGTCATAATTAGTGAATACATTCTTGGGTTTTGGCCATTAACATGTTTTGTGAGGTGACCTTTACCTTTGACCACCAAATTTGTTTAATTGCATCTTTAAATTCAAGTAGTTGTTTGTGCAAATTCAATAAAATATCGAGAGATATCATGCTCACAAGAATGAGACAGACACAAAGTAACAGTGACCTTGATCAATGACTGCTAAATTCTAATCTGTCAATTGTTAGGTTAAGTGATTCTTAAGATATTGCATTAACAAGCATCAGACAGATGCAAGGTCACAGTGACCTTGAACTTTGACTATGAAGATCTTGTCAGTTCAGCGCTGAGTCAAAGTGAATGATTGTACCAAATTTGAAAAAACTCCCTC
The DNA here is from genome assembly GCF_026936395.1 of Plectropomus leopardus. Taxonomy (NCBI): domain Eukaryota; kingdom Metazoa; phylum Chordata; class Actinopteri; order Perciformes; family Serranidae; genus Plectropomus; species Plectropomus leopardus. Next base: position 25,720,330 of record NC_142197.1, read on the forward strand.
GAATTCTAATCAGTTCATTGTTGAATCTATGTGCATGTTTGTGCCAAATTTGAATGAGAAAAATCCCTAGAGCTTTTGAAATATCACGTTGACAAGAATGAAACAGAGGAAGTCACGGTGACCTTGATCTTTAACCTATGACAACCAAGATCTAATCAGCTCATTGTTGAGTCCAAGTGGATGTTTGCATCAAATCTGAAGAAATTTCCTCAAGTTGTTCTTGAAATATATCATGCAAATAAGATGGATGTTGGGTCACAGTGACCTTGACCTTTAATCACAAAATTCTCATCAGTTCCTCATTGAGTCCAAGTGGACGCTTCTGCCAAATTTGAAGAAATTTACTAAAGGCGTTCTCTGGTTATTGCCTTTACGAGAGTAGGACATATGGATGTACAAATTTTTTTTTAATATATCATTGTAACCAAATGTAACCAAACCCTGTCAGTGCTGCTTGAATAAAGCACCTCTGCCTGTAGAACCCTCTGGTCAGCCTCGTTCAATCGGGCTATTTGTTTATACAAAACAATAAAATAACATATTTGGGATGTTAAAGTGCATGCTGCAGCAGCTTTCTCCTCGGTCCACTATCATTGACGTCAAGCGCCGGGCTGGTGGAAGTCAAGAAATGCTCAGCGGCAAAGTCAACAACAACAAATTGCAGCAGTGGCAGTGACCGCAACTGGAGCACTGTGCAGCTGGTAGTGAAGCGGATTGCTGGGATCTGGTTTGGCTCTGGATCACTCAGACAGCAGCCGAAGCAGGCTCAGGTGCACCTCTGCATACACTGAGTGCTCAGTGAGCAGCAGCTGGACACCACAGACCATACAGCAGCCCTCACACACACAGATTTACTAACCTTTGCAGGTTTTGCCATCGGGCTGCAGAGTGAATCCCACAGGGCAGCTGCAGCGCACCCCTGTGGCTGTGTCTTTACACGTCCTGTCGCAGCCGCCGTTGTTGACGGCACAGGTCTCTGCAGATGGCGGGACAGAGGTGGAGAAAGAGACAGAGAATAAGGGGGTGTTAAAATGTGACCCCTGCTTCAAAAACAGCATGAAACAGAAGTGATATGGGTTGAGACAAAGTTTCATGCGGTTGAAAAATACACAAAAGACAGCATAGTAGGATATTATGTATTGTCATGGAGCTTTGTCAACATATAGATGAAGAAATTACATCACAGTTTTCACTAGTAGAGACATCTTATATCCAGGTAAATAAAGTGTTTGTACACACAGAAAGTCAGGATTTGTTTATCAATGGCAGCTGGGGATCATTACAAGATAAAAACACATGACACTGTGCTGATAGAGGAAGGTGAACTCTTTGGCCCAGAGGTTGCTCCTGTTTCCAAACATGACAAGAAATCAGTTAACACAAAGAAAAAGACGGGGTTAATGTGAGCAGATAGAAAAATAAAGTTAGTTCAGGGTCGAGTGCTGTAAGTCTAGAACACACTCGTATTTGACTCCAGAAAAATGTTCTTGTATGTGGCGCAGATAAAGGTTTGCTGGGACTTGTGGATATTGCCTGAGCTGATCCCAAAGCAAACACAAGCTCATGGTAACTCTAGCTCACCTGCCCGGCTGCTGTTGCTTTAGCAAAGCTCAGCACACACTTTCCCGACAGGCCTGGAGAAGTGCTGAGGAGGCTGAACTTTGACTTTGACTCATGTTTGTTGAAAGGGATTCAATGAAACTATACCTAATAAGGAAGTTTCAGTTAGTGACTGTTCAGCCTTTGGTGGGTTTGACTTCAGTAATTCCACAGAAAGTCCTACATATTGCTGCTGTGTGAATGAGGTGAAAGTTAAAGGGATCGTTTGGGATTTTTTAAAGTGGGGTTGTATGAGGTACTTATTCATGGTGAGTGTATAATCTAAAGTGGATGGCTGTCAGCACACCCCGAAACTGGAGAAGTGAAGGGGTGCAGAAACAGAAGCTAAGCAATGTACTGCTGTGGAAGGGGGCCAGCAGCAAAAAAAGAATTTTAGCAACCTAAAGCAGTTTTACTATGTCATTTCTTTGCTTTATATTTTGTCAGACAGCAATTAACCATTAACAGCTTCAGAGAAATACAGAAACTGTTGGTCTATCGCTGCCTTAATCAGTTACTCTAGCCCATTATTATTTCAAAGTCATCAAATACTGCTGCTTGATAGGTGATTTCATCATTAGACACTGATGCCAAAAGCGATATTTCATGGCAGCATGATTCATGGTGTGGCCGTAAGATACGTGGACAAGCAGCATCACTTCATAGTGCAGCCAGATGGCACCTGTTGCAGCCGTATGATATGCTGTTGGATGGTGTCATGTTGAAACGTTGACAGTAACAACGCAATAAATGGAGCTGGAAGGTCCATAAAGGGCTAGCCGGAACACCTGCCAAGCTGCAGACCACAGTTTGAGACAAAGAAATAACAAAACCAGTTGTTTAACCCTAACCCCAATGTGGGTGTTTTAAGCCAAAACAGATCTATCACTGACAACAGCTGAGTTGTTTCTGTTCTCAAAGGTTAACCAAATGTTCACCACAGCATCTTTGAGACCAGGCTAGCCTCATGCACTGTTCCTACATTTTCCTACAAAAAGCAATACACCAAAATACAGCCCACATATTTTGTAAAGCTGCCATCACATGATCAATGTGCTGACAGGAGCAAACAAGGAGGTGGTCCTGAATGGTCTGTAAGGGGGCAGGTTGAGGTGGTGGATGGGTCTGCTGTTTGCTTCCCGTATGAATGCAAACTATGATGTTCTTTTCTATATCTAACCACTAGCTTTTGTTTCCTTAACCTAACCATGTGCTTTTGTTGATGTGTGGCTTTGGTTGCCACATGCTTTTGCTGCCAAATCCTAACCACCACTTCAGATGAGAATGTGTTGGTTTGTTTGTTTGTGTTATTGTGTGACTTTGGGGACTCCAAACTAATCCACTTTGCCAAAATCACACAGTAATACAAATTAACTTACTGGCAATGGTTACTGGTACTGGAGGCAATGGTAAACCAGCAGCTCCTGTTAAATTACTAGTTTTCACTACAGAGTCCGACTTTAAAGAGAGCAATATAACAACTTCAGTTCCCTGTGGGAAACTGCTGTGTGCAATGAGGTAAAGCAGGGAAAATACTCTAAATTTAGCGTACACTTAAACTGTTATTGACTATTGAGGGCCTCATTTAAAGCAGTACATTACTTAACTTTCATGTCGGACTCCTACCTGCTTCTCCAAATTCTGTGCGTGCCAAATGACACCTCCAGTTGGCAACACTAAGTTAGGATAAGTACCTCCAGCCCATTCTCATTCCGAACTCGTAAAATACTGCCGCTTTTACAGTGCTCCCAGAGTAAGATGGTGATGCCAAAAGCCACCTTTCACGTTTGCAGGAAACACTGCTGAATAGCACCAGCTGAGAATGCAGCCACAAAGAACTGGTTGCAGTGTGATTATATGCCAGTGGACGGCCACATGGCACCTGCCTCATCTGCAAGATAGGCGCATGGGTGGAATGACTTGAGAGCACATGAAATGTGGCAGGATGGTGTCATGCTGAAACACTGCCAATGACAACGTAACGTTAGAAGTGCAGAGCACCTAAAGGGCAGGAAAGACTGATAATGGATGGGTCCAACTGGACTTTCCAGCAGGAGTCAGTGTTAGCTTCTTGTATGAATGTGATGTTTTAATATAACCACCTGAAGCATAATCCCATCATGTGCTTGTGCTGACATCACGCTAGCGGCATCCCGAAACATAAAGAGCAAAAGGAGTCCTACAGTGTTATATGTAGAGTCAGAAGTCGACTGTGAAGCAGCAACATGTGTTGACTTGGGATGAGAACGTGTCGGTACCTCATACAATTTCATTCCAGAAAAACCAAATTACCCCTTAAAGACATTTCTGTAGCTCTCGGGCCTCTAAACTCCCCCTTTAAAACCCAAATGTTTAAATCTCAAACAGCATCGTAAAATAAATGAATGAAAGTTGACATTTAGAATTCAAAGGCTTTTTTGCGGACAACAGCAACATGTAAATGGTGGATGTTCCCCTCCTCTTTGGCAGCTTTTCCAATTTAATTAAAAGGCCGTGAGATTGTGTGGCTGAGAGAAGTGAAGAGGGAAATAGCAGAGGCCTTTTCAGGCTAGCAAACAAATCCACGTCTAGAGGTCAAGGCATTAGCATAATGGCCTTTCACAATGCATGGTCACAAACACATTGGAGCCAGGATGGCTGATGCTTTCTATCAAGGAACAGGAAGGTATTTGTCAATTTGTTTGTGTTTCTTCATGCAGCTCCAAACAACATCAGTCTCACCGCTTCTTTGCTTAATCTCTGCTTTCTATCAGGCATTTGTTCCTCGCTGTGTTTATCCGTCAAACCTCTGGGTTCATCATTTGCAATCCTTTTCATGTGGAGTTCTCTCTCTGGTCGAGCTCTAAGGCCAGATAGCAAATCAGTTCTAATTTGAAAATGGAGAAGTTTTTTAGAGCGAGGCAGGGACTTTCATAGAAAAACAGCAAAGAGGAAGGAAGGCTGGAAGGAGAGACACTCCATCATCCAGGCAGCCTGTCTGATGAGCCCTGTAGGGTACAAAAGAGGACCCCCTGTCCCCTCTTCACTCCCCAGCTTGGCTCCAAGAGTGTGTGTGAGAATGTGTATTGGTAAGGTTACTAATAACTTGCGGTCTGCGTGCCTGCACAGGTGTATACAGTCAATACCAATCTCTGTGCATGTGAGCAGACGTGATGTGTGTGGAGGTGGTGTTTATGGGTCGGAGTGATTTATACTAAGTACAGTTGGCCCTATTATTACGTGAGGGTGAGCACAGTCCTGCTCAGAGCCCCTCTCTCTCTCTCCAAGCCCCGCCCAGCCCAGCCCCGGGGCCACACTGAGCACAGGAACACAGACGCATCGCCAGGCCTGATTGATGTGCTGGACAAGCCCCTCGTAACCCCCTCAGCCCCCTATTCATGCCTCCACACCCTCCATCTCACCCTGCATACTTTTATCCTAGCCTGGTGTGTGTGCGTGTGTGTGTGTGTGTGTGTGTGGGTGTGTGTGTGTGTGTGTGTGTGTGTGTGTGTGTGTGTGTGTGTGTGTGGGGCAGAGCATATTTCTGCATGTAACTTCTTTCTCATTAGCACTGAAATCACCAATGTTGGATTCCAATAAACTGTGGATTAGGGGAACTCTTGGGGATCTTTTTTTTTAACCTGAATCTTCTCCCCTATGTTTTTGTGTCGAAGTGGCTCATTGGAACAACAATTTTTGAAACTGTTTCAGTATTGAGAGAGAGCACTGCAGCCAACAAGGGCCATACAGGCTACAGTGGAACCACTCCGAGCTGTGGATGCATTAAGAAAACCTGGACACAACATTAATATACTATTTCCGCAGTATTGAAGTACTCTGACCTTCCGCATCATGGGGTCCACTGAGCATGTGCCCTTTGCCAAAGCAGGTAACTACCCCCGGCGGAGCGACTGACTTCCAGTTTAGAACTTCCCTAGCTTAAATGGCTATCACACATTTTACCCTTGTGGTTCTTTTTAGACTTTCAGTGGTTAGATTTTCCAAATGTTATGGAAGTGAATGGATTAAAGCTTGATAGTGAAATGAGTCATTTTGCAGAAGTTTTGAAGTTCGCATAAAATTCATCGACTGATTTACAGGCGTTTTTTCCTAATGTAAGTCAGTGAGAAAAAGTCTTTCTGGGCCCATGGGCATCATGTGACAGACCCGGCCAGTGTAATCCAGCCTGGCACACCTGCTGGTGTGCCCGCTCTGGGCAGGTGTGCCTTTTTGTCCATTATAAGTGGTGGTTTTTGCAACTGACAGGCACATATTTTTACTATGAGTGTCTCATATTACAGCAATGACCCTAAGGAGAAATGAAACATTTTTTTATACCTCTTGCTTGTTTCGATCTGTATTGTGTGAGGGAAGAAAACGGTAGAAACGCAAGTGAATGTTGGAAAGAGAAGTGCCATTAGTACTTTAAGTTGGAGTACAGGGGATATATCTTACTTTTATCTGAACGATTTTCAATGTCATGGCTAAATATTTAGCGGACAGTGACAATATTAGTGACAATATTAAAAAGTCTGAGATTACAGAATGAGAGTTCTCCTTTGCAAGACACTGACTCAAAATAGAGCGAAACAAGTGAAAGTTACAGAAAAATGTACGATTTCTCTGTGGGCTTCTTTCGGTAAAGTTGCAAAAAAAACAATCTGAGCCTATAAGTTACAAAGACAAGCATTTTTGTTGGACTGGAAGTGGTTACACTGTAGCCAGTTTTGCCATGGCTACAGTGTCTTTCAATACTGGACCAATTTTTAAAAGTTCTATGAACAAAAAGACATAGGGAATGGGGTTGAGTACAAGTCCAGTACAAGTTAAAGGTCTTTAGAGATTCCTTTTCATGTTTAATCATTCTTGGGTGATTAATTAACTTGAAAATAATTTTTCCTTTTAAAAGGGAAAAATAAGATCAAAATTTCTTCCAAATTTATTTCACTACACATGCTGGTGTACTTTCTGCGGCCACTGCTCACTATGTGAGGGGTAAAATTGAGAAAAATGAGCTGCTGTGTGCCAAGGTAACATGATTATGATTTTTAGGTTTCCTCTACCCAAAATAAACATTGTTGTTATCCAATGTTTATTCCCGCACAGAGGTCAATAATCAATTTTTGCAAAGATTAGTAGAATAGCTCAACATTTGCAAAACACATGCATCTCATTCACAAATTAAAACATTTTTTGAGTTTGCATTTAACTAGCAACCTGACAACATACCATGCTTCCACTAATTCAAGTCTGCAAATCTGCTGTAAAGCTACAGCTAGTTAGTTTACACCTTAAACAAGAAAGTAATAACACTGTAAGGCTGATTTTGTTACCTTGGGACAGAGACTTGATGGTAAGCTAAGCTAACTGACCCCTGGTGGTAGCCTCATGTTTATAGTACAAACACGAGAGTGGTATCGATTCGGGATCACCACAATTAGATAGTCCCACCACTATCTGTATATGTTCAACCAACTAAATGATCTATACTTGTACTTGGAATGGGTGGAGTTTAATTCAGAAGTGAGTGGGGCATAACCAGAACTTAGTGTTTTAAGCCTTCTAAAACTGATATGGGTTGATCAGAATTTGCTATATTTGTAATTTATTAGAAAACTATTTGCAGAACAGTCTCAGAATTGAGCTAATAATTTTTGTTTAAAGTAGAAAGAGACTGAAGAAATGCACCCAAATTCATACATGCATCATTCATCATGTGACTAATGCAATGATGGGAGTAAAAAAGGGAGCAATCCTAAGTGTTCTCGTGAGGAGGCAGTTGGGGTTGGTGGAGGGTCACAATATCTGGACTTTCCCTTGACACATGTTCAAAACCATGTGAACTAGTTAACTAGTTATTTTAATGTACGCCCTCACCATGTTTCTCTTCCTAAATCTAACCACAGTGACTTTGCACGCCTAAACCTAATCTCCATGAGATTATGTAAATTACATAACTACATATTAAGGATGTAACGCTATTCATAGGGTGCTACTTCGTAGGATATCAAACGCATTGTTGTATGTTTACTTTCATAGGATATCAAACAAACCATTTTTAAGGATACACTGCTTAACAACAGCATAGTTGAAAGCAGACAGCAATGCCCCAAAGTCTGAACACAAAACCCACAAATTTTAGAGGGCTGTGATAACGGAAGCAATATGTCCATGGGAGTAAAGAAGGACACAGTCCCAAGCGGTCCACTTAAGAGGCAGGTTGGGGTGGTGGATTGATCACAAAACACAGGACTTTCCCCAGGAGACTTGGATTTGAAATTATGTAAATTTTGTGTCATTTGAAGGTATATCCTCAACTTATTTCTTTTCCCAAACCCCACCAGTAACTTTCCTTGTCTAAACCCTAAAGATACCTAACCAGGATTCTTTTCTTAAACCTAACCTGACCACTGTAACTTTACGTTAATTTCATAACTTTTAATTAAGAATGTAATACCATTTCTGAGACTCTAATTTGTAGGATATCATAAGACTTGTTGTATGAGAAAATTCTGTTGTGAAATGTAAAGTTTCATTGTATCCATTACAAAATAATGTACAAATGTAATGAATCAGTGACTGCAGAAACGTACAATACGAACATTTTTCTGGTGCCTGAATTGGTTTATTACACCCAAGTGGTTGATAAAGAGTAGTCTTTGTGTGCTTTGACTTTAGATGAAATCAATATGAAAGGAGAAAGAGGGAACTGGCTACATAAGAGGATTTAAGGTAAAGGGAGGCTGAGCACAACTCTGGCAGACTGACTAAGGGTGGCGACTTCTTCCGTAGGGATTACAATGTGTCAGCAAGGGGCAGGGGAGGGAGAAGGAAGACAGTCTGTATACACACGTCTGTCACACTCCTTGCATGGAAACGCTGACCGCTGCAAACTGCTCTTTCCGTGAGAGGACACATGTTCTATTGATTAAAGCTGGGGAGGAAACCATGTGCACTGTGTATACTGAAGCATCAGGCCAAGTAACAGCACTGTTGGAAAAAGGTGAGAGCACCACGATCACCTTTCAGCACTCAACAAGATCCCCTCCTGCCCCTTGATGGGCACCTAAATCAGCTGTCAGTCAGCACTGCTCTGGCCTGTAATCACACTATACGGATACTCACACACACACACACACACGCACACACACACACACACGCAAACGCTCAGCTCAGCCCCATCTGTCCAGGGCTGATGGTTTATTTGGAATCCAGGGCCACAGCCACTGTAGCACCACTGAGTCTCTGACACTTTGCTCACATGTGTCCTGCAGCTGGCTCCTGATTTTTTCTTCAATATCAACATCATGAAATGTCTTTGAATTACTTTTCATCATATCGCCCATGTTCCTACTCTGCTTTGCCCTCTCTCACTCCCTTTCGTTTTGCTCCTGTGCTTTCTCTCACCTGCTCTTGTCTCAGCAGCGCCTTTTCATTAGAGCACCGGCAGCACGTCCATTTGTGTTGATCAGTGCGTTGTCTGCGCAGTGTGATGGCAGTGGGGGCAGAGACAAGAGCACTGCGTGTCAGAGGAAGCAGACAAACTGATAGCTGTGTCAAATCTAACATACTGATGCTGTTTGGGCTGTGCCAGTGCAGCACTGGGATGGCGTCTATGCTCTCAGCAAGCACATGTTTGTTCATGCACATAGGCATGACAGAGGCGCATACAAACTAAATGTTTATTTACTAGGGTTAGGATATGAATTACTGTTTAAAGGGACAGTTTCCTCCAAATTAAAGAATAAATATTTTTCCTCTTACCTGTAATGCTGTTTAGAAATCATAATTGTTTTGGTGCTATGCAGGCTTCCTTCTGAGCAGTGATTTGTTTGGCAGGTGTAGCTCAGTAGAAAGAAAATAGCTCCTACATGAAACAGCTCACAACAAGGTCTGTGGATTATCTATTATTATTATATTGGAGAGAATGCAGACATCTCTATGACCGATATCTCCAACACTCTGTCACTCACACTAAAACAATCTCAATTGATAAACAGCACTACGGGTGGGAGGAAAATGTGGGTTTTTGATTTTTAGATGAACTGTCCCTTTAATCTTGTTCATGAATTCCAATACTTTTGGGATCTTATTTGGATTGCATGTGCTTTTATTTAGCACATTATATCCGAAGACCTTTACAAATTTTAGAGACCAATGGCAGCAGGCTGCCATGCACCCCTTTGGAGTTCAGTGTCTCAATGGGCAGTGTCTCTGCTGAAGACCACTTTGATGTGAGCCAGGGACCAAACCCACTGTACCTGCTGGGCCTGTGGGCCTGCAGCTCCCATGAAATCCAAACTGCATCACCACTCCAACTGTATGCTGAATAGTCAAGCCAATTTAAACAAAGACTTTTTATTTTGTTGCAAACTTTGTCCTGTGGTTTCTATCTGAGGTTAAAATCAAGGAACAACCAGCAGAACATCAGATCATTCCTAAATGTGCAGTTGTCAAATATTGCCGCTTTATCTGTGATTTTGGAATTAGACACAGATGCAGAGGGCTACCTTTCATAGCAGTATGGTACACCACCAGGCAGTGCCGGTTGATAATGCAGCCATACGACACCTGTTGCGGTGGTATGATAGGACAGCGGAAGTTTAAAACAGTATGACATAAAGAACTGTTAAGTCCCTATACAGCGAGCGTGAGTTGACTTTCTCCCAGGAGCTTAACATTCACTTCCATGAATGTTGAGTCAAACATCAAATTTTTCTTGACCTAACCACAGGCTTTTATTGCTGAATCCTGACCACATGCTTTTGTTGTTGTCCCAACTTCGGTTGTAGTGTCCCTGAACATGGGTAGGAGATGGCGTGTAATATGCGGTCATGAAAGTCCACTGACATAGCGGCTATATATGATGACTTAAGATGAGAACGTGTTCTAATTACTCAGTATTGGACTGAAGGGCATCTTGATGGTAAGATGTCTTGAACCTTAGACCAGTTTTTAAGTCTAAAATGTATTTAACACACTGAATTACAAGCCAGAGGTGCTGCTGCGGTGAATCCTATTGTGAAGGTATATTTTTGAAAGAATTACAACAGGATTAAAAACTTGAATCCCTGGTGGGAGTTTTTCCCAGTGTACTCTCAGTGAATTATACAAAACGTAAGATTGGCAGCCCTGGAACGCTAATGGTTGCAAGTGGAGCACCATCGGAACAGGTGACGTGCTGGTACAATAGGAGATGAAGCAGAGTTTAGTGAATAGTGAGGGAGAATCAAATAAATTACATTCAGGTAAAACATAACTGAGGGAGAAGAGAATCAGATAGGAAGAGAGGAGGAAAATCAAATTCGCCACTTTTCTTCCACACTGGCCAGAACCTGCTGAAATGAAAAGTAAGTACTGAACATGATGTACAGACTGGAGTACCGGACACCAGATTTCTGATGGACCCTTTGTCTTAGAAAATCAAAGAAAGTTTAAATTCAAAACAGTAGAGGAGAAAGCAGCTGTTTGGTTTAAAAAATTCGCTTGATTTGGGGTAAGTCTGATTGGTCATATAGAAAACATTCAATAATTTACTGAAATATGGTCTAAGGATCTGAATGGAGGGAGTGGTGGATGCAGTCCCTCAGAAACCAAGTCAGTGCCTCCAGTTTTTTCTTCTTCTTTTTTTAATGTTAAAGCTCATTTCATCAATAGCCAGAAACAGAACAGAGTCCATTAACAGATTGGATCAGGTTTGAGCTGGGTTTCTTAAAATATGGTGATAAAGGTTCTTGAGTGCTTCATACAGCCCTTAGAGAATATCCACCATAAGAGCAGATAATGAAGTCATTTTAGGATATATCTGATGATAAAATTCTCAGAAATCAAAGTTTTGGGAGCAAAAATCTTTTTGGTCAGTTACCCCTTTTCCACCAACATGCAACCCGCTCTGTTGTGGTTCTTGCACCTAGTTCAAAACTGAATTTCGACCCAAACTAAGTTGGTTCAAAACCCAAAGAGTTGGTTGTTAACTAGAACCAAAAAAATAACGGGCTTTCTTGACCTGATGTGCGAACCATGATGGCATCAGTGGGTGTGCCATATTCTACAGGTTGGAGAGAGAGGATGGAGAAGGCAACAGTGGAGAAGTCTAGTGGGAAAGTGTCAGACAAAAAAGCTTTTGCAGGGCTGTCAATAATATTTGGTACATGCTAGTTTTCTGGGTAAAATGCCCACCATAGAAGACAAATCAATGCAGGCTGGTTCACTAGATAGCACCATGGTCCCATCAATCCTGAACAGTACTGGTTCAAGAGCCAGAGCTAATGTAGTGGAAAGGGGGTAGCTGTGTCCAGTGTTGTAGTACTTGAGCTCAATCTTGGTCTCAAGAACTCCTTTTGAAGGTCTTTTCTCTGACTAAATGCATTTTTATCATTCAGACAAAGGGAACTCAAGATTTCATTTTAAGACCATTCAAGACCACAGCTGTGGGGACATCACTAAATTGCTGGCAAAAGAGCACTAAATAAAGATGGTGAAGCTGTTTTTAGCGCCTACATGTTTGTAAATGTTTGCCCATCGAAAACAAAGGAAAATTCCCATACATAAAATTCATTTCTGCAATGCTTTCTGATTATTTATTCAAGACATTTCTCATGCTAGAGGTGAATGAAGATGAATCTTTATTTGCTTACTGTGGGTGTTTTTATGGGAATTTGAATCTTTCAGATCAATTTCAGGAGTGCCACATTTAATAGTGATTGTGTTATGCAGTGTTGGATTCACACTGTTCTGATCTTAGGCTTGACTCAGTCTTGCCCTGTCTCGTTCTTGGTTTGCTTGTTTATTAAGATTTCCATTAGCTTCTGTTTTTTAGACATTAGCTAGTCTTCCTGGGGTCTTGACTTGATCATAAGCCCAGTGTTGGTCTTGTCTTGGCCTTGATACCATCTGGTCTTGGTGATTACTTAGTTTAGGTGGTCTTGACTACAACACTGGTCTACACACAAAGCCTAAGAAATGATTCACTAGAAGGGACTGGAATTTCCAAGGGTGTCATGGGACTGGTGTCCCTTGTCTTTACAGCCCTTTCTGAGGACTCAGCTTTTGGGAATTTTCTCCAAAACTTTCATAGCAACCCACAAAGTACTGGTAGCAATCATCGGGCTAGTTGGGTCCATGACCTTATCAGGGATTTTGTGTTTGTAGTATGGTATTTTTTCAACATGAGGAATCAAAAATGAGGGGATGGAACACAAAACATTTGGGAAAGTAAATGTTAGTCATTGAGAAAACCTTAGAGCCATCCAGAGATTTGGTAGATAGTGTTAAGGAGGACCAGTTTAAAGGAAAACAGTGACGTCTTTTACTTTGTTTTCATCACGCAAGATACAGTTGCAACAAAACTGACTGTGGGAGACACAGTGGGCATCAAAGATTTACAAAAAAAAAGATTAACAAAATAAAGACAGAGAGAAGAGGACGAGGAGCAACGGAGAGGAGTGGAGTCGGGGATACAAGCACAAGCGCCATGGCAACACATAGAAAGAGGAAGAAAAGAGTTACCCATAAGTAGCCGCCGTTTCACCCGCTTGTCCACATCAGCTACTGACGTGGCATTGAACTCAGAGCTCTCAATTGCAGCCTCATCTTTCTCTAAAACACAAGTGACAAGGGGACAAACAGTGAGCAGCAGGTTAATGAGAAGCCCAAATGACCAGACCTTCAGCCCCTCTTGGCGTTTGAGCAAAAAACCAAAGCCAAGAAGCAAGAAGCGATGAAGAAGCGCCAAAATCCCTGTTAGAGTGTTAATCCCCCAAACAAATGATAAATCCCCCAGAGCAAACAAAAGAACAAAACAAAATAAATGAAATGATCAGAATCAGTGTGGAGCTTATAAAAATGAAGCGGTAGGTAGATAGGCAAGTAGGTAGGGAGGGAGGGGAGGAGGTACAGGGCTAACATGTGAAAAAAGTAAAAAAAAAAAAAAGATGGTTAGAGGTGTGGGGGTTCTGGGGATGGGATGAGGTTGGGGGAACGTTAAGGGGGGATTTTAATTCTGATGTTGTCACCGATGAAGTTTCTGTCTTCCATATCAAACAGCCACACTTTGTCAGCAATGATTCCCTTGCGTTAGGATGGAGGAGGAAGATGAGAAAGAGAGGGAGGGGAGGATACATGTCCAACATTTCTAAGACAAGCCGCCTTAAATGTGGAGCAAAAGGAAGGGGGTGACAATGACGACAGGAGACAAGAGAAAGGGTGGTGCAGGGGAAGAGGACGAGAGGTCAGAGGAGTTGCTTGAAGGTCCGAGCGATGACTAAGTGATCGGATGAACAGAGAAGAGAACAAGGGAGAGAAGAAAGTCAGAATCAGTCCCATCGTGGGCCGCAATGGGAGAGGTGTATGAGGGGAAAAAGGGGGTGCACAAACTAAGAAATGGGGTTTGAAGTGTAGGGAGGGCATGCAGAGGAATCAAAAAGCAGGAGGAGGTAGTCTGGGGGCAGCGCTGGTTGCCTGTTTGTCTATGGAACACATCACAACTGGCTCTAACAGTCAACGTTGGAAGTTCCCAAAGCTGGGCAATGGAGGTTGGATTGGAGGGGCTAAGGAGGGAAGGTGGCAGAGGGGGGCTCTATCGCTGCTGAGATGGCATGCATGCTGGGGATGGTGAGAGGGAGGCGGCCTTTCATTGGGCCTGAGTCATTAGGGCCTGAATGAGCATCTCTTTGTGAATGGACGCCACTTGCCGCTATAGGACTGGGCTTTGATGTACAGCCACAGTCCTATGGGTGGTGGTGTGGGGGAGTAGGAGTGGATAAGGGGGTAATTAATGTCCCTTCCATTCCCCAGCCCTGGCGCACTACTCTCTCCTCTCTTGATGGACAAAGTGGAGAATTCTCTGAAGTACACTCAGGGATGAATGGAGGCTTTCTGGTGCTCTGCTAACGGGTGAAATGTGGTCGTTATTGAATCGAGGGCTTGTGCATACCAGTGCGAGCGTCTGCTTTCTTGAGTGTGTGAAAAAATATGTTGGAGAGGGAGATAAAATGTGTGGATGTGTAGGGACAGGTTGGGGAAGCGGTGGGAAGAGAGGAGTCCCGCTCTATGGGGGCTAAGTGGTAGTCGGAGGCCCACAGAGAGGGGAGTGTTTTAGAGAGCCAGACCTACTCGGGACAGGATGGGGGAAGAGTTAAATCACTCTACGCTACTACAGCTAGGAGGAGAATGGTAAAAAAAACAATGCACTGGAAGGAAACAGAAGGGTCACTAAAACAACAACAACAATAAAAAATGTACTTCAGTTCAAAAAAGGGAAAATTAAAGAAAAAAAGGGAAACTGCACAAATGCAGTGCAGGCTCTCTCATGCAGCTGGACAAGCAGACAGACAGACAGATGAATGATTAGTGAAAGAGGCAGACGATTGGACGCTGCAGCACATGTGAGTGAACACATGCAGTAGGAGGAAGCTCGAGCAGTGCAAGTCCCTGCCTTTCTATTAAAAAGGGGTATGGAGCATGAAAAGGGGGCTGATAGATGGACATGAGTAATGGAGGGCATTTTGTCGTTGGCAAGTTTTTTTGGTTTTCGCCGCTTTATGTTTCGTGAGGAGGTGGAGGATGAGGCAGTAGAGAGAGAGGTGGAGAAGGAGGAGGTTAGGGTTTGCTTTCGTGGGAGCTATACCTAAGATCAGGCTGCAATTGAGATGTCCGTTTTGTTTTTTTTTTTTAACCACAGAGTCTAACACGCGACCCCCCCACCCAGAGTTACTCTTTAGTCCACCTGATTTGATTTTAACATGGATGCTCAGACAAGACAGGCAATCAGGTACTATCACCAGAAAGCAGGAGGGAGGGAGGAGTAAGGAGGAGGAGAGGGACAGAGCTACATAGAAAGGGTAAAAAGGGAGGGCGGGGGGTTAAAGGTGGGCCCACAGAGTAGTTGGGACACCCGGACCACAGACCAGACAGAGGTCCTTTCTCTCGTCAAAGTATGAAGAGAGACAGAAAGAGAGAAAAGACATTGGGAACGGAGGGAGAGGAGGGTCCCCGCTCTCTCTCGTTCTGCCTCCTCTACGCAGCCTGTCCTCGATGGCGTGTTCTTCAAAGAGGCTGCGAAGAAAAAGGGGTTATTGGCAGTCAAAACCTGGTGCCGCCGAGAAGCAGCAATCTGCTCAAATGGTGAGAGTGAGAGACAGGGAGAGACAAAGAGAGACAGAGAGAGGTGTTTCCAGTGTACGGACACAGCAGGAAGGACAGCATATCAGAAACATCAGATCATTGTGTCCATGTGTGTTTGACACCAGTCTGACATGTTTCTCAGCTCACAGTCAGGACTGTGGAAACTTTCTGTGTCCTAGTTGTGCAGGTGGTTATAATCTCACCGAATGTTAAGTCACACTTACACCTCTTTGGTTTGAACCACATGGAAAAGCTTACTTGATTCTTTTTTATTTGCTTCATTAAGGTTTATGCTGCCCTATTACAAATGAAGCACAACTTGTAAACAGAAGTTACAAGCAGCTCACTAATTGGACAGAGATTAGGTGACCTGTGGTCCTGCCAGGTTAGAGATTCAAAACTAACTCAGAGGGATTTCTGCTATGAACACCTTTTCTGGTGTTTGTATCAACTGTGAATAGTTGGAGCAATGGCCAAATAAGACATTGGTCCAGACTGTGGTTTGGTCTCGGTTCATTCTGTTATGCTACTTTTTCCGAGTTTTTATTAACTGCTGGCTATCAGGTGTCAACCTCCATCAAATTATACCCATAAATCCTGGATTTTTGGGAAGTTTTCTGTACTTGATTTGGATGTTGTCTGTTCTCCTCACAAACCACATTGCAGAGAACTTCCTTTTTAGGTGTTTTTGTGCCACTAAAGGTCTACCACCTATTCAAATGAACCAAACTGAAGAAGAGTTGTTACCTCAAAGTTCACATGAACCGCATGACTGAACATGTATTGTTACACTAGCATTTTGGACAGGCCATGTGTCATGTGCTAAGACATAAGCTGACTTCTGCTATGACCTGAGCCCAGTACACATTAGATATTTATTGTTATACTTTTTTGCGCACTGTTCATTTATTTATACCTTCAAATTAATAATTCCAACACAAAGAAACAATTTGTTCCAAAAGATAACACAAAAAATATTGAATACATTTACATCCCATAATCCAAAATCACCATTAAACTGTAATCAACCCAAGCATCCCATTTAGACTGTGCATGACCAGACCACTTTGTTGATTTTTGTACTATATTACAGCAGAACATTTGTTCAGTTATTAGTCAAAGCTGGCCAGCAATAATTTCTGACACAACATTTGATGTAGCACTGATACTGGGCCATATCTTACGTGTTCACTAGAATGGCAATGTCAGTGTTTCTCATGGTGAGATTATATATATCAAGTCTATGCAAAGACACAAATAACCATGAATTCATGCTGGCCGAATGATGCAACATGAACGACACAAAAAACACGATATTAGTGCTAATTGTGTATTTGGGCTTGTTAAAAAATTTTAACTTGAGCGAGAAATTTGTATGATGCTTTGTTGCCTTTCAGTGCCAGTGCCAGATCTAGTTGAGATTCTCCTGATGTTACGAAACAAACAAAAACCTGGCTACAGCCAGGGTGGCGCAGTGTTTTCTGGCTATATAAAGGGTATATTTTCACATGGTAAGATGCATCAACATAGGTGGATTCAAAACACATGTACACTCTGTTTCTTGAAAACACAGGAACATTTGGATGGGTAGTGGGTGGATGAAATAGCAGAGCAGAGTTGCAGTCCGACTCCTCATAAGGAGAGATGCTGTGCACATTTACACATGAGGAGCATGCAGTAGTTTTTAGTTTGCTGCTTTAATGTCCAGAGTGTACGATTTAGAGGCATTTATTGGAAGGAATATTTTCATTACCTTCGAATGAGCTGTTGTACAGAGTGGTTCCTCCTCTGCAGAGTCTGATATGGTTTTCTACAGTAGCCTTGGTAACAAACAAACCAAACACTGGCCATTCATGTTTTTGTGTTTTGGCCTCAACCACCATAGTTCTCCTATACTGTATATGCCTTATGGCGCTTTTCCATTACATGGTACCGGCTCTACTCAACTTTACTCTACTCTGCTCTACTCTACCAGGTACTTTTCTGGGGGTCATTTTCCATTAGAAGGTAGTACCTCCTCAGTGTAGCTGGTCGTCATAGCGACGCCGTTTGACACTGCTGTGATGTCTGGTTCAACACAACACACATATGAACAGGGTTCGAATTACACAGTTACTTTCGGAGGAGCCCTACTTTCCAGTGCCCACCACTACTAAAACCTATCACATGTATAAAGTGTATGGCAGCACGTGGTCAATAACAGGGGTACTATGAAAGAAATTTAACTAATACCCGCCAATAATTTATCCTCTCTTTCTCTCTCGGTCCCTTCTGTTGGATGATGAGGAGTACAGGTGACTACGTAAATGTAGGAATTTGAACGCAGCACAGCTTCACACACAGATCGCTGCAACAGGGATAAACACAGAAGTTAAATCGTGGAGACAGATGGAAACGGAATGTAATGAGCGAATAAACACACAACACTGACATATTACTTCTATTTTTTTATTATTTCAGGAATCTTTATGTGCATATAATCTATAACACAAAAGTCAACAATTCTCCCCCTGAACATCTCAAGAGAGGCTTTCAGGGGAGCCGAGCTCCCCTTAGCTCCCCCGTAATTCGAACTATGCATACACACAAACTCGCTCTCACTGGATATGCTTGTTGGCCTGCAAGGTGAGGAACGTTTGCACCTCCTCGAGCAACCGCGCCTTGATCTTTCTGGTTGGCATTTTCGGAAAGAAGGAAAAACTATATGAAACTGCGGCCGTCACAACAGCTTTGATGTTTGATGTTTGTGCTGTTCAGAGTATTCCGTGCGTGCCTGGTACTTTTTCCTAATGGAAAACCAACAAAGGGCGAGTAGAGTAGAGTAGAGTAGAGCCGGTACCATGTAGTGGAAAAGCGCCATTTGTGCTTGGCTTTGAATGAGAATGGGAGATGACACATTGATTGGTTGAATTCCAGTTTTGCCAAAAACACAGCTACAATGAAGGGATTGAATACAACTCCTTTGCACCTTACTTTGCTCCCAGATGATGCACCAAAACTGTCAAAATGAAACTGGACATGCCCTAAAAGTGCTTTTGCCATGCACTGTAGACCATGAACTACTGATCGTTTATATGGTCCAGAGTCTCCAGGGGCAAGGACAAATGAAACTAACATGATTGTTAAATATGATAAATAATCAGAGGCATCCATTTGCATTACTAATTTCTGCATACTCATTGTTAATTTGAGGGTATAAACTAAAATTTGTGCGCCCAAATGACCATTACTCTAGCATCTATACTAGGCTCCATAGATTACAGGCCCTTGAGGCCAAAATACTCAAACTGCAACAAGTGTGACTGACTGACCAAAGAAGTGTTGATGCTTTGCAAACTGTTTCCCACATATATTGTATATCAGCAAGAAGGAAGTGTGGAGAACAGCGTTATGAACAAATTCACTTACCTGGAACGTCTTATTCATCTTATTAATCCTACTGATTAGAAAAATAGCATGATGAAAATGAATATGTGACAGCCAGGATGTGGAGGCAGGCCTCTGCTAATGGTCATATGTGCAGATGAGCTGCCTGCTGGTTTCTGGCTGGGATCAACTGAGTTTTAACATGATGAATGTGAGTGGGAGATTTGTCTGTCCTTCATTTTCTATTGCTTTGCATTTTCTATAGTCATTGCTTTAAAACTCAACACATGATACTGCTCATTTTCTGACAATTTGTACTGTGGTATTTCCTCTGAGGCCCAAACACACCAAACCAACATGAGGAAACTAGTGGTAATGAAGGCCAACTGTTGCAGCGACTCATGTCGCTTGTGTGTCAGCCAAACAGTTGCACGTGAACACGCTGCAAAGTCTACAGTGAATGGTCACTTGCATGTACATTCTGCAAGCTGCGTGATGGTCGCGGTGTGGTAGTCTTTATTTATCATTCAAAAAGGGAAACATTAACAACCCCACCCAATGTTGATAGAACAAAGGACATTTACCGTGTGCTAGCAAATAATAACCAATCCCTCTATGATGCTGCGATGCTGTCACTGACCTAAAGCTAAGCTCCACCCTCGAACACCATGTGTCAATCACATTTCATGCAGCTGCACAATGTACTCAGACACCCTGCTTGAAGAACTCCATAGAAAAGCATCAGAAATTAAGATTTTCCTGTGGTTTTATTTAAATCTATGCAGTTATAAAATTAAAAAATGGTCGAATGATGTGCATGAGGTAAATGCATAGCTGATACGAGGTAACCTGAGAGGCTACAGAATGGAGTGTCTCCTTTGATTGAGTTGTGTAGCAGGTAAAGACGATAAACAAATATCTCTACATCTATTCTATGGTAAGGCAACGTGTTTGTAAAATTTGCTGCAAAGTGACAACTATATATAACCTCATACATTATGTTGGCAACATCTTGTCTTGCACCTTGCAGCAAACTTTGCTAGGTAACTTAAGCTTAAATTAACTAATAGTCCCTAATGTTATAGCCAACTTCAGCTTTGTAACATCATGTTATCTGTTAAACATAGTTTTTGTACCTTTGTCCCTTGACAATCAGACATCAGTGTTAGTGTTAGTAAGCCCACCTGAAAAGTAATAACTTAGCTGTAATGTTACAAAAAAAGCAAAGGCTGGCTATCGCTAAAACCACGGCATAGTGAGGACCCTTTGGATGGCTTCTGTATGACATAAGGAGCTTCTGTCCCCAAAAGTTCTATATAGCATCTTTGGATATGTCATTGACACTGAGAGCTGCTATTGTTAGTGTAGACAACACACAGACTTTTTGTGAGTGAGCTCAGAGGATGGGGCTTAGTGATAGGTCATGTGCAACAATTGACACAAATTTAGCCAATTTTCTGCACAACCCTGCAGTTATGCAGTTCCGAACGCTGCAGCTTTAATGCAAATTTGACCTTTTAAAATGGGTAAAATCTTATTTTATTATAAAACTGCACACAGCATGTTGATCTGCTCAGCTTCTCTCTCTGTTTATCATGAGATAACTGCGACAAGACTGCAGCTCTTTGACAGTGACAGGGCTAACTGTAACATCACACAGCTAGCGCAACAGTTATTGATGGGTTTAATAACAGAGTTGAGCTGTTTTGGTGTCAGACTGCCCTGCTGCAGTTTGGTTCTATCTTCAACAGGAATCATCTAAATGCCCCTGGATGACATTGAAAATTGTTTAACTTGTATCCAATTTTTAAGTTCTTGCACCTCACTAATTTTGAGGAAAAAAAGATACAGCGTTCATGCTCACTCTGCATTAGTTTTGTTGAGCTATACATAATATAAGAATTGTTTGCACCACTAATGAGGATCAGATGCAGGATATAGTGTGCCTGAGGTTAGAATACAGCTTTCTTTAAAGAGGCATTGATTGAATCTCGCTCTAATTTTTTTTTTTCTAACAACCTGAAGCTTAAGTCTCCTCCATGTCATTATTTTCAGTGTGGGTAAAATAATTTCATTACTGGAAGGTAGATATATCTGTTGAAGTTCTGTCCTTTGTCTCTGCTGTGTTCAGAGTGCCGAGAGGTGGGGAGAGAACCAACTCCATAACCTCCAACACACCCAGGCTCATTCTGTTTCTGTCCTTCTGTTCTTATCTGTGCTGCACCGACACTGTTCTACCATACAGCTGATGTTACATTCAAACAGCTGTTAGGGCTTCAGGGTGTGTGTGTGTGTGTGTGTGTGTGTGTGTGTGTGTGTGAAGTAGGAAGCCATCTTGGTTGTCACTCACCGATGCAGGTCTTGCTGTCTGAGTGCAGGGCGTACTTCTGATGGCAGCCACACACCGGCCCTGTGTCCGTGTCATCACATGTGTGCTGGCAGCCGCCATTTCCATAGTTACATGTCACTGAAGACAACATACACACACATTCCAGTCTTACTTCTATCTTGTATACTATGTGTAACACAAGGCTCACGACACTTTGGATGTTGACGGATTCTTTATTTAGCTACAATAACAATATGGGAAGACCCAGAGGGATATTTATTCTGTGCTATAACCAAGACGCAACATAATGTTGCACTGGATATTTGGCTGGATATGACAGCTGGGAGTGGGTTTATTACAGGATTTAGAGAGGTAGAGCGGAGCATAGATGGAATAGATGGTATAAGAAAAAAAGAGAAAGAAAGAGCCAGTTAGATGAAAAATGTTGAAAAAGAACCTAAAATTATGTTTGTGGTGTTTGTCTGAAATTTGGTGGAAATTCATGTTTCTATGTTTATAACATTTTTAGCCATTGAAACCTGAGCAAATTGGTGTGATTTCTTTTAAAAGCAGGAAAAGAAGGCAAAAAACAACATGAGACGGAAATAAGCAATAAGAAAAATACCTTTAAAAAGTGCTGAAAAATTAAATAAAATTTTATTTAAGGGTTTTGTTTTGTTTTTTTTTTAAATTTTGGACATTTTCTTATTTTTTTTTAGAAACCCTCTCCTCTTTTTTAAAACTTTTTTTTAGGCAACCTTCTTGTCACCTTTATTAATTTCTTGAAATTTGTAAGTTGGTTACTGTCTTTTTCCCCCTTGTTTTTGAAACCAATTACCTCAGGTCTGAAATATTCAAAAAGCTTGTGAAAGGTGTCTGAACACACCTCAAGAAAACTGATGCCATGTCAGGTTTCAAAGGGTTAATACTCAGTTCTTGGCATAGTATTGTGTTCTGCTTTTAGGGTGTTTTCATATTAGGTCTGATTGATTTGTACCATGCCCAACATGGACACATTCTCCCAAATAGCAGTCAACTGCCAAGTTTTGGTACAATTAATGTTCACACGTGATGCCATTTTTTAAGTGGCCTTGGGCCTGGATTGATGTACCTTGCCTGGGTGCCATACACGGTATTCACACCAATCAAATAAACTGGACTTTGGGTCAGGTGTACTCAGATGTGGGCCTGGGCCCTTGATGTGAGAGCCCATTTAGGTTAAGGACAGATAGATAACATTTGGAAAAGGTCTGGGTCATTGTCTGTTATGGATAGAAAAGCATCCACAAGGTTGTTGTTTGTTGATTTGAACAAGTCCCTGTTTGGTTTGGTTAGATTTAGGCACAAAACCAAAAGAACAGGGAAAGAACATGGTTTGGATTAAAATGATTACTTTGATTATGTTGGGCGGTGTCCTGTTGTCCTGTTGTCCTGTTGTTGTCCTGTGTACAGTCAAACTATGTTCCTGTGTTTAAAAATCACTTTTTAAACTAAAATTACTTCCAGGCAGTTAAATGCCTCCACGAACCAATGAAGTTATACTTACTGCTTTATAGAAATTTTGTGAAAATATAGCATGAATTCAGGAGTTCAAGCCAAAACTTGTTTAGTGAGGTCACAGTGACCTTGATCTTTAACCTTCAACCACCAAATTCTATCAGTTCATCCTTGAATCGAAGTAGATGTTAGTACCAAATTTAAAGACGTTCCCTCAAAATGTTCTTAAGATATTGCATCCAGGAGAATGAGACAGACAGGGTCACAGTACCTTTACTTTTGATAAGCAAAATCTAATCAGTTCATTGTTGAGGCCAAGTAGACATTTGTGCCAGATTTGACAAATTGAGTTGATTTGACAAATTTCCCTAAAGGCATTTTTGAGAAAGTGCATTCATGAGAATGGGACGTACGGACGCACAGCCAACCCAAAAACATAATGCCTCTGGCCACAGCTATCACCCGAGAGGAGGCATAAAAAGTTCCTGACTTTCTTAGGTCAAGAAGGGCCAAAAGAGGAAAAGGGAAAGAGAATGAGAAAATGTTTCTTTTTCTAAATCTTTTCTTTAGAAAGAAAAATAATCTAAAAGAATGTGAGCAACAGGAGGGATCAAGAGAGATGTGGAGGGGTGAAAAAGAGAATGCAGTTATGAAGGAGAGATAAAGAGAGGTTGGAAGTTGGAAAACATGAGACTGAGCAGATTGTAATGGGGAGCTTTCTCTGCAGGGCCTCTCTTGGAACTTTTTTGAGAACTCCTAAACCTTAGCCCTTAGCCTTAGCCCACCAGAGAAACCAAGGGTTCAGCTTTACTCCCTTGGCCCTACAACAGCCAGCTAAGTAGTATTTGTCTACGGGCCACAAACTCTTGAGAAGGACTTTGCCATAATAAACACAACTGATTTGTCAAACACTAACCATGTGAGACGGTTGTGATTTGTCCAAGATTTTTACCTCCTAATTTGTCTAACTTTCAGCTCTTGAGGTGAAAAGGGAAAACAAGCACAAATACACTTGATGAACTTTTCAGAAGCTTTTCCTTATCTTTGCATTTTTAACTTTTTGGATCCTTTGGTGACTCTAAGGAAAAAAGAAGAGAGAAGAGAATAAAAGAGATTAACGTAGAATTATTGCCTTGTGGTTGCCTTCACCAGCCAGTTGAGACTGTCTGTCCGGACTCAAATGTAGCTATGACAAAAGACAATGCTTCAAATAAGGATGGTGTTGCAAAGAAGCTCCAAATTCTAAAAAGTGGATGCTTCACACACATCTTTAACCCGGCAGCACAGAAGATCTATATAAACGGTAATAGATCCAAACAGTCGTTTCAAGATTAGTGTCACCAGTTCAGTCAATGATGATATGTCTTGAGTCCAAATGATGTTGAGTGATGGCCAGAAAACTTTTTTAAGAAGATGATGTCACAATGAAATAGATTTTTGACCTTTTGTACACTTCATTGTTTTATTATTTAAGATATTTGCATTAATTTTTGTCATAAATTCTGTCATTAGCATATGAATTCTTGAATTAGAGCCAAAAACTTTTTTGTGAGGTGACAGTGACCTTAACCATTAACTTTTTGCGATACTTATCAGGTAAGTCTCAAATCCAAGTGGATGTTTGTGCCAAATTTGAGTAAATTTCCTCAAGGTGTTCTTAAGATATTAAGTTAAAAAAGGGGGTGACCTTGACCTTTAAATTTAACCACCAATCAGTCATTGTTGAGTCCAGGTGGACATTTGTGCCAAATTTGAAAAAATCCTCTCAAGGGTTTTTGAGATTATGCATTCACAAGAATGGCACAGATAAGGTTACAGTGACCTTGACCTTTGACCACCAATATCAAATAAGTTCATTGTTGACTCCAAGTGGACCTTTGTATCAAATTTGAAAATAGTCCCCCATGACAACTTAAACTGTCTTCTGTTCCTTTGTTATAGTGTTAAATAATGGCCAGAAAACACTATGATGTCACAGTGAAGTCGACCTTTGACCTTTTGTATATAAAATGCCATTGCTTCAACAATTTATCCTATTAGACACTGTGTTAAATTTTGTCTTAATTAGCCTATGAATTTTTGAGTTATTGCTAAAAGGGTATTTTTTGAGGTCACAGTGGCCTTGACCTTTGACCACCTAATTCTAATCAGTTCATCCTTGAGTCCAAGTGGATGTTTGTGCCAGATGGCTGAACGGGCATACCAAAACATGATGAGGCAGAGAGTAAAGGAGGGGGAGGAAGTGGGAGACAAAGCAAGGGAGAAAATGGAGGAGAGGGGTGAAAATGGACAGAGACAGAGAGAACATGAGAGGAGAGAGAAGAGGAGATAAATATATATATGTGTGTGTGTGTGTATGCAGTGTGTGTGTGGACATAACTAGCATTTCTTTCATCACTTGTTTACTACCGTCCTGTGCCGCCGTGCTCAACAGGCCGGCACAGGGCTCACTCCCTCGCCACTAATGAAATATTACCACAGCGGGGGATGCATTAGAGCCTTTCAGAGGCTTTCACAATCTTTACACTCTCATCGTCTGAGAGGAGAACAAGATGTGATGCCAAACAAAGTGTAACTAAAAGCTTATTTTTCCCCCCACGAAAACAGCAGCCCTAAATTCCATGGCTGCAGGCACTCGGCGTGAAGAGTGAGAAACAGGGATGGAGCCGAGCGATGAGAGCGGGGGGGGTGGTTGAGAGACATGAATTCTCTCTACTGAATCCTTCAGCACCTTCAGCTTGGCCTGAAACGCTTAACTGATTCTGGTATTAAATGTCCACCCTCATATTTTAGGGCTGAAGGCCGACTGGAACTTGTCCATCATTGCTATTACAGATGTTTATTACAGACCAGTTTAGAGCCTTCATCACACCAGTACGTAACCTCTATAAAATCAAGGCTATGAAACAAAGTGTTAATACCTCGCTGCCATGTGAACTGTAAAACAAAGTGACAAGTCAATTGGCTAAAGATTAACAGATGACGGAAAGCATTACACAAAAGTGCATTTGATTACGTGTAGGATATGAAGACATCCAACATCGTAGAGCTGCTCATTTAACTATTTAGAACCTGGATTGACATCCATTTTGTTGTGCTGCGTCTGAACAACCCAATTTTATATTATTATTATTATTATTTTTTACTTTTTACTTATTTCTTGTAAATCTTTCAGTCATTTCTTGTTAAGTTGCTTATTGCTTTCTTTCAATGTTTCAGAAAGAAATCAAGCCAATTTGCTCAGGTTTTAAAAGGTTAATGTCGACACATATTGGAGATTAAGGTTGACCTTGGTGTGTGTGTGTGTGGTTGTGTGTGTGCTGTCAATGCACTGAGGTCAGGTGTGATACGTACATGTACAGTCTTTCTGGTTTTTGGCCAGTTCAAAGCCAGGACGGCACTCACACGACACCCCGCCTTTGCCGGGAGCTTCTCTGCAGATGTGGGCGCAGCCATGGTCCTTGTTCATGCAGTTCATCCCGTCTGTGCAGGAGACAGAGACACCAGGACATTGACACTTTAACCACTTTTCAAAGCTGTGGAACTTTTGTCTGGTTGTACAGCAGTGAACTCAAAAAGTGACTGACTACATAAAAAATCAGGCTGTATGACTCTACAGAACAGTCAAGTTTCTCTTACAGTTCACATCCATGTCTGTGAAAACATGGCTGCTTCACACACAGAAGATTTCTACAGTCAGCACAGTTTACAAATTAGTGTCACCAGTTCAGTATCTTACCAAATGATGTTGCTGAGTAATGGACAGAAAAAGTGGGCAAAACCATGTTTCGTGAGGAAATTCCCTCAAGGTTTCTTGAGATTGACAAATACAAGGTCGCAGTGACCTTAACCTTTGATCTATGACCACCAAAGACTGATCAGTTCATCGTTGACTTAAGTGGATGTTTGTGCCAAATTAAAAATATTTCCAACGCATTTTGCCATTGGGACAGCGTTACCAGCTGATTGCCAAATGAGTGGCACATTTCCATCTATTACAAGTTCCCACTGGTGGTGGGCAGAGAGGATTCCCCATTGAACTACTAGAGACCAAAGGTTTCTTAGTGGGCCTGTTTCCACATGTTTATGCAGCTGGTTGGTTGTGTGTCAGCAAAGCCATGAGAAAATAAGTCAAGATATTTACATCATAAAACATTAAAATTTCCCCACCTCTATATGGATAGCACTTTAAAATACAGCACTGGAGCTCACTGAGGCAATGGAGCACTGGACTAAAAGGAAAGGTCATTTATATTGAATGCTTTTTTTTTTCTTAAAAATCAACCAGTTAGTTACTGGTTAATGGGTATCGGCCTATCGAAAGCAAAATGAACCGAAACTGACATCCCTAGTTCCCTCATCAACTTTTTTCCATTTCTAATTAGGCCCTATTTCACCTGAGATCTATATTTCCTCAACATCAGAGCCAGCCCCTCTATATAAACAAACAAAACCCAAAACAGAAAGGGAAACCATAAAACCATGACCTCGAGTTACAAGCACATGAACGGCCCACCCTTTTTTCCAGGGGCAGGGCTCTGCTGCTGACTGACCCTGTGCTCACCACCATTTGGTGGGCCAAAGACGATTTTCCACCCTGGTGGACAATAAAGATATATCCCATTCTATTTTAATTACAAGTGGAAAATTGGGAAATTTCGATGATGCTGAGTTGTGACGTTTGCGTGACATTCCAGGGCAGCAGAAATGTTGGAAAGCATGGAAGCAGTGTCAACAATGGATTGTGAAAATTCAAATATTTGGTGATTTTGTTCCTAGTTGCTTTCATTTACTTTTAGTTGTCGCACGTTTTTAAGATATGCATCTATTAGCTGCAGCAAGCAAGCAAACTTAACTCTAATGCTTTAAATCTAAAGCATGCCAGGAGAGTATACTATTAATGATAACAATGTTATTTTATAACACCAGTTGCCGGCTTGACGTCATAAATGCGTAAAAATGGCGGGCAAAAGTCAATGTTTGGTCAATGATATGAAATTCATTATTGCTATTAATGTTAACTGCTGTCCATACAGAGTAACCTTGATTACATATAAAAATATTTAAAATGCAATATCTGAAATATAGAAAAAATTAATTAATATGAAAAAAATAAGTAAACTGAAAAATGCTATTAACCTCTTGTTTACATGCTCTTAGCATTAAAATGAAACCCATCTTCTTTATAGCTTCCATGTTGTTCCCACTTTAGGACCTAAAAGCACATAAACACAATGAAGTCAGAAGAGCGACTACCCAACTCAGAAACTACGACCTTCAGACATCAAATGAATGCATCATTAAATTCTCTCCTGTTTCTGAAATCCCAGTTTCTCCCATAACAAAATCTCAATACATTTCCTTTTCTTCATCAGCACCAATAAGCCCTGTGCTTTAATTTATGCCTCTGCTAAGCCCGCGTTTTCAGCTGACCCAAGGCTTCTTCCTGTCGGCACTGACACTGTCACTCGTCCCTCCTCCTACTCGTCTCGTTCCCTCCATCCATTCATTCCTTCACTCGAAACTGTTTGATGCGGTCTCCTCTCCTGATGATTTGTCGAGCACACTGTGGCAATAATATGTGAAATAGGCCAGTGTTTAAATCTTCATCAGCTGGGGGAGGAAGCGGGGAGGCGGAGGATGGAGGGCCAATGTTCTCCAGAGAGGAGAGCCGGGAAGGAGAAGCCAGCCAAAGATATCACTGAGCTCTGGGAAGAACTGGAAAAGTGAGTTTGGGAGTGTGTGCATGTCTACCCATCATGGCACAATCAAATGTCTTCACTCAAAAGACAAAGTTTCTTCCAAGACAGATTTTGGTAGCTGAACCAACTGCTCCTCAAGGCAGTCAATCAAACTGTGTGCTCTAGTGGTGTGTGCTGTGCACTGCATACAACAAGTTTAATTAAAAGAGGAATGCCTGTATTAAAGATGCTACTGGAACACATTACTCTGGAATACCATAAAACTGTGATTCCAGCCAAGCCTATGAATAGATCATACTTTATCAGCCCAAGCATCTAGGATTCATTTGTGCTGGCTGGAGCTCATTTTCAATGACAAATCAAAGTTCTCAACATCAGCTTTTGATGGTCCAAATTCTAATTAGTTCATTCTTGAGTCCAAGTGGATGTTTGAGCCAAATTTGAGGAAATTCTGTCAATGTCAATGTTGTTCTTAAGATATCTGGTTAACGAGTATGAGCTAGACGCAAGGAGACAGTCACTGAATGTGGATGTTTTTGTACAGACAGAGGATTTCACTGTATTCTTGACCTTTAACTTTGACCAACAAATTCTAATAATTCTTGAGTCTAGTGGACATTTGTGCCAAATTTGAGGAAATTCCCTCAAAGTGTTCTTGAAATTTCATGTTCACAAGAATGAGATGGACACGGAGTCACAGTGACCATGATGTTTGACCTCTAAATTCTAATCAGATCACCTTCGAGTCCAAGTAGACAATAAAATTATGATTATTATTATATATTATTACAATTACTTATGAAGAAATTCCCTGAAGGTGTTCCTGAGATATCGAGTTCAAGCAAATGGGATGGACAACCTGAAAACAATGTCACTTGCCAAGGCTATTACCTGTGTGGAAGCATCATAATTGCCTATTGAAATGTTTAATGTTGATGATCAACAACTGAGCTGTAACTCTGTTTCCAATTTTCCAATGTATCCTTCACAAAGTTCCCACCATTTAGGCATTCTTAAAATCATGATAGTCCATCATTGTCTTTTTGTTTTGCTGCAGATAAGAATCCCAATAAAATATTGAAATCTTCTAAATATTTTATGTAACTAAATAACTCATTTAGAGAACTGTACAACATTTCTGAATAAGTTCTAGCTATAGCTGTATTAGAATTTGCAGCTGCTCTTCAGATAAGTGAATAACTTAATTGCTGTTCATTTGCATCTTCCTCCTTGGGATTTGCATTAGTGTGGCAGTACTCAGCACACCTCACACCTCTTCCCTGGTCACTATGGTGAATAATGTCCCTTCATGGGCCCCAATAGTGCTTCAAGTACCTCATTAGGGTGCCATTCCTTCTAGAGAGTCCCCTCCACAACAAAAAGTCCTTTCTTAAACACTGCCATTCTAGCTGTCCACTTTCAACAGGACTGTTCCATCAAAGTCCAAAATCAAAGAAGCCAAAGGAAATTGTGCATTTCCATAATGAACAAAAGATCAAACAAAATCTGTCCCCATGTTCAACATTAGATCATTCAGACTACATATTTCACTTCACATAGGCAGGTATTGATGCATGGCCAAATTTGGACCCTGTACAACTCGAAGACCAGCAGAGCAATGAAGCCACGGGGTAATAAAAACTTTAAACAGTTTGCCAAAGCATGTGTTGACTCTGTTTGAAAACTAAACTCATAAGAAAGCAGACTATCTACAATCAATTTAAAGCTGGTAGAAGTCAAATAAACCCAGGCGGAGGGAGAAGGTGGACACAGGCCTGGGAATCAGCACAATCAAGCCTAGAACAACAAACACTGACTGTGGCCTCTCTACGTGTCCGACGTGACGAGGCGGGGAGGGCGAGACAGAGCCGGCAGCTCACTGACACGTTTACTTATCAGACCTGAATAACCCACATGGGTCCCTGGATACATATTCAGCTCAGTCGCATGTCGAGCTCGGTTTAGCTCAATGTCAGCGTCTGTCGCTGATACACAGACAAACAGGCAGAGACTCTACAGATAAAGCAAATATAAAAGTGACTAAGTGCACAAGAACTTCCTGTGGGACAATATATTATTCTGCACAGTACTTGCATCATTCGTCCAAGACCACTTCACAACTCAAATATTTCCTGAAGGACTTCTTTGGTCAAGAAAATGCTTATTTTGAACCCCAAATCATAAAACTGAAAGGAATGTATGAGATTTTTAATATTATATTATACTGAGTTAAAGCCATTTACTGATTCAGCCAAAGACTGCATCATAAACATGTTTACATCAGTATTAGAGTGCATTTACATTCCATTAACAATAAATTAAAATCAAACAAGTATTTTGTCTGAACATATTTTCTATAGGTATCCAAAACTTAGATTTAATGCTTTTTATGAATGTTTCAGGATCAGTTTTAACCAATTTTAAGACTTTTTTTTCGCAAATCTTTTTGTTAATCACTGTTACAGGTAGGTATAAGCAGGTAAGCAGTGTATATGTTGTCCAATACAGAGATTGTATTGTTTTATGTAGGTATGCTCGGTTCCCCCACACAGTCATTTATTGGAGGCTGCCTGCTACAATTCAAACATCTGCTGCCACAAATTGGTTTTATATTTTTGGAGTGCTGTTGATATATATGTAGGCCTACCTGGTGATTCATTGTAGCGGGCATGCATAGTGTACTCTGGGCACAGACAGAGCAGTGGAATGTAAGGCATAGTGAAAGTGAAATTTAACCAGCCATTATGCTGGGTCTAAAAGTTTGCTTTCACTCATCTCTCATCCGTCGACCTGATCAGCTCTAATGGGATTGACAGATAAATTATCCATCACACGACTCAAACTCCTCAGACTGCTGCTGAGGAAAAAAAAGACAACTCATGAAGAATTTCACCTGTGCTGTGTTCACAGACCTGTAAAAATGTCAAAATTCTGAGAGGGGACACAGATTGAGAAAAAGGGATATACAGTACATGCCATGAAAAAGGGTGGTTTCTTAATCTATATTTTTCCAACAGGTATGTGCAAATAAAAAAAATGTTCAATGTTAAGTTTAGAGATTTGCAGCATCAGATAGACCTCCCAAATTCCCTTTTTTTTTTTATCACAATGAGGCCAAATATGTCCAAAACTGAATTTATTACTTTTTAAGGATCTGCAGACACCCTGACTTTACATTTCTGCAAGTCAAAGGACTGTGACCTGGTGTTCAGTGGACATTACATTTATTAAGGTCTGGAGGCAGGTAACATTACTACACCAGAGTAGAAATATTAAGACATATATTTATATGCATCTATAGATGTATGAGAGAGAGAGGATATCCAGCTGAGTTTATTACTTTAGCTTTCCAAGCTTTTTAAGACTGAGACATAAAAAGTAAAACATATGGAACATGTGTTTCATCAGTTTCAGAGCCCCCCCCAAAAAAAAAAAACAAGCTCAAGTTTTAAGTTTGTATGTAACATTGTATAAGGTTGTACTTGGATGCAGATCTCTACCAGAAGAAGAGTTGGCATTGTACATTTCTGAAAACCCTGTAACATTTGCACACATTATGTATCGGCTATGTTAAAGCTTTATGTCTCAACAGCCAGCCCGCTCTCATCCCGAACTTGTAAAATACTGCCACTTTGACAGTGCTTTTGGTGTAAGATTGTGACGTCAAAAGCCACCTTATACATATACATGAAATGCTGCTGGACAGCATCAGGTAGATTATTTTTGCTGCAAAGGGCCGAGGTTGGAACTGAATCTGTGGCCCCTGCGGTACAGACTTATTCTTTGTACATGGGGCACCTACTCTACCAGATGAGCTAGTAGGCACTTCGATAGGAAGCATCACTTGAGAAACAATGTAATATAGGGAGGGCAGGAGGAACGGTGGATAGATCCAACAAACCCCAGACGTTTTATGCAAAAGTCCACTGTTTACTTTCTGTCTGTTTGTCATTGTTCAATGTCTTGGAAGTATTTTGTGTCATGATGTTAATTTTCTAAAATGAACTGAAATCAGTGGCTGTCTGAAATGAATATGAAGAAAAATCCAAAACTGTTGGTATGTTTTGGGAAATTATTGGCTGGATACTAAAATGTTTCTGATTGAGTCATTTTAGGTGTGAAGGTGCAATCATGTTCAAGCTTCCTTACAGTAAAGAGGTGTTTAGGTTCTTGAGTACGCAGTGAAAAGGTGGAGAAAAAGTTGCCTCTTAGTTTCCTCTTTCCAGCTCAGCGGAGAACTTTGTTTAGATTGGGGAGGTCAGCAGGTTCACAACTACTGAAGCTCCTCACTGGGAGCCCCAGCAGGTCCAGATAAAACACTGAGACACGTCTTCATGGCCCAGTAAGAGCCCCGAGGACACAGTCCGTCTCTCCTCTGTCTCTTTTATTATCCTCTCTCTGTCTTTCTCTCTCATGTTCCCTGCCTTTCTTTATCCACCTCTCCACACATCTCTCTCTCGCTCTCTCAGGAGCGCTCACTCCAGATGAGGTCCAAGCATATCACAGCAGTGTTATTACAACCCGACTCTCGCAGCGTTACACCCCAAAGCCCCGAAAGTCTGGCTGGCAGAGTATAATGGGAGACAGAGATGGATAGAGAGAGAAAAACTGAAGAAAGAGGAGAGGAATGTGGAAGAGGAAGGTAGACGGAGTGAGAGAGCGATGGAGACAGAGTGGAATAATTTAGAGCCTCTCAGTCGCTCTCCTCCCTGTTTCCTCTGAGGCTGATGAGGAATGAGGTGATGCTGAGCGCCAGTCTCACAGCCTGACCTCCTCACCAGGGACACTAACACATTTCACAGTTTCACTCAACTGTGAAAAAAAGATTACGTTCACTTTTCAACATTTGAGTAATTTGAAGCAACAATACAAATACTAACTACATCAATAAATTCCCCTGATATTAATAAATAGCATCTAACCCTTTCAAATGTGAACATACTGGAAAGAAGGCAATGAGCATCAATAGAGGAAATCATCAAACATTTTGCATGATATTAGTAAAAGTACAAGAAAATAACCTAGAAATTATTTGTAAAAAAAGAAAAGAGAAAAAGGGAAAAAGTAAAAAGAAAAAAGTAAAATAACAACAAGGCAATCAAGAAAATTTTAGATATGTATTATTTATAACAATAATAACAATAATAATGTAGTTATAAATATTTATAACAATATTTTTTCCAAAGTCTTTTTCTTTGTCCCCCCCAAGACATCTTTCCCTAGCTTTTTACATACTTTTTAACTTTTTTTCCCCATGTTTTTGAAAGACATAGCACCAATTTGCAAAAAAAATTAGTTGGAAAAAAGTAAATAAATAAAAGAAAGGAAATTAACTGGATATATAGTTTTTCCTTGCTTTTTTCACCCCATAAATATTTTCCCTAGCTTCCTTAAACTAATTTTCTAAATTTGTGGAACATTCCTTACACAGTTGCTCATTGCCCTTTTTTACCATGTTTTTGAAAGACATCCCATCTTTTTTTGCCTTCAAAAGATTTAAATACCTGTGAAAGATGTCTGAAAGCAGCACAGTAAAAGTGGTGTTGTTTTAGGTTTCAAAGAGTTAATAATTATATCCTGTTAAATATTTGTGTGACAGCTACCCACACAAATATTTAACAGATTGCTGACAGATCGGTGCAGCGTCCGCATTACTGCAGACGCTGCACCGATCTGTTGTGGTGAAGAGGGAGCTGAGCCGAAAGGCAACGCTCTCGAATCACCGGTTGATCTTAGTTCCTTCCCTCACCTATGGTCATGAGCTTTGGGTAGTGACCAAGAGAACGAAATCATGGGTACAAGCGGCCGAAATGAGCTTCCTCCGTAGGGTAGCTGGGCTGTCCCTTAGAGATAGGGTGAGAAACCCAATCATCCGGCATCTAATTGGGATGCCTCCCGGACGCCTCCCTGCTGAGGTGTTCAGGGCAAGTCCCACCGGTAGAAGACCCCAGGGAAGACACAAGACACGCTGGAGAGTCTATGTCTCTCAGCTGGCCTGGGAACGCCACAGAATCCCTCGGAAATAGCTGGACAATGTGGCTGGGGAG
Source organism: Plectropomus leopardus (assembly GCF_026936395.1). NCBI lineage: Eukaryota > Metazoa > Chordata > Actinopteri > Perciformes > Serranidae > Plectropomus > Plectropomus leopardus. The sequence goes on from NC_142197.1 coordinate 25,754,973, forward strand.
AGGGAAGTCTGGGCTTCCCTGCTTAGGCTGCTGCCCCCGTGACCCGAATAAGGGTAAGCGGTAGAAGATGGATGGGTAGACGAATGGACGGATGGATGGAACAGTCTGAATGTAACTATTTAGTTTCCACAGTGTATTTTAGACTTATCGTAGGAGCTAAGCATTAAACAAAAAAACACAATTTTGCCAAAATTCATGCCATATGCATGAACACAGCCAACATGATAAATAAAGAAAAAAAAACAAATAAGAATGAAAGGCGTGTAAAATGCATCAAACCGTTGCATTAATTGGTCAGCCCAAGGCACACTCAGTAATGATGCTGTTTAATCAGCATCTTGATATGCCTAGATATACCTGTCAGGTGGATGGATTATCTTGGAAAAGGAGTAGTGCTCATTAACATAAAAATATTTCACTCAAACCTGTGTAAAACAGAGGCAAAACAACAGTGTTGAATTTATGTTCAGTATATGTAGTTTCTGCCTGTATAGTAACTTCAAACTCAAGATTTAAATGTTGCAACATTTAACATTAAGCATCACCTCATTCCAGTTCTAGGCGGTCCTACTGGTCATCTCCTGTAATAATTTTACTGTAGATACCGGAGAGAACTGTTGGTCGCAGTTGTTGTAGTGTTCTTCTAAATTAAGACCACATTTCCCATATAGCCTGCTGCTTCCGGTCACAAAGGGGATTTTGCTACTTGTCCCCTCTCTCTGTTATTGCTCTGGGTGTGTTCATTTTCTTTTTGGATTCGCTGAAGCGGAGGGTAAACACAGTATTTTTGTTCCAGGTTTCACAAGCATTCAGTACTGAGCTTTGGCTGTGTCTGCTGTGGAAGAACGGAGCCGAGTGCCTCTTAAGTGCTGCAATTCAAATGGCTTCCCTCCAAATCTCACAATGCAAATCAGAATAGCTGACAGTAATTTGGGTAGCTGTTGTGTTTGTTACAGTAATTCTGTCTAAAAATGATAATATAATAATCATATAGTGATGTTAAATGCAGTGCTTGTACATGAAGTGAGCTACAGAAAGAGAAGGCTAAAGAACGAGGGAAAAGGGTGTGTGTGTGTGTGTGTGTGTGTGTGTGTGTGTGTGTGTGTGTGTGTGTGTGTGTGTGTGTGTGTGTTTGAAGAAGAGATTGGGGAGGGTTATTAGAGAGGCACAGTCCTTATTTAAAGGAGTTCAATACAGCCAGTTGAAGAAAAGCTCTCATTGAAATTCATGGCTTAGCACCTATAGCAGTGTGGTTTGAGCAGAGCAGTGAGAGAGACACTCAGCCAGCATCTGACAGATTTCAATTAAAGTGGCATTTACAAGAGCAGGGATGGAAAAGTGGAGGGGAGTCGGGTGAGGATGGATATTTTTTTTGTGTGTGGTGAGCTTTTCACTTCAGTACTTACATAGTATATTTTGTCTAACTAGGATTTTTTAAGCCTGAGATTTAAGACTCTTCACCTTCTTGTAACCTTGTTTCCTTGGTTTGGTGTAGTTACATAGGTTTTCAACGCTGATAGAAACACTTCAACACTGACAGCCAAGTTGCCACACATAAATGTTGGCACAATACATGTCTGCAAACCATGAATACGTTTAAATTGCATGCATCATGCTCACCATCTCAACGTTTCTAGATCAACACAGAGTGCGAGATGTTGGCATTATACATTTTTACAAACCAGGAATAATTTACATTTGTAGGTTTCATACCTGCATGTCCTCATCCGGATGTCTTCAAATACTGCTGCACCAGATGCCAATGCCAAAAGCCACCTATAGCATTGGTACATGGAGTCAGTGTGGACGGCGTCAGTCTGAGATGCAGCCAGTATTGACTTAATTTAAGGAGGTGTTGCCATGTACTTTTGTTGCCTAAACATAACCACGTGCAGTGTAATTCAACCATGTGCTTGTGTTGACATCATGGTGGCAACGCAGAGGGATACCTAAAGTGTACGTGGATGTAGATGCTGAAGTCCACTGCAAAGCTGCACCATGTAACTGAGACAGTGCTGGGTAAATATGTACCTAGGTTTAGGTGCCAAAAACACTTTAATTATGGTTTAAAAAGTTTAGGTTTTCCATAAGATACCTGGTTTTGGTGACAAAATCCCAGCAGAAAAACAGAGGTGTCTCGGTAAAAACCAAATGCTTTTCGTGCTTTTCCTGTCCCTGCTGGAAAACACCTACACTTTGCTTCAAAAATCTACTTGGCAGGCATCTCGCTAGATGTCCCACCATCGACAATCCCCTCTTCTTCAAGATGACAAAGTTAGCCCATATACTACGTCACTTTAGAAACATTAAAATGATTCGTATGAACATGTTCTCATCCGAAGTCGTCACTTACTGCCACTTTGTTAAACAGACTTTAACGTCTACATATTACGCTCTCAGTATCCTGCTACGTCTGCTGTTGATGTGCAGAACGCCACAACCAATGTGGGGACGTTAACATAAGCCCGCCCTTTAGGGATCTTCGTACTCCTTATGTTACGTTGTTACTGGCAGTGTTTCAACCTGACGCCATCCAGTGGTGTATTAAGTTCTGTCCAGCTGTGCTCTCTAGTGATGCTGTCCGCCCTTGTATCATGCTGCTGCGTCAGGTGGTGTCCTGTCATCCAGCGGCGTATATTTACACCACGAATAGTTCTGTCTGACTGCATTCTAAGCTGATGCCGTCCAGTGGCATTTCATTTGGCTGCGAAAGGCAGCTTTTAGCGTTGGTATCTTACGCCAAAACTATTGCAAAAGTGGCAATATTTTCTGACATCGAAATGACAACGGGTTGATCAGCCACAGTGTTATTATATCATGAACATTTCTTAATATACGCAGCACAATAATATGCAGATGTAACATGTTCATGGTTTGCAGAAACTTACAATGCCAACATTTCTCTCAGAAATGAACAGGTGAGGCCCCCTCCAAGTTTAAGAAAAGCAGAGCAATATCTCCACTCCACTCACAGTAAGAGGTTAGGGTACAACACGATAGCACATTAACTTTACCCAGGCACTGTGATGTAACAGCTGCTCTCTAAGCCAGTTCCTCTCCACAGGAAGCTGGAGCACCACTATAGATTGTTCCTGTTTGATAGAGCGTTTGAGGCTTTTTAAAAGCTTCATTTAAAAGAGGCCTTTTATGTTTTATGTGTTTTATGTGTGGCTTTGTGCCCACCATACAGTCACAGCACAAACACAGACACAATCATTAGCTGGTGTGTATATGTACGGTATAGTAATGTAATACGCACATATAGACACTCTCATTATTGGACAGAGATGTCTATAGACATATACACTATAGATTTGAGTCTATAGATGTAGAATCACGATGGCGTCAACTCAGGTAAGCAGTGTTTTCACAGATAACTAAAATCTTACCATCATCAGAAGCAATATCAAATCTGACGTTACACATCAGAGTGTTTCCAGGGCCCAGTTGTATCAAGGGCTGTGTCGGACATTATTCAGAATTACCTCTCACATTCACATATGAAACCAATATCATTCACATACACAACTGAAAACCACAGACACACTCACAACTGAAATACTTTCACAAACACAACTGAAAACCACTCACACACACAAGTGAAATCATTATACTCACACACACACAACTAAAAACCATACACGCACACAACTAAAATCATTACACTCACACACATAATTGAAAACCATACATGCACACATCTGAAAACCATTCACGTACACAACTGAAATCATTACACTCACACACAAACAAATGAAAACATTACACTCTCACACACACAACTGAAAACCAGTATCATTCATACACACAACTGAAAACCATACATGTGTAACAGACGTGGCTAAGGCACATATGGAGGCTGACACGGGGACTGGTTTCCAGAATTTAATTTGGTCTGCAGAAGACACAAAACACACAATTTGCCCTCTGTTGGTCTGTCTGCACCTCAGCTCCTAAACAACAAATTTTTAAGAATGAATAAGGTGGAAAATCTCCTGCTCTACATTAGGATGTGACTTCTGGCGGTACACAGTGTTGCAACAGTTACTATAACGGCAATAACGGTTACACGAAAACATCGTGCAAACTGCTAATAAAACTGTTCTGAACAGTACAAATCGGCTGTATATCATTATATTAACAACTGTTAACACCACACACCAAGGGTTACGGATTATATAGCTCATTTTCACATGTAAATAGCAAAATAATGTCGGAGCATTTTCTCACACAACTTACCCTCATCAATGCGAAGTAGCATTGTGAGGGCAGAGAGGAGGAGCTACGGAAGCTCAGGAGGTACAAGAGCCATGAAGGGCAAAAAGGGGCAGTTTCTACAGGAAAATTACAATAACAACAAATAAAAACAACTAAGTGAGATAAAATTCACAAACACCCAATAAAATGTTCAAATAAAATAATTACAAATTTTCAAATATGGATTGAAAATATATATTGAGAATGAAGTGCATTTTTAACTTCGTTACACATGCACACCACTGAAAACTATACACGCACACAACTGAAAACCATACACGCACACAACTGAAAACCATGCAGGCACACAAATGAAAACCATATATGCACACAACTGAAAACCATACACACACACAACTGAAAATCATTCTCACACACAACTGAAAAACATACACGCACACAACTGAAAACCATTCACACATGCACCTGAAATCATTACACTCACACACAGAACTGAAAACCATAGGCCTACACGCGCAAAACTGAAAACCATTCACACACACAACTGAAAACCATACACGCACACAACTGAAAACCATTCACACACACACCTGAAAACCATACACGCACACAACTGAAAACCATTCACACACACAACTGAAAACTATATATGCACACAACTGAAAACCATTCACACACACAACTGAAAACCATACACGCACACAACTGAAAGCCATACACATACACAACTAAAACCAAGCACATACACAACTGGAAACCATTCACACACAACTGAAATCCATACACATACACAACTGAAAACCTCGCACACACACACACACAAACACATTTCGGTAGAAACCGGAGGGCAGAGTTAAACCATGAAGAGTAAATGGGGGGAAACCGCACGGATGTCTTCCCAACAACCTATAAATAATCTTGCTGAGGCAGCGACTTTACTCAACACCATTCTGGCCTCATTGAGACCATACGACCATTGACAAACGCAACAACAGTCGGACAGCAACTAGTTGTTGCAACTCTGAGTGCAGACACGCTAGATAGCCACCTGGCATCCCTCTTTCATCAGGCCAGCTACACAACATGTCGCGGCCAGCTACAGCTCCGGTCAGAGGAAGATAGCCCCTCAGAAAGCATCCCATTACCATAGTAACTCACTTACCGGCATGCTTGCATGCACAGCGAGAGAGGAGAGGAGGGAGAAGAAAAGTTGCTGACTTAAATTACAGCATGACAGAGAATAAACCACTGTACAATCTTTGTGTGGATATTTCGAACCTTTCTCCAGATAATCTGAATAACTTGTTTCTCTGTGCTGACCTGTCTCGTCAGTGTGCTGCCAGTAACCTTGTTTTGCCACGATGTTTTCAGTTATATATCCTATTTTTTCTTTTTAACAGAGAGGGTGCAAGTGGTGAAGTCTAACAACTAAGCTATTTACATCATTATCCATCAGCATCGGGGCCCCACCGGGGTATGTACTGTCCCCACTCTTCTTCTCACTGAACACAAATTACTGTATTTCCCTTCAATATAATAATATAATAATGACATCATTAAGGACAGAGAAAATGTCCATAGAATACTACATTAAAAAACAGACAATGGTCTATTAACAAAAATATAACATACACAATAACGTCAATAAAAGAACAGGAAATACACAACACTACATTATGCATTATACATTATGGCAAAGAGAGAGATGGCAGGTTGTTCTGTAGGCTATAATCGAACGTAGGTCAAAATCTTGTGTCGGGTGCTCATGGAAAATAGGAAGCAACAGGATAAACAGGAAGGAAATCCAGGCACTCCAAAAATGCAAAAAAGGTGAAAAAAAAGTTGGAATCACATTTAAAGGCCTTTATTATAATGGCTAAATCTTTTTAAAAAAGCCAACAGGTTTTGACCACTGCTGTTCTTCGTGGCAGGTTGGCAGTATAAAGGGGATGCAAAAAGTCGTAATAAAGCCTCACATTTACAGAACACATGCTGAATTTACGAGTAAGCACTTTAAAATTGTACATACAACTCGCAACACTGCCTGTGGATATCTTTATCAACAGACAATATAATGGCCGAGATATTTAATTTCATTACACACTTTAATAACAATACCAGATATTAAGAATTCAGGAAATACAAATTTTCTGTCTTCTTTACTGTTGTCAGTCTGGTTGTTCAAGTTTGCCGACAACAGTGCAGTCGTGGGTTTGATCATGAGGAATGATGAAATTATGTGTTGAAATGAGAATTCATCTCTGGTGGACTGCAAAAACAACCAGGGACTGAACTTCTCTAAAACCAACAAACTAGTGGTGAATCTCTATGAAGGACCACCTACCCTTGACCATCAACAACACACAAGTGCATACACATTTCTATCAGGCAACACTGGAGAGCATCCTTACATCTGCAATGACTGTCAGTTTGGGAATGGAGTGAACGGGCAATGAATTCAAGCGTTTGTTAACTCATGTAGAAACAGAACGCTCCGTGGCTTCAAACAGCAGCTCTCTCGTGTTGGTGTAGAGCAAGCATCACCAACTGGCGGACCGCGGTCCGGATCCGGACCCAAAACGTCATCCTATCCTATCCTGTGGCCAAGTTGTAATAAAATGTAAGCATAAGAGCAATAATGTTTACAGAGTAGGGCTGAGCAATTAATCAAAAAATAATTAAAGCCAGCATTCAGAGCCTCTAACTGACATAATCTTACCCATGTCTTGGTTATTTAAATATTCTGTTAATCCTTTCTCCACCGGGTCTGCCAACTCCTATGCATCTCTGTGTGTCTCACAGTTTTGGGCTCTGTCTCACACTCTCAGGACAGTGAGGACACAGGAAAATCTTATGCCAAAACAGCAGAAGTGTTGACCAATCATGTAATAAAGTGAATGACTTTAACTCTAGAATACAGCTGAGTATTTGACAACCGAGTCGTACGTGCTTCCACAGCATTGCATCATCGCGGTTCAAACAGCTGATGGTCCGACAATATCACAGAGAGACGGACAAACAGAGCTCAGCTGCTCCTCACAGCACCAAAGTGTCTAAAACAGCCACATTTGCAGAGGTGGAAAGTGACTTATTTATACTTCTATAGACTACTTTGTTTTAGTTTCAGGTTTAGTCAGACTTTTATTTAAAAACACCAGGACGCATCGTTCTGTGTGTCATCCAGCCATTCGCGCTAAGCTCTCATTATTACCAGGGGCAGATGTAGTGATTTGAGGGCATGGGGCCACAGGCACATTGCCTTGTTTTCACCCTTTCTCCAGCTGGGAATGTTGGCAGGCTATTGGCAGCTATAGGAGAAGTTGGTCTACTCAAAACTTTTTTCCCAATGTAAAATGATTAATAGTACTCACCAGAAGTTCAAGTCACAGTCCTGCAGTCAGAGGTTGGCATATTATCAGCACAATATACAATATACTTAAATTCATACAAAGTTTGTTTAAGATGGAGCGAATGGAGCTTTTAATTATTTTTTTAAAAATAATTTTAATATAATGCTGGAAAGTTTAATAAATAATAATACATCATATGTTTATTACACTCCAATACACCATGGTCAAATGAAACTGTCAGTGAACTATGTGGGCAAAAAACAAACCAAAAACTAAGAAGCAAAAAGCAAAATAATCGTTCATTAATCTTAATCGAGGTAACATGTTAAATTGATCGTGATATTGATTTTGAGGTATGAAGTTCAGACCTTTGCTGGGAGGAAATTTTAGTAACTGGACTTTGAAATTTAGTTGACTATCACTAGTGTAGAGTGTCAGATTGGATTTAGGAACGCAGTGAGAGCCAGAGAGCTGGAACAGATAGAGTTATACCACGCCAAGTCTGCTTTGCTCCATGGCTGCCGTCGTGGAGACGAGAGGCAGTTGACAAAGGTGGGATCAAAGGAGGTCTGGAGAAATGTTGTTATCCTCAAAATTAACTGTTTTCAACTCGGTTTTCCAATAGTTGGGAACATGTATTTTCATGAAGATTTTTGTAGATACTCAGCTTTGACAGAATATGTGCATTTTTACTCTTTCAAGCCACCTTTTCAGTAGCTTTGATGGTTCAGATTTCACTAATATTATAATTATTATTTACTATAATTATATTTTTATCCATGTAACGTATTTGGAGTGAGTGGTTTTTTTTTTTGTCTGTGCGTGGAGCTCACTGAAACAAATTCCAACTGACTATGTCAATATGGTTATAAAGTATTGAATCTTGAGTCTTTAAGCAGCATGGGCACTTGTGTCCTCTGAGCAACAGCTACAACATCGAAGCTGCAGCGTTTACAAGGAAGCAAGAGAGCGGGCGAACCAGAGTTCACTATGTTACTTTAACAGAGTCCAGCTGCTCATGTTAAAGAGAGGAAAAACTTTTGGGGAACTGTTTGATTCACACAGCCCTTGTTAACTGAAGTAGCATGAGTACAAAGTCTGTGCATGTGCATGTGCATGTGCATGTGCATGTGCGCATGTGTGTGTGTGTGTGTGTGTGTGTGTGTGTGACGGGTTTCGGCTGAGGCAGATGTTAGTTTCCTGTAAAAGGCTAGGAATTAATGAGACACGAGGACGTTTACTTTATGTGTGTGTCTGTGTGTGTGTGTGTGTGTGTGTCCACTCCCCATGTTTCCTGTGTTTGCTACTGAGCAGCAGCTACACAGCAGGTCAGCTGCACGCCCTCGTATTAAACATTTCCACTGACCACAGACAAACTAAAAATACAGCGGAGGCAGCTTTGGGGGGAAAAAGAGCAGAACAGAGAGAGAGAGAGAGAGAAAAAAGTGGATTCCACCTTCTGCTCACAGGTAAATATCTCGTATTTACCTCAAAGAGAAGTTATTAAAGCTTGTTTTCAAAGTTTAAATCACATGCAGAAAAAATATTTAAACAAAGTATTTATAAAATGAAGGAAGAACTGGTGTTTGGGTAGGAAAGCACTAGTCACTTAGTCGTGCTCTGATAACCCAGTGTGTGTGTGTGTGTGTTTGTTTGGGTTTGTATGTGTGTTTGTGTGTGTGTGTGTGTGTGCATCTGTGTGTGTGTGTGTGTGTGTGTGCGTGTGTGTGTGTGTGTGATCGGCCTATAACGGACTGTCTTTTCAAGGAGAGTTCACGGTGAGGCCTTGGTCACACAGCAGGCAGCAGAGAGGCAAACACCTTCAGCTTCACAGCGTTCAAAGAGAATTCAGACAGAAGCACACACAGTCAACAACAACAACTAAAAATGGACAAGACTCCCAACATGTTGCTAAAACTATAGCAATAAACACCAAGATCTCATCTCTACACAGCAGAACCTGCAGGGGGGGCTGGGCTGAAGGGTGGTTGGTGGGGGGTACGAAACAAAAACAGAGACTCCGCAACTCCAAGGTTTCTCTGAGACACTCGGGACTGAACAAACATTGAACTTCTCCACTCTTTAGCCCGTGGGCTGAGTTTTAAAGCCAGAGTGAAGATACTGGTAAATATATAAATAACAGTCCACAGTTGAGCTGTGCGTAACAGCAACCTTGCTGAAGTGCTGCATCTTGCATGCTCGTGGTGTTCACACAGGCAGCGTTGTTGCTGTGACGCTGCTGCAGGGCTGCCTGCTGCTATGAGTACTTTATTTCCACATTTCTGAGCAAATATTCCAATCATTCATGAAGCTGTGCAAGCTCCTGCACTGTCAACAACACGGATGGACCATGGCCATCCCTTTATAACCACAGTGTATCCATCTTCTGATGGCTACTTCCAGCAAGATAACTGGACTGTGGAGGACTCAAACACCCTATCTTGTCAAAATGGACCAAAAGGTCAGAGGAATGTTTCCATCCATTCCATGAATCTATGCCACAAAGAATTAAGGCAGTTCTTAAGGCAAGAAAGGGTCTAACCTGGTACTCACAAGGCATACCTAATAAAGTGGCCAGTGAGTGTATACTAGATATGATATACATGATACAATCATGATAGATAATAAAATACGGAGCCAGTACTTCCACAATGCTTGTCAAAGAGAGAGAGAGAGACAAGCGCACACACACACAGACAGGCAGGCACACAGAGACACACAAGCAAGCAGGGATAGAGAGAGAAGGGGGGAGTTTCATGCTGTTAGGCCACCCCGCTGTTCTGCATATAACAAGCAATCACGGGAGGCGGAGACAGAGTGGTCTTGCCTCTGAGCTGGGATCAGAGGTAGTTACAGCGTCATAATAATGTCTGCTTAAAACATAAAGATGGAAAGATATGACCTTAGGCTGCACGGATGTAAAGTTTTGACACGTTTGTGTGTGCGACATGACGGAGGGACTTCGTTGTAGCCCATCTCTTTGTAAGGCAGCTATTGACAGGGCTCCCTGTGTGATTAGAAAGGAGCAGAGAAGAAGAATGGCTGGCGAACGGTGTAGAGAAATGTGCTCCTTGTGTGAGCGGCCAAGGCGACTGCTGAAGGGCGGCTGCACGACAATAAACTATCAGGGCGCTTTTGCGTCCAGTGCGGGGCACAGCGGCAAGGGGGGCAGCAATCTGAAAGTGCAGAGCAGCCTGTAAAAGTATAGACTGTAATTTGACTAACAGCATGAGAGCCAGCAAAACTTTGTTGAATGGCATGTTCTGCGTTATCTGGCTAAGTTTTACTTGGGAGGAAACATCTAAGTACTGGTTAGATAGAGGGAAGTTTACCACAGTTCTACCCACACTGTTCTGATACAAAGCTGGTTGAAAATTGGATAAGTATCCCTTTAACAAGTTGAGTGTCAATGTTCTCCAAAATTTCCACCACAATTTATCATCTCTCTAATCAACAATTGCCTTTTGTTCACACTGAGAAAAAAACTTTCAGGTTTTGTTTTTCAAAGAAATCCTACTGACTCTTGTTATTTCTGCTCAGCTTTTCTTACACTCACTTACTCGAACTTATGACCCTACACTATCACCTGCAGGGTTTTTGCATGGTAATATAATAATTATAATAATGTATAATAAAGTGAAATATTAAAGATTACATTTTTTGAAAGAATGACATGATTCCATGCACATTAGGCTTTATGAAAGAACCCTGCTGAGCATTTACAGCATGTGACAGAAACATGGAGCTCTAAGTGTTTCCGTGTATGACAGGTGAAGTGTTTCTGGCTTTGATGATGTTTGTAATTGATGATGATAACAGACAGAGCTCCCTGTACTTAAGAGTTCCCACATGCCCCGGGGCCGTGGTTTCAAAGCTCCCTCGTACCTCCAATTTCCTGCTTTGGTTTGTTTAAAGTGAGAATTCCTCCTTCATGAAGAGTTTGTGTGTGTCGACAACTGTGGGGCTGTGTGTGCATGAATACATGTCTATGCATCTGTGTCTATAGGTGTGCGCGTGCACGCGTGTGTGTGTATGTGCGCAGCAGCCACAGCCTCAGCCTGCTTCCTCTCCTCACACAACTCCAAATAAACGCACGCTGCTTCCATTGGTCCACTCCACTCTGTTTGTCTCTCTGTGTTTATTTTTCTCTTTCTCTCCCCCAACATTCACTACCCCCCCACCCCCATCCCCTGCTCCCACAATCCACTGCCTTCTCTGCCTCTCGCTCCCTCATAGCACCCTATGCATAGATACCGTGTGTAAGCTATGTCATTATTTCACATAACAGCAACGATTTGTGTTATGCTCCCCCCATTTGGCATTCAGAGTATATGCAGATGTACTAGATAACCACCCATTAACATAGTTTTAAGCAGTATTTGTCAACACTCATAACTCCTCCTGTGGGCACCCAGAAGTGGAGGCCATGGCAATGCTCGTTTTTCTCTGCCAAAATGTAGCTTAACTTTGGAGCTTAATTTACCCAACTCCCAACAAGCCAGCCTGACATGATTGGTTCCAACATATGCCAAAGGTCTAGTTTTGATACCAGTATATCACTCTACTTAATTAAATGAAACCATATTGTTTATAAATGCTACATATACATGGTGAGTGACTGACTGAGGGGAGCAGTGGGTGATTTTAGTGTAAGTGAGTAATGCCAAAAGGCACCTTGCGCATCCCTTGGAACACGGCTGGATGGTGTCAGCTGAAAATACGGCTGGACAGAACTGGTAGCATTGTTATTATACGCCAGCATATGGCTGGATGGCACCAGGCTTGTCCACATGACAGTGCATGGCGGTATCACTTGAGAACGTGGCTGGATGGAACCAGTTGTGCGCACATGAAACACAGGACGGTGTCAAGTTCAAACACTGCCAGTAATGACATATAGGTAGCACAGTCCGCACTCCAGGTAAAGAAGATTATCATTTTATTTTTTTTGGCGATTATTGCCTTTAATGGACAGGACAGTTTAAGCATGAAAGGGGGAGAGAGAGGACGACATGTCGCAAAGGGTCAAGGCCGGAATTGAACCCCCGACTGCTGCGGCGAGGATACACCCTCTGTATGTGGGGTGCCGCCCTATCCACTGAGGCACCAGGCGCCCCACTCCAGGTAGAGAAAAGTAGGTATAGGCGATATGGCTCAAAAGTTAAATCTCCCTCCCTTTTTTTTTACACCAAACTTAATTTATGATTTTAATCGATTTTTTCCCTCTTAAAAAAACATTCAGAGCATATGCAGATAGAACTACAAAAAACAAATTAGTTACTCAAAGCAAAAATGAACAAAAGTCAAACTGAAAAATGTAGAGGGCGTCAAGTCAGTATTGCAAAATGCACAGTTTTGCATGTTGTTCAGTTTTTCAGTTGAAACAGTAGAGTATTGAAAATTATCTATTCTGAAATCGTACAGCTGTTGTTCAACATTAGTTCAATGTTAACAAATAATGTTACTGGTTGTGTTGAAATAACTGGACCGTTGGTCTGTTGTAGTGGAGTCAAACCACATCCTCTCCAGCTCTCTGTGATCTTTTCATGTGTGTAGTTGTACAGATGAGGCAGGGCAGCTGGTAGCACATACCTGGGGTGGATTGTTTTCAGCATGTGGATAAAGCCAGTCTTTTCCACTGTTTATATGGGCATTGTATCTTTAGGAATATGCAGTGAGACTGTATCAGTAACAGCTTTGCAGGAGGTCACTTTCCTGTCATAGGGAACACAGCGGGACAATGATTACGCTAATGTCGGCTGCTTTTTACCAGCTGTTTATGGGCTGATGCAGCCTTGTGCATGCCAAGAGTTTGAGATGTTGAAATAAAATGGTCGAGCTGCTGTCTTTAGTTGCAACAGCCTTTAAACAAACTATCAGACTATTGATTGTTTGACACCTGATGCTGCAAAACCGAACCAGTTCCAAATGACTGAAGACTGAAGAGACTTCTTTGGGAACTTACTCTGCATTGTCATAAATACTTACTTAAATACTGTTGTGTGTGAGTGTGTATCTCTGGGAGGTCAGCGCGGGGGGGGGGCAGCTCACTATAAACTACAGAAGCCCAAAGAGAGCGGCAAAGGAAGTTAAAGGGAAAATCTAGATTTTCATTTATGAAAATCATTTAGTGTTTCATTTAGTGTTTAAAATATTTGCCATTGGCCCCTTGAAGTGATCGGATTCCACTGAGCAGCATGTCCCACAGTTAGCAGCACCTTCACTACCCACAAGTGTCTCGTAAGTGGCCTGCATGTTGGAGCACCAGCAGATCATTGCCTCCTTAACTGTAATCCCTACCATTACACACAGGCTTTCAGGAGCTGCCGATGGGCTATTTTCACCTCTGACAACTCGCCTGTAAATCACACGCAGCCAACACTGGGCTTGTACCCACGGGGCTGAGCAAAAAGAGAAGAAAACTGTAACGGGAGGGCATCAAAAAAATGCAACCAACATAAAAATGGGACATTTTTAACAGTATCAGGAATTCTTCTCTATTGTTTTCTGATCAAAATGGTTTATTTTCCCTACCCACAGTCCACTATTAAGAATCGCAGAGTCATCGTGTTCCACAGCTCGCAGACACTCCTGCGACCAAACACACTCTTGGAGCGCCAGGCATGGCGTCCGCATGAGATGGTGTTTAAAATTCCCAACTTACTGCCAACTCCAACTTTGCCAGGAACTTTGGTGTTGAGCTCAGAGAAGAATTTACAAGCGTATTGTTTTCACTCTGTTTTGGCGGGGCTACATTGTCCAACAGGCACAATTAATAAATCAGACAGAGAGAGAGACAGACCCGGTCAACTCGGAGGCATCAATTTGATATTTAATACTGCAACCAATCAAGCTCTGCACTGCTGCTGCAAATCACACACACTTTAATACAACACTCTTATTCAATGACCTACTCTACAATTATTGATGGCACAAACTCACCACTCATTTGTATCCTTTTCAAGGGCAGCAGGTAACCTTAAACGTATGCTGACAAGCCAGATCCTCCATTTTAGAGATCCCCAAATTTCTCAAAATGGAAAAGAGCTTCTTGATTCTACATGTGTGTCACTGTTGGGCCTGTGAGCCATACCTGACTCATGTGGTCATAGGCTGCCCACATCATGACAGATCAGGAACATTTGCTGTTTCCTGACTGGAGGAACTGGTGGTCCAGAGTCTTGGTTCTGGTCTGGGTGTGCTTCACACGAAGCTGTGAAGCCCAACAGAGTGGAAACACACCATAATGGAACAAACAATTGTTGCTAGGCTTTATTAGCCTCCAGGCGAGTGTCAGAGAGAAAGAAATGAGCCTCGAGCTGACACTTACCATATGCAAAGCAAGAATCCAATGCAAACTGTCTCTCACTGCCTTTCACAAACACATACACACAAAACACATGCCTATCAGACTGTAAGTTGAGCAGCTGGCTGTAGCCCAAAAACCCCTACTGTTACAGTCAGTACATTTACATGCACAGTTAAGCTGACTGTTCTTCTCAGTGTATACAAGCACTGGGGGAGAGTCTATTTATTGACGTAACTATGTCAGACCTTGCCCAATTTTCAGCTAGCTGCTTTTAGACCTTCTTCCAGTCGATCTATTACATTAGCATCTAACAGGTTGTGTTGGCAATAAGCAAGTTGCAAACATGTTGCATGTCGAACGTGTGAAAACACTGATAACTTTTCGGTGCTGTCGGGCCTACATTTTGTACATACTCTACGCTTTACTTGGTACCTTCCTTGTTTTAATTTCTTCCTTTCTAATTCTTCCTTTTTGCTTCTACAAATTTGTACAAAAGATTTTGTGAATACCTGTTCCACTTCTGGCTCAAAGCCCAGCACCGGGACTTTAGTGCATGTGTACAACGTTTAGGCCAATTCTGGTCTGACTGAAGCCCGGTATACATTGTGCAATTTTGAGCTGTCTCAGATGGCAGAAATGTGGCGAGTGTTGGATATTTGGGATGAGAATCTCTCTGTGTGACAGCTGTTACAACCCACGTCCACTAACCAGCCAACAGAAATGCAGCATGAAATGACACAGTGACCAGCGCGACACTGCTAAATGCTGATAGATGCTAATACTTACTTTGACCTCTCGTTGCAATACTGGAGTGCCAAGTTGCCTTTTTTCTCCACACATTCTCCTTCTCCTTTTCTCTAGATTTTTTCCTGACACACGTAAACACTGCTACAGCAAAGGCTCAATTTATTTTACATTTTTCTCTACCACGACAGTGGCGTAGATGAATGACGCACTCCAACAACCCTCTGTTCATGCGTGTTGACGTCGATGGACGTAGGTCGTAGCCTGCAATTCAGAAGGTGATGTCATTGCACAATCGGCACACATCAAACTTAATGTCGTACCCAAGTTTATTCAGATCCATGTCGCACAATGTGGCTTGCACTAAACTTATAAGATTGCAAAAATCTCACAGTGTGCAGGGGGCTTGAGGTGTATCTAAGAAAGAGTAAATCAACCCCAACCGCATTATCTAGGTGTGTTAGTCCGACGTCAAAAAATTTCATTTAGAGCGATTTCAGTTAGACTAACATGTTTACATGTATTTTAAAAGTCCACCTTTAGTTGGACTAAGACAATAATTTGACGTTATCTAACATCATGTAAACATACAGATTAGGGCTGTCAAATGCTTAGTTTTTTAAATTGCGATTAATCACAGAGTATGTATAATTAATCACAATTAATCACATTTCTTAATCATCTTTTTTCATTTCCATTATTTTGCATTTCAAAATAGTTTTGAAGTCCATTTTTACAAATTAAAGCAGTTCTTACCATATCGTCTTGACAAGGAATCAAAGGAATCAACAGCAAAGAACCGCATGGGCCTAGCATAAAGTGGGCATGTCTGTAAAGGGGAGGCTCATGGGTAATCATAGAACCCATTTTCATTCAGCTATTCTTAGGTCAGAGGTCAAAGACCCCTGTAAAATGGCCATGCTGTTTTTCAATCGCCAAAATTTAACCTAACTTTGGAGCATCATTCCACCCCCCTACTAAGAAGCTAACGTGACATGACATGGAAGGTCTTCTAGTGCTCGCTGGTGATAAGTGGGATTAGAAAAAATGAATGTGTTAATCACAGGCCTTAATCGCATTGCGATTACCTTAATCGCATTGCGATTAACACATTAACACTGACAGCACCAGTGCTGAGTCAGGGTAAATATGGCACGTCAATGTGACCAGCAGACCACATGTCTATATTGCAAAATGAAGACGGGAGAGAAGCGGGCTATGAAAGGGAAGATGGAAAGAAATGTGCAGGGAGATTCCTGTGGGACACCGGGATGCTGCTGCTATTCCTGTGCAGGAGGAGGAGAGGACACAAGTGTGTGATTGAGGATGTGTGGGCGGGGTAGGGGCTGTGAGCCCGCGGTTAGAGGCTCAGAACAGCCTGCCAGAGCCGGGCAACGGAAATATACCACAAGCATCTTCACTGCCTGTTTACTGTGAACATCCCTCTGACAGAAGCCAGAGTAACACGTCGGCACAGTGACTGCTTTGATCTGCAACAGTGATGCCCAACCTACAACCAGCGGGCTAAATCTGGCCCCGGACATTGTGCCTTGTGACCCCCCCAACCACTTCCTAATTCACAATAAAAATAAAGTGATTCCAATTGGGAATTGCTTTTGTACTTTTAGTATACATCAGGTGCCAGAGTGCATAAACAACCATGAGTGGAGGATCCCACACACCCCCCAACAGAGGTCCTAGTTAAGACCTTAATGTCCTACAACCTACGAAACATGCTAAAATCCTAGAGATGTCCTAAAATTCTACAAACATCAAAAATTCCTTGAGTGTCCTAAAATCTGAGAAATGTCCTAAAACCCTAGAACATCCTAAAATCCTGATAATGTCCTAAAATCCTAAAGATGTCCTATAGAAATGTCCTAAAATCCGAAAGATGTCCGATATAAATGTCCTAAAATTCTGGAAAATCCTAGAAACATCCTAAAGTCCTTGAAATGTCTTAAAATCTTACAAACATCCCAAAATTCTAGAAATGTCCTAAAACCTGATAAATGTCCTAAATCTTACAAATGTCATAAAATCCTACAAATGTCCTCACATCCTAGAAATGTGATAAAATCCTAGAAATGTGATAAAATTCTACAAATGTCCTAAAATCTGAGAAATGTCCTTAAAATTCTCCAAATTCCTCAAAACATGTATGGGGTTGTTGCGACTGGCCCCCGGCCTCCTGTCTATTTGCAAAAGTGGCCCCCAAGCAAAACAAATCAGTTTCCCTGATATAGAGATTTTGTTTATTTGTTGTTGTTTTTTTACATCAACATATGTTTATTAATAGAAACACTTTTTGCCTTCGTTTTAAAGAATAAGGAATGTTTTTTTGTTTGTTTTTTTTGTTTTTTTAAGGGGAATTAGTCCATGAAACTCAGTAAATCAATTTGCATTTGAGTAATTTGTAGATTAATTCTGTGGTGCAACTTTCCTAATCCACTACAGAAAATTGCTGTTGGGAACAGTTTGAAGGAGAGAGGGGAGAAGGGAAAGGGAGATATATTCACATGCTGGTTTGAGGGGTTTCCAGTCAGCAAACACACGTCTATTTCTGCGTCTCTTTCACCTCGCTCTCTCAATGTGTCCACAGAGAATCCTCTAACATCCCAACACTGGCTCCTAACACGCCTTCACATTGACCACAGGAGTACTGTGAGCACACAGGGGAGAGAGGGAGATGAGAAAGGAGAGGTCACTCTCTATTTGATCTCTCTCTCCTCCGCCTCCTCAGTCTTCATTCCTCTGTGTCTCCTTTCTTGCAAAGATGACAGATGACTGTCCTCTCCTCTGTCTTTGAACTGCCACACTGTCCCCATTCACATCAGCATGCATGTGAGCATTGTACAGAGAGAATGTGTGTGTGAGTGGACAGTGATCAGCACTCCTTTAGTACCCCTCCCCGCCACACACTGAGCCCATAAATTTTAAGAAATCTAACGCCACCGCATGATGTCAGTGCCCTCAAGTCCCACATCTTCTTGTGATCTAGAAAGCCTGACACAGGATCAGTAAAGAGAGGGGATGGAAATGACAGGAGATCAGAAGCTGAAGGAGGATCAACATGTAAGTGATCAAACCATGGTACAGTTCTCTGAATAGTATCATGCTCAGATTGAGTTGAATTTGTTTCACCTCCGTCTGTCTCTCACTCAGACACAGAAAGTCTATCCTGCACCTGTTTACTATGCATTTTAACCCTTAGGGACTGTTTGGTGAATTTCAAGTGCCTTTCATTCTTCATTTTTAATATTTTGGGCTGTGTTCATGCACATGACGTAAAGTTTGGCAAGATTGTGTATTTTAGTTTAATCTGTGAATTTCAAGCTCAGCTCCTACAATAAGTCTAAAATACACCATAGAAACTAAATTGTTACATTCAGACTGTTAAGGTCAAAAAAAGTTCAATTTAAACCCATTCAAACTGACATTTTGATCCCACAGCCATCAAAGCATAAAAACATGCATTGTATTATTTTCTGGGTGTCATTCTGGGCTTTTGCCTAGGAATTTGACATTTTTACTATTTTCCATTTGATGACATCATTTTTTTAACCATATTTAGCATATTGAGAAAATACATGCTTTGTCCACAAGTTGCACTTTCATAATCAATGTTGCTGCTAATCACTGACATATCCCAGGCTGTCATCATTAAAAAAAATCTACTTAGAATCTAATTTGCATATAGTATATTGAAAATAATTCTTTGTGTGTGTGTGTGTGTCTTTCATCTAAAAACTTTGTGGCATCATGACAAAAACCTGGCATTTAAATGGTTAAAATTCTGAAAATTAATGAATATTTGATATTTATGATTTGGACTGATGTTGGTTAAATATTTACTTAATGAAAGTAGAAAATCATATCGATATATAATATTTTTAAAGCTTAATTTTGACAAGCTTTAATTTTAAAGCCAGCCCTAAGGGTTCATTTCTGCCAGCTATGTGGGATTAGAAGGTCCTGTTAAGTATAAAAAACTAAGGGGCACCTGGTGGCTCAGTGGATAGAGCAGCGCCCCACGTATAGAGGCTGTGTCCTTACTGCAGTGGCCACAGGTTTGAATCTGGCCTCGGTCCTTTTCTGCATGTCTCCCCCTCTCTCGCTCCCCCTTTCACACTTACACTATCCTGTCAATTAAAGGCAATAAAGGCCCAAAAAAAAATCTTTTAAAAAAAGTATAAATGATACCTTCAAATGGAGATTTTTTTTCTTTTTAACAGTCATAAGTGTGTAATAAAGTATAAAACTGATTATTTCACTGCCTGAACAAAGCTGTGCAAAAGCCATTGTGACTGTCTGATTATCTTAACATGCTTTCGTAGGAACCCTTTCAGTCAAAACCCCAAATGCTGACTTGATGATGGTGCTACAGGAAAAGTCAGTTGTGAAGTAAAATCATAGATCTGTACCTTAAGATCTGCACCAAAAACAGACAGGCAAAGGGCACTTATCTAGCTCTCATTGAGGGTGAAAGGTTGTTCCCAAATAGTACATTAGTCAGAGGGAAATGTAGATTTGTGTGGCTACATGAGACCCTCAGGGAGACCCTTTGAAATCACACAGAGTATCTGCAGCTGCTCCAGGAGCTTCACCTGAATTACGGTTCGTTTATGGCTTATTTTGACAATCTGCTGTCAATCATCAAGTCTAAATACAGTTGGAAAGATGTAAAAAGCAGCTTAGGCTGCAATTTCTTCAGATATGGGTTGCAGCTTAACAAGAGCAATGTTGAGAGTGAGCTACCATTAGCTGAGCATAAACCTGTCATCTCTAGCGCAGAGGGCCCACCTCTCAGTCCATCTGACTGGACAATTAGAAAAAATGTAATTCATTTATTTGTGGTGGGTCGCTACAATCAAATCATCCACCACTACCAACTGATTTTATGTTTTTGAGGCTGAACTGCTCATTAGGAGCGCTGCTGTAATATGAACACCATGCAGTTGTGCAATGCATCACACAATCGAGTGTAGAGTATACTCTGGGCACAGACAGAGCAGTAAAACACCAGGTGCAGTTAAAGTGAAACTTGTGCTAGATCACTGGCATTGACTCGCCTCTGCAGCAGTTGCTCATTTCATGCATCAATCTGATCAGATCAGCTCTGGCGAGACTGACAGATAAATTATCCATCCTGCAACTCAAACTCCACAACCTGCTGCTGAGGAAAGGAGCATATGAAGAGTTCCATCGTTACAGCCCTCACAGACCCACAATAATGTTCAAATTTACGAAGGGGACACTGAATGATAAAAAACATGGGGAATTTCAGCTACAGCCACACACATTTTACAGTTCTATGGTAAACACTGAACACCAGTGACATCAGGCGCTTTGCACGCTGATGTTTTTTCAACCCAAGGCATTCAAGGCACTCTTGCAAGAATTCAAGGTGCATAAAGCAAAATAATGCAGGCAGCTCAGAAATGCAAAAGCAGCAAACAAAACGCTTATTAGAATAGATTATTAACACTTTCCACACCACTATGGAGATTTTCTGTCATTTACAACACAACACTTCAGTGATGACATTCAATCAATTGGTGTTTTCACTGTTAAACTGTAGAAGGCACTGTTAGGGTTATTGTGCAATAAAACAACATTTCCATGTCCCAAAACAAACTAACAAGATGATACCAGGGTCACAGGAAGAGAGAACTACTAACTGCCCAACTTTTTTGCTATTTAGCAGCTTTTCAAACCCTCTCAGTGACATTATTTTTAAAAAGACACAATAAGCAACTTATTCAGATCATAAGTGAACCTGGGGAAAAATATACTGTCATTTATTCAATTTCTTTCAGTGTTGTTTTTTTGATGACAATGCACAAATGTAGGTGCTGATAAAAGGAATGGAAGAAGCCAGAATAATATGTTTTTTGTGAAGAAAAACTGAAGATCTGTCCTTTTTTTGATTTATTAATTTCTATATATTAAAAACATAAAATATGCTGGAGTCTTGAAAGACTGTAAAATATGACCAAAAACACTTGCACTAGCTGGCAAATGAATAATTATACTCTGGCGATGAAAGCATTAAAGACACACTTGGGCTGTTAAAGCGCTCCATCTCATCAGGCCCTTGAGGTTCCAACAGGCATAGATGGATTACTGACTGGGCCTAGAGAAGGCACAAGGGCCTATGGGGTCGTGGGGCCAATGGTCCAGAGACATTGTTTAAAGTAACTGACACAAAAAGAGACAAACAACAACCACAAATGATGCAGCGTCTTGAAGATCTGTCAGTCTGGGTGTTGATATGCAGGAGGAGTGGAGGCCTTTTACATGGCTGCCCTCATGTTTACCGACAGAAACAAAGGCTGCTCTAGCTTTCAACACGCACTGTTGCTAAAAAAATGTTGGCGGTCAGATGGCAACCACCACACACTCTTTCTACTCACAGTGGATTTATTCTTTCATTGAGATTTTATCTGCTGAGCTCTCTTTTGTCAGGATGAATGGTTGCAAGACATGTTAGTCCAGAGGAGGCACTCAGCTTAGCTAGAGATATGACATGAATTCGTATTAATGATTTAAAAAATGAATTTAAAAAAATGGAAACGCGGAAAACATTATTCATTACTTCTCTGTATCTTAGTAGGGCTGTATCACATGATGCATACTTTATTTATTTATCTGTTTATTTATCTGTTTATTCATTCATTCATTTATTCATTCATTTATTTTTATTCTTTTTTCTTATTTTTTTTTAGTTTTTTTAATTTTTTAATTTAACCTGTCTTTCATTCGCCTGACATTTCTGTTTTGTGATGTTGTCAGCAGTTATTGGCTGATGTATACTAGTAAGCTGTGTTGAAAATGTATAAATACAATTGGTCAAAACAAAATGAAAATAAAGAAAGAAATATCGCGCCTGAAAAAGTACCTAACAATCAAACTTTTAACACTAAACCTCACTGACTGCATTGAATTGTCTTGTGTCTTTTCAGTCAGACACTATGGCACAAACAGCTCTTTCTTCATATTTGCACCAGTGAAAACTGGTCTGCGTTTCTTTCCACCTTTCTTTAACAAATGTCACACTCTCGGGTCATTCTAGCAAACTGATCCATTTCCCCGTAAACCCAAACATTTTGGGGAATCTAATCCCTGTGTTTAGTTAAATATTGAGCAATGAGCATCGAGCAGCTTTATGTAGCCCTGAACTAAAGCCCATGCTCTCTCCAAGCTCTCCCTGTCCTCTGTGTCTCTGCTCCAGTCTTACCATCAGAGCGGTGGATGCAGGTATGCTGGTTGTCGCTGAGGAAGAAGCCCTCTGTGCACAGACACTCATAACTCCCCATGGTGTTGACGCACACTTGCTGGCATCCGCCGTTGTTGTCCACACACTCGTCCACATCTGTCAGGATGGAGAGACACGCAGAGAGAGAGATAAAGTCAGCCGTGGCAGCCAATTAGGCTTCATAAACAAACATGTGTCAGTGAGAGTTCATGTGCCGGGAAATGTCTGATGAGAGGGATGACACCGGAGTCAGGAATGTGAGGGCCACGTGTGTGCGCCTAACAGGCAGCTGATGCTGGAAGTGAATCAAACCGCTGTCACTCGGTCGTTCTGAGGGTCTGACAACATTAGCATCTACAGTGTGTATAAGTGTTTAAGTATAATATGTGCATGTAGTGGTGTGCACGGGTGCGTTTATAGGGCCCCACTGTGCCACTGAAAGGCCAGTAAATTTCCAAATGGGGCATTTTGATGAGGCTGAAGTTAACTGCAAACATGTAACACCCTTGACTGACTTTAACAGGGATCAGACTGGGCTGCCCGTGTGTGTGTGTGTGTGTGGACCCTGTGCCTTACTGGGATGACTTGCCATTGTGTTTAGTCTGAGGTTCTGAGGTTGACCTACCAGACAGTGCAGACAGGTTACACAAATATAAACATACTGTGGAGAAGAAGACAGAAAAGACAGAGACAAAAAGACACATAGCTGCTGTAAGTCAGGAATACCGCCAAAAGTTGAATTGCCTCAGTGTACCAGTCAAGCTGCACTTTATATCCATGTGTGTGAAAACATGAATGCTGCACACACATCTTTCCCCCTGTAGCACAGAAGATCTCTACAATCAGTACAGTTTACAGATTAGTGTCACCAATTCAGTATCTGACCAAATGTCTCCCCTTCTCTTCCTGAGATATGATGTTGAGTAATGGACAGAAATGTGTTTTTTGCAGAACATTATGGGTCAAGGTGAAGTTGACCTTTTTTTGGACATAAAATGTCAGCACTTAATAATTTTATCCAAGTATGCATTTGTGTGAAATTAGTTTTTAACTAGGGCCAAAAATATCTTTTATGAGGTCACAGTGACCTTGACCTTTAACCTTTGACAGCCAAATTCTAATTAGAACATTCTTGAGGTAACTCCTTCAAGTTCTTCTTCTGCCGTGCCAATGACATGCCGATATTATCATGCATCCCTGCTGTTTGGGTGGCAGCTGCTGCTGCAGGAGTGTGAGCTCCATGCCGGGGAGCCTGTGTGCACACACACAGTGACAGGGCTAACTGTCAGCATTACACGGCTAATGATAACTCATGGTTATTAAGGGGTTAACAACAGAGTTGAAGTGTTTCGGTGTTGGTGGGAATTTGTTGGGACAAGTTGCTGTGTTAGCGTGTGCTAACCGGGCAGCCATCGAGGTGATAAAGTGACAGCAATCAGTGCTAATACAGTGGGGAGTTGGGATCGTCCAGAATTAGACCACCTCCACTAAAAAGGATTGCATGCAGGTACTGTTTGATTGGAGGAATTTCGGTATGACTTGATATTGCATTATTTCAGCCAGTACAACAGATCTGTATGTGAAACTCTCTTCAGACTCTGTCTCCTCAATTACTGACACTTACTGTGAGCTTTTCATTTGTGGCTTTTCTTGGAAACTCAGGGTGGTGGTGGGCTTATTAAACCCCAGCAGAGTGGACAGAGTCTTTAAGCATTAACAGTGTGCGAAGAGAGGGAATATTTTATAATCATGTTAACCTCGGTGGTAAAAAAGAGGAGGAAATAGGCAGGAGAGGAGAATAAGACAAGTCTTTTGCTCATTATCTACCCTCAGTTCACACCAGATTCTCCTGCTTGAGAGCCATTCCAAGACGTGACATCCACAAGACAGCAAGCCACATAAATTCCTCCTATACTCATCTCTTTCTCTCCGCTGAAGTAACCCATACAGTCCGTTTCCATGCACAGTTAAATGGAGCTAAGGTTATAGCTGGAATAGGCCATTAAGTTAGACTTCACAGTATACGAGCACCGGGGGAGAATCCATTTATTGACAGAGGTCCGACTCCAAAATGGCAGATGAAAATATGCCACTCTTTCAGCTAGTTACTATTGTACCTTCTTCCGATTGACCTACAACGTCACTTACCAAACAAGGTAGCAAGTGGCAAACGGGTTGCATGTCAAATGGTGCCGACAATGATAACTCCAGGTCAGGTCAGGTTTCTTTGTTTGTACCCATAGGTAGATTTGTTTTGCAGTATTAAGTGCAAGACATCCATTAACACAGTTTTCAAACACCATAGACAACATACAAATTGAAATATGACAAGAAGCTAAAAGAGAAAAAACAACTCAAGTAGCCCAGTGCTAATCAAAATGTTAAATATGCAATAAATACCAATAAAAAGACTACACTACAACACCAAACTAGCACTATGAATAAATAAATACAGGCTCCAAAATGATCTTTGTGAAATATCATGTAAGCATACTGACTGGCATCCCTATTCCAAACTGAACTGAACCAGGCTGCATGGTGGAGACAAGTCATTTAAAACAAGACGTTCATTTAAAGCAGCTAGATGTTAGATCTGGGCATAATCTTAGTCGAAAACATTCCAAACATGAACTAACCCTATCAACAGAGTGTGAAGAAATAACGTCTTTGATGTATTCTATGTATTGAATTGCAGAAATATCCACTGATAAGCAGCCAGGGACGGGCTGTCCCTTCTGTAATAATAGTAAGACACTGTGGCCTCTCGTGAGCCGCAGGACAATATGAAGTCAATCTGGCCGGGGCATAGAGTCAATTGATACAGTGTAGAGGTTACAGTCTCACCTCTTGGAAAGAAGCAACGTTCTGCAGCAAAGAAAAGAAACGATGTAGAAGAAGCAAAACTAGAGTAAATATCTGTGTGGCTTTCTAATGCTCGAGACAGCTTCTTGAGACTAAAAAGATGCGGTTTGATGTTGAACTCACGTTTCTTTTAGACTGGTGTGTAACATCTAATACAATACAATATTTGCTGAAACATATCTTTAGTGTAACTAATGTCAACACAAACTGTAGGCTTTCAGTTCATAAACTTTTCAGATGGCATGATGTGACTGTTTTCTTGTTCCTGTGGCATTGCTAAAACTGAGCTCAGTAAGTTATAAAGTAAACTACACACAAACCCCACACGTGAAGATCAGAAGACAGCAGCCTGAATTTAAGCAACTGTATTCTTGCTTTGCTGTCAGTTATGAGTTGCCTTTATTTATGACTGATGACTGTAAGTTGTGGTTGCACTGACACAGTAGTAGACCAGCTGAAATAATGTCAAGCAGTTCACCTTATTGTAACCTTTCAGCATTGCTGTTATGAGATAAGGCCTTTAAGAGGCAGGAAGGACAAAAACAAAGGACAGAGAGACAGTGCAGGGATGACCAGACACTGCTGGAGTTACTGTATGCTTCTGTTCAAGTTTCTGCCAAACAGCTGCTGACTCTATTGTCCCTTTTTACTCTGAGGTGTGTCTCTGTACCAGCTACTACCACCTACCAACAACACAATAACACAACTCTTCCACTTAGTTCATGCTTTGACTCGGCCGTCAGGTCGGAGTGTCTGGACTGAAATCGAGTCATTCAGGGGTTGCTGTGTGATTTTAGCTAAGTCCACTCGCATGGAGTAAATGAAACTCTATAAGCATTCAGGAGTTCAAGTTTACTTTAATTCAGCCCATCCTGGACACAGGCGCACCAACAGGTTCCAAAATTCCACTGTTCCCAGACCATTTTGATTTAAGGATTATGGTCAGTGTGATTTATACTCACGCCCCACTTAATTTACCCATATCCAAGATTCCAACCTTACCAAACCCCAGGAATCACCAAATTATAATTCCATATAATTTCCCACTTTGCAGACATGTTTAGGATCAAATCCTGGTGTCTGCAAAGCCACCCACTGATCCTTTTAGAGCGCTAATCATTTTCACTCAGTGTACCCAGATGGAGCATGAATGAGAGCTGAAAGCTGTCTTCATTGTGTCCTGGACTCATAAACCTCTAGTTCGTGGGTAAATATACTGCTGAATCAGTGCTGCACAAGTCGGCGTGTCCTCGCTGCACTCTGGGCTTTGTTTTCATTTCACTTCCTAATGCTGCTTTAAGCAAAGCTCATGGTTTAAACCCATATCATTAATATGACTGATGCTTTTCATTTTCAGGCTGGATGGGGGACAGATAGAGAGACAGAAAGAGAGAGAGAGAGAAAGAAAGAAGAAATGTAGCCATCTCACTGTCCAATTGATCTCTTCCAATATTTCCACATAAACACAGGCCACGGGGCTGTTTTGCAAGTTTCACCAGAGCCCCTCTGTTGTGTTTGATTGTGCTTATGTAAACTTGTGCAAGATTTTGTTTAGACACAATGAGGATGTGCTTGACATATCGAAGGGGGGGCTGAAGAGAGATGAAGAGAGGAAAAAGGAGAGAGATTGGGTGAACAGCAAGGGTGGAGAGGCTCGAGGAGGGATGGACTTATAATACCTATAGTAATACCTATAATACATTTTTTAGCCCCTTAACCCTGTGAAACCTGGATCAACATAACTTATCAAACTCTGAGCTAATTGGCTTGCCTTTTTAATGGGAAAAGGGCAATGAGTAACTGGGCAAGTAGTATTCCACAAATTGCAGAAATTAGTAGATTTTGAAAATTCTATTGTCAAAAAGGTAGTGAACAATGTCCTGAAAACTACATTTATAATTATCTTGATTATATATTTAAAAGAAATTTACAAGGTTATAAATATATATATATATATATATAGTATTTTTTTGTTACAATTTTCCAGGTAATTTCCTTGTTTTTGTTGTTTTTGTTTTCTTTCTTCATATTTATTTATTTAATTATTTATTCACACAAATTTTTAGGTACTCCTGTACTTTTTATATTTTTCTATTTTGCTATTTTGGGTTATATTACCTGTACTTTTTCCTTGCACATCTTCATAAGTTGCTTTGTTTTTTGTAAAAAAAAAAAAAAATGAAGCCAATTTGCTCAAGG
Source organism: Plectropomus leopardus (assembly GCF_026936395.1). NCBI lineage: Eukaryota > Metazoa > Chordata > Actinopteri > Perciformes > Serranidae > Plectropomus > Plectropomus leopardus. The sequence goes on from NC_142197.1 coordinate 25,782,913, forward strand.
TTAAAAGGCTTAGCCAGTGAGATGCAAGGACATGCCATCACAAAATACTGTCCATCTCCACCTAAGCAGCAATCAAACATTGATCTTAATAAGTCTGCATCAAGTTTAAAACAAAAAAACTGAAAAAGTAAGAGATATATTAAAAGAAGCAACCATTGTGAAGTTTTCCAGACCTCTCTCCATGCTGCTTTCTATTATTTACTTACCTGTTCTCTATGATTTTCAATGTGATGATGCTCAACTTGACACACCAAAAACAAGCCACACAGTCACAGAAAGGCATACTTGTTTGCTGTAGAGCTTTGTACGCACCTCTGCTCTACTGGTATTGTAAAAGGGGTCTACAGCCTAATTTCAGTAAACTAAAAAGTTTGATGATGAGGCAGGGGACCGTGAGGAACAAAATACCTTTGTGATTTCTACATACCCTGGTATACCGTAATTCAGTGATACTGTACAAGTCGAGTATATACAATATTTAGAAGATTTTTGCTGCTTTACTTTGGTGTCAGTCAGCCTTTTCATTTTAAAGCCACCAGACTCCACTGCCAAAAACAGTAATTTACTTCACAAAACACGGAAGTTGCTGGTCTACTGCTGCCTTCGTCAGTTAGTGTGTAAGGTCGGGCAGTTAAAAATATTTTAATTTGGCGTCCACTAACTGACTTTTTTTAGGTGGCTGAAATATGTTTTGTTGTGGCCCAGCCCACAACAGTATATTGCTTCCGTGCTGGCAGATTTGTCTTACAAAAGATACTAGCAAACCAACACCATACATAAAATAAACACAGCAGAAAGCAGACCACTGTTTAACTCTACAGTATATCTTTAAACGTCACAGTTATGGCTGAAAATGACAACAGAAAAAAAACAAAAACATTTCCTTAACTGAAATCAGCTGCCAGTTGACTGTCCGGAAGTGATTATTATTGTTAGTGCAATGTCACAATAATTTGGACTTCTTTACTGTTTTTACTTCTGAAACAAAAAAATGTGTAAAGGAAACCACAACATTCCCATAGTTACTCTTGGAGACATCTTTCATAATTCACTGTCTATGAACTGTTTTGTTCTTAATTTATGATTTTAATCATGTGATATTGTGACTTTTTCCTTGCAAATCTACAAGTTAAATCACATAATATCACTACTTTTTTTCTAAATAAATTTAATCTTGTAATATTTACCCTTTTTCCTATAAATTTACAACTTTAAATTTCATATCAAGACTTTTTTTTCTCCCAGATTTACAACTTATTTTTTTTTTATATTACAGCTGTTCTCACAAAATCTTTTTTTTCCAATATGGCCCTTGTTCTTCTTAGGCGTTGTTCTAAAGTTTTCCTGTTTCCTAGGGCAGTGTTTCAAATAGTAACAAAAAGAGACAATATTTTAAAAAAGACTGAAACTTTGGAATATAGCTTTTATGGCTGACGCTTCAGTTGAACACATTTTAGCACAGAGGGTGGACTATGGATTTTGCTGATTATCACTTTCATTAGTAAGGTCAATGTGTGATGGTTGGTATGAAAATGAGGAATGTTTACATCAAGCAAAACCTGTGTCAGTGTTCATATAGCCGCCTGACATTCTTACAGGCAGCTTTGCAGAAATTGAGTATCAGTCCTTTAATTTGTCTAACCTTTTACCCCTTATTTTAAAAACAAATCATGAGTGTGAATTTGACAGCTCTATGTGAGCTTTTCAAACTTTGCCTCAGTTTGTGTGCCCCCTCCCTGCACCTCCGCACCGTCCCCCGCCTCCTGTCTGTTACATGTTGGACCTCTGTGTGACACTGCGATTGCTGACTCCCCGCCGTGCAGCCACCTCTCAGATCTCGCCATGGAATGAAAAGGACGCGTCGGAAGGAAAATAAACTCAAACGCAGCAGACATCCACAGAGGGCAGTGAAGCATTGACACATTGAGCCCAGCTGTGTCCACAGCGAAAGCAAATAAATAAAGTCAAAATCAAAAGGAAGCGGACAGGACCGCTCTTTAATCAGACTACAATTAGGCAATCTTAAATCAATTAGTGCCCTAACATGTTGACACAGTGCATCTGGGAGATGATGGAGTGACTTCCTGGCCGCTCACGCAAACTGATTGCTTTTTTTTTTTTCAACACTGCAATTTTCTAAAGTGTAGTTTGTCATCTGAGGCTCATTCCCAACACCACAGGGTTCTGAGGTTTGTCAATATCATGCTTTAGGTCTATTAAAAGCCACAAAGTCTTTATTGTTTTTCACTGGCAGCCCCAGAGCCTGTGAGAAAAATAAGAAAGAAATTGAGTGTGAACGTTGATGAAGAAACAAACAAGTCGGACAAAAATGTTGTTTTCGAATGCAGCTGTTGCACTGTAAAATCTGACAAGTGAATTTTACCTTATAAACTAGGAAACTGATTTAAGTACATATAACTATTAGTCTTTGTTTCAGTTCCGTTTTTATCTAATTTATATCTAATTTTTTGTTAAGTTGTTGCAACTTAAAAATTACATTTTAAATGAAGTCAATCTTTGCCATATATTACTTTGTAGATAAATAATCCTGGAAACCAATTGCCTTGAAAAAGGAAAATAATATAACTATTTATCTTAGTTTATGTTTTCTTTATATCTAATTATTAAGTTTACTTAAATTTAGTTATATTTACTTAAAAGTGTAAAATTGTGACAACTTCAATATGAGTTTAGGTTTAATTAAATCAGTCTTTCTAAGTTTTGCCAACTTCAGTAAACCAAGTTTACTGTGCTATATATCTGTATTGTGCTGGTTGCAAACAAATCAATCATAGTTGTGTTTTATTAAACATGTTGTAAAATCTGACAAGTTGATTTTACTTTAAAAAGAAATCTAGAAAACTGATTGCCTTAAAAAAATGTGAGTAAATGAAAGCAAATATAGCCATTAGTCATACATTGTGTTTACCTCATATCTAACTGTAAGTTTACTTAATTTATATTTTACATAAAATTAATATTAATAATAATTAAACTTGAAGAGTTTAATTAAATCAATCTTTCTAAGTTTGAGCAAAATCATAGAACCAAGTTTAGAATCCTATATATCTGTATTCTGCTGGTTGCCAACTAGTCAGTCATATTTGTATATTGTTAAACATGTTACACTGTAATATCTGACAAACTGATTTTTCTTACAAAAAATCTTGCAAGTTAATATAACTATTAGCCTTTATTTGTGCTGACTTTATATCTAGCTTTTATGTTTACTTAAACTTAAAGTTATATCTACTCAATTTGAAGTGAAGCTGTTGACACTCAAAATGGCAAGTTTATAAAATCAATCTTTCTAAGTTTTAGCAAATGCACTAAACCAAGCGTACTGTGCCATATATTTGTATTCTGCTGCTTGCAAATTAGTCAGTCATATTTGTATTTTTTAAAACATGTTAACAAAACTTGCAGATCTCTATTTTGTCATGATAAGTTAAGTCAGACTAACTTGGTTTACTGAAGTAGCTAACAGTTGACAGGGTTACAAGGTTATTCCACTTGTCATTTTGAAGTTGTAACAACTTAGGTAAATACAACTAAATTTTGAATAAACTTACCAATAAGATATAAAGTAAACAGAAATTCAGATTAATAGTTACACTAACTTTCCTTTTGCAAGGCAATCAGTTTCAAAGATTATTTTAAGTAGGAACCTTTCAGATTTTACAGTGTGCATTTTAACACTGCAGTTTGCTCTGTTTCAGAAGTTATGCTTGTTTCCTTTCCAACTGCACTGAGCTCCAAGGTTTCCCTGTCAAACTATGGGACCTGGACCCAAAAGCATACAACAAATGTCCTCTGAGGATAAATTCCCAGCTATGATTAATGAGTCATAAAGCAGACTGTTAGTAGGTCCTACATAACCAGTCAGGAAAGACATATGATTTTAATTTACAGCATCTTTGAACTCAACGCCACTGACTCAAGCCACAGTGCTAATGTACGATGTTATGACAGCTCGTCACACGAGAGACGAGATACTTTCTGTCTGTGGATGTACACAGGCTGCCATTATTAATTGTGTGTGCGCATGTATAAAAGAGATGAGAGAGGGAGCGAGTGCGGTCGTGCGTGCCCTCATTCATACAGTAAATCTCCTGCTGAATGAGACACTTGAGAGTGAGACACTATAACAAACACTGAGGTCCTTGTTGACGGGTGGCGCGAAGACGAAGGTTGGAGCTGCGCTTAAACTGCGGTTTGACAATAGGCCGACATGTCAGTCTCTGAAAGTTCTGTTTGTATGGTTACCATGCATCGCAGGGTGCTATTTAGCTCTGCAGTTAGTGATGACAGTAAACATAAAGCATCAGAGAGGCTGGTGACGATGTGGTGTCCATGAGTCAATACACAGGAACGCATTACCCAATGTGCAGCATCGTGTATCTGCTCAAAGTGGGCTAAATATAGATCTGACATAACCCACATCATATACCTGAAATACAAGCTAATCCTCTGAACAGCACCTCTATCTGCAAGCAATGCCTTATTATTATTAATGTTATTGTTTTTATGAGGTTTGAAATGTGAAATCCAACTTTTTTTTAATTCCAAAATGAGACTGCTGGCCACATAACACAGAGTCCTTTTCATAGTATGAGTCAGTGCAACACCTTTGCTTGTCTGTTTTTGAAATATTGACTGTCTGGTGCACTTCAGGAAGCTTTTTCTTCACAGCAAACTGAGACCATGCAACAAGTGAGCATTCAGGTAGGAAAACAAGCAATCCTGAACCGAGTCAAATAATAATTATCAAAAAATAGAATATATTCCACCATGTGAAATCAATTAATTTGCATATAGAAATGTATATTGCCTTATCTAGAACCTGCCATTATATATCCTCACACACCAGTCAAGCTGCACTCACAGTTTATGTGTTTTTATCATGTCAGTGAACACATGGAAGCTTCACACACTTTCCACAGAAGATGTCTATAATCAGCACAGTTTACAGATTAGAGTTACCAATTCAGTATCTGACAAAATGTCTCCCTTTCTGTTCCTATTTATGAAGCTGAGTAATGAACAGAAAAGTATTTTTGCAGAACATTATGTAGTCACAGTGAATTTGACATTCGACCCTTTCGGATATAAAATGTCTTCATTTCATCGTATGATCCTATGAGACATTTGTGTGAAATTCTGTCATAATAAGCATATGAATTCTTAAGTTATGGCCAAAACCATATCATGTGAGGTAACAGTGACCTTGACCTTTGACAACTAAATTCTAATCAGTTTGTTATTGAATCCATGTGAATGTTTGTGCCACATTCAAAGAAATTGTTAAGTGTTATCTCCTTTACAAGAATAAGATGGATGAAAGGTCCCATTGGTCTTGACCATGACCTTTGACCAAAAAATTCTACTTTATTTTTATTATTTATTTTTGAGTCCATGTGGATGCTTGTGTGAAATTTGAAGAAAAAAAATGCCTCAAGGTCCTCTTAATGTACTGCATTTACAAAAATGAGATGGTATAGGTCAAAATTACCTTTACCTATGATCACCAAAATCTAATCTGGTCATTTTTGAGTCCAAGTGGACGTTTGTGCCAAATATGAAGAAATGTCCTAAAGGTGTTCTTGAGATGTTGTGTTCACAACAGTGGGGCAGAGGGGCAGATGTACATACGTACAGATGCCTCTGGCCATGGCTACTGCCTGCATGGAGACATAAACATGACCAGTATCAAAGACTCACTATGAAAAGTGATAAAATCCTTTACTATACTATTGCAAAAGATATATGATCAAGAGACACATGCTGGCAAAGGTGAAAATAAGGCACTTTAAACACACAAAGGTTAAATACCAAACATGAGCTTAACATCCTCTTAAGTAAGGGTTTCTGTTCTTAATTTTATTTACTGTTTCAAATTTATCTCCGCTCCTCTGAGATCAATGCAGTATTTCATATGAGGCAGACAACATAATCATACTGCTTTCAGTTCTGAGCATATCAGAGAATCTTCAAACATTTTGGAGATATTGGCAAGGTCAAGCAACCAGTCACATCTAGTGTGTGTGTGTGTGTGTGTGTGTGTGTGTGTGTGTGTGTGTGTGTGTGTGTGTGATAGATTTAGGAGAGCTTTCAGACACAGCCCAGACGCATCACTCTGTCCAAAATTAGATCCAACATCCAAAAACTATCCATCAAGTCTTCTCCTCTGAGCCCTGCATACTGCTGATACAACATCCATCACTGAAATGCTGCGGTGCAAACGGCAGCGAGCTGAAGGAGGACCAGCAGGACGCTGCTTCCTCTTTTGGTGCCACATTTCACAGAAAACACTTAATTCATTCAGACCAATACCACCATACAATGTATACTTTTGTAAAAATTCATGAAAGGTATAAAAAAACTTAAATCAAAGGCAAAGTACTGCAACAGTTAGATCATAAATATAGAATAAAAAATTAGAAATACCACCAAGTGCTTGCACACACAAGTCAGACTACACATAATACAGTCTACATCCATGTCTCTGACAAAATCAAGGCGTTCTTGACATATCACATCCACAAGAATGACACACATCCACAGTCAAGGTTACCTTCACCTTTGACCAGCAAATTCTTCAGCAAATCAGTTTATCGTTATGAATGTCTTTGTCAAATTTGAAAAAAACATACCTCAAGGTGTTCTTTAGATATTGCGTTCTCAAGAATGAGATGAATGCAAGGTCAGTGTGACCTTGACCTTTGATTTATGATCACCAAAATCTAATCACTTCAGCCCTGAGACCACTTGAACATTTATGTCAAATTGCAAAAACACTCTTTCAACCTGCTCTTGAGCTATTCACAAGAATGATACAGAGGTCACAGTGACCTTAACCTTTGACCCATTTCTGCAAAATCTATTCAGTTCATCCTCTGAAAAGGTAGATGTTTACGCTAAATTTCAAAGAAATTCCCTCAAGGCGTTCCTGAGCCATTGTGGTCAGGGGAATAGGAGGGACAGACGGGTGGAGCGAAGACATAATGCCTCAGGACATCGCCACCGCAGAGGCATGAAAACCACAAAGCAATGTACACATCGGGAAAAAAAACACAGATCAGTCAAATAAGTAAACAATAAAAAACCGAAGCAACTGAAAGAAGTAAACAGTGGGCTGCCTTACAATATACTTTTTGCAGAGAGGTTCAAAACTGTAAAACTTTTCTCTAATACTGTAATTAGCTGATTATACTGAAACATGAATTTTAGATGAATGCCACGAATGTCAAGCTTATAAACCTCTCTTTATACCACTGCCATGAACAGTGACACCCTACAGCTCAGCTACTGTGACCTGATGATGGTAAACGTCTCGTACGAACATTCAGCGAACCATCTGACAAATAGATTTAAGACAAAGTAAAGGACAGCAGACAGCTATTAAGATAATTAGAGGACAGTTAGTACAAGGTCAGCAGACAGACAGGAAGAGGATTAGAGAACAAAGAAGGAAAAAAGACAAATACACTGAGAGAAGATGGAAAAACAGGAGGAGCATGGCATACTGTGAGACACAGAGAAATATAGAGACAGTGAGGAGGAGGGGAGACAGGAGACAAAAGGGGGGGCAGAAAGCAAATAAAGACAACAAATAGAGCAGAACTTTATCATTAAAGAATAACAGGACAAAAGAGGAGACGAGAGGAGAGGAGACTGAAGGGGAATGGAAAAGAAACAAAAGTGAAAAGGAGGAGGAGGAGAGGAATAAAAGACAAGAACAGGAAGAAAGGACATACGCAGAAAGAAGGACATAAGGAAGGATGGAGGCAAAAATGAATGGAGTGAATGAAGAAGAATGGAAAGCAGAAAAGAACGACAAACATTAGAACAAGAAAAACTAAAGAAAAAAAAGGAATGGAAATGGAGAGAAGAGAAGAATGAATGAATAAAAGGGTGAAACCAAAAGAGAAAACAGAGGGCAGAGAAGAGGCAACTTAAAAGAACAGAGGAGAGAAAAGGAGGAAGGAAATACATAACAGTAAGAAGAGAAGAGATGAGCTCCACCAAATGAGAAAAAGATATGACAAAGAGTTAAATGAAAAAGCAAAAGAAAGAGAAAAGACGAGTCAGAGGCATGTTCTAGCTTCTGTTAGGATCCCAAAGATCTTGCGTCTGATTTTACGCTTTACTGCCTCGTTTGAACTCAGTAACCCGCTTTTAATTAGCAGCAGTTCATTAAGGCTGCATCCAGTGAACATGTAATAAAGGGCATCAGGGAGGCGTGGGCCGGCTTCCTCTCTCCGGGCTGTAAAGAGCAGGTGATGACAGCTCTCACATGACTCACTCTGCATCGTTTGAATTAGTGGGACGTACACGTGTGGTTGAGATCCCGCCAACCTCACGCCCTCTCCTCTTCGTTCCACCACAACACATAGAAGGCCACGGCGGCTAACCAGCAAGCTAACGGCTGCAGACAGTCAGGGCCTGTTTACAGACGAGCTGGCAGGAAATAAACAGCACAAAACACTGTAAGACACAATTACAGAGACAGTGTCCCTTCAACACACTGCTGCAACATGGAAAACTGGCAAATGTTTGTTTCTTTAACAACCAGCCTTTCATTTTTACTGCTGTTTCCATCATGTCTCTCACTATGATCCCATTTTACACAGCAGCTTCAGTGTGGGACTGAGCAGCCTTGGCTAAAAGTCTGTAACTGAACTTCCTCTAATGATCACTAGTTGCTGGCTGCAAAAAAACTTTATGGAAGTAAACAGAAGCTTTGGGTCCTGAGAAGCTCATTTCTTTTCCTTTAGGCTAATGTTTTTCATGATGGAAATTTAAACTTTCATATTTCATTGGAATAATGTTAAGGCTTAACTTTTTGAAACTCTTTGAAGAACCCAAAAATTTGCAAGAATTTTGTAAAATGTACAAGAAAATTTTCTAAAATTAATAATAACAATTTTTAGCATAATTTTGTCTAATTGTACTAATTGTATTATTTGTATAAGATTTTGTACATTTCTACTTTCCTACTGTATTACATTGCCTCATCTGCAAAACAATATATATACTTTTGTTATGAAATTAGAGTTAATCCAAATAGGCAATGGGCAACAAAAGAAGAAATAACCAAAAATTTGCAACAAATAGTAAAACGTACATGAAAATTACCTGAAAAATTGTTGAAAACCAAACAAAACAAAAAAGAACGGCAAACTTGGAAAAATGCTTAAAAATAATTAGAATTCTGTGACAAAGTTTTAACTATTTGAAACCTAGGTAAATCGCTTGATTTCTTTCAAAATCCTGGGAAAAGGGCGATGAGCAACTTTACAAGAAATGGCCTAAAATTTTGTAAGAAATCAGTAAAACATTACATGACAACTACCTAATAATAAGCAAAACAAAAAAGGAAAAAGAAATACTCCAATTATATGCTATAAAAAATAAATAGATATCTTTCTGTTTTCTGTAACATGATTTTAAATATATAATTTAGAGAACTATAATTCTTGTCAACCGTTTTTGCAGTTTGTGGAACATTTTTTTGCCAAGTTGGTCATAATGTTTTTTCCAATGTTTCTGAAAGTAATTAAACCATTTTTTGTGGACTTTTGGAGGTTTAAATACTAGTGAAAGACAACTGAATACAGCACAAGAAAACTGATGTTGATCCAGGTTTTAAAAGGTTCAATATGTAATTATTATTTATAATAAATGTAGTATGTTTTCTAGCTTTTTTGAAAAAACAGTCTAAATCCACCATTTTTTTTTTTACATTTTGTGGAACATTTCTTACAAAGTTGCTCATTGCCTTTTCCCCATGTTTCTGAAAGAAATTTGCTCGAGATTCAAATAATTAATACTTGTGAAAGGCGTCTGAAAGCAGCACAAGAAAAGTGATGCCGCTCCAGGTTTCAAAGGGTTAAAGTATAGGCTCACAGGTCTTTCTTGAAACAACAGAACAGTGTGTACATTTACAACCAAGCAATTTCTGCCTGCTGTAGTCGGCTTTCCCGCTGTGCTTCATACTGCCCCTTTCCCACTGCTCTGGCTCCGATTGGCACTGATAGAAACACAACACCCAGGTGAACACGCCAGTTTTTACTTCTTAGGCCGCAAAACACAATGATGTGCCACCACTGTGTGTCTCCACTTAAAAAAAACAAATCAGTCTGCAACGATTTCGAAAGAGAGACTGAATAAATGAGCGATATGTAAGAGAAGGGAAAACTGTAAAGTTTTCTTTGATCTCTGTCCATGCTGCAGTCTACAGTTAACCTGTTCTCTGCCCTGTCCACGATGTCAAACGTGACACACCAAAAAACTCACCCACCCACACACACACACAGACACACACAGACACACACATATCAAGGTATACTCGTGTGCTGCAGTGCCATGCACACAGCTCTGCTCTACTGGTAATTGGAAAGCAGTCAAAAGCCTATTTTTAGCGGGTTTACCCCTGTTTAAAAAACCCACGTACACACACATTAATTTTGGCGTAAAAGTGGCTTATTAAGTTTTTTGTTCTCGTCTGTTTTTATTGTTGATTGTTTCTTTATTTATCTATTTAGCATGTTGGTGACTGCAGTTGTTTTTTTTAAAAGATTGTTTTGCCTTTATTAGATAGGACAGGAGATCGCTAGCGTGAAAGGGGGAGTAAGAGGGGATAACATGCACCAAAGGAACACAAGCCGGAATCGAACCCGCAGCTGCTGCAGCAAGGACACTACCTTCATATATGGGGCGCCTGCTTTATCCACTGACCACCCACCGACCCACTGCAGTTGTTTTTAAACGTACTCAAATAAAGTTTGACTTGACTTATTTTTTGCAGTGCTTGGAATTGCTGTGCAAAGGAACTTTGTTTTTTACATGACACATGACAGTCTGTAAAACATTACTGTATTAGAGCAGCCAATGTTTTAAACTGTTACTTATCCAATAGAAACTACGGATGCAAGTTGGAACCTCAATGTGGGGATCGATTTTTAATAGTATTTTCATTGAGCATCTTTGGCCATGTTTGTGCATGGAGGAAGATTTGAATTGTGGTGGCAGGGCATCTTTGCCTCTGCTCTATATCAGCTGTCTGAAAGCAGAATCCACAACTCAGCAGCTACTCAGCACCGCTGGCTGCTGCTTTTAGAGCTCAATCTCTCATTCAATCTCTCTAAAGGCTCAAAGAATGAGCTGCAGCACTTAGAAATGCCAAAACATATCCCACCAAAGACACCCAGGCATCCACAACGACATGTTTTTTATGTTTCTGATTTGATTTTGCTCTCATCATTCAGCAGCCGAGCGCTGACAGGATGAAATGTGTTTGAGCACATCCCTGCAGAAGTACGTGTTGCACTGGGCAGAAAAAACATTACACTGACTTACGCTAAGTCAATATGGCAGTGCTGGGGCTAAATGGGCTGGATCTGTCAGTAATAAAACGCAGCCAGATATCTGTAGGAGAACTCTTCAACCCCAACCGCCCTCCCAACAGGAACAAGCACAAAACAGCACAGATCATGGAAACCCTCCAAACGATGACAGAGAGACTCTCCGGAGAAAGGCAAGCTGAGCCAGGCGGGCTTACAGGGAGGGACACACACACACACACACACACACACACACACACACACACACACACACATACAAACACACACACACACGCACCCTTAAGCATACTCTCTTAAGCACACTCAGACAGATATACCTATTCACATCACACACTGAATCAGATGCAAAAACACACCCAAAAACACTCAGACACTCACAGATACACACTTATAATAGATGAACGTTTCGACACATGGCAGACTTCCCACAGGCTTCAACGATTCACCATTCATCAAGATCAACAGGAAACAACAAGAACACAGTAATGGGCTCTAATTTGGACCAATATCACGTCTTAGAACAAGACATTACTTTGTAAAAAGTCCCTGCCGTCATTTTGTCCATCCAAGCATCAAGCGTTATGTGTATTAATTTCTTCAAGCCTGTTAAAGCTGGGGTAGGCAGTTTAATTTTGGGCAAATATCCATTCAATAACTTTTAGCATATTGTAATTCAAGTGGGCTGAGAGAAAAGTAGACTTCTGTATTTTCTCTTGGCTTCCGTTTTTTAGACTTAAGAAAATCTAGTCTGTGACTGGAGACTTTGGCAATCCTCAACACGGTATGTATGATATCCTAGGAATTAACACCCCACGAATGATGTGTAATGTCCTTGATGTACAGTTATGTAATTAACGTAGATTTACAGCAGTAAGGGTTTTGGCAAGTGAAGTTACTACAGTAAGGTATAGGAAAAGAAATGTGGCGAGGACGTGCCTTAAAATGATTCAAAGTGTAGTCAAAGTACACACGGTTCTGAACACTCATATCCAGGTGAGAGTAGCCATGGGTGTATAGTGAAGACTAGATAAAGCCATGGACACTCGAATGTAAACAGGTGAGTTATATAAAAATTCACCCTGTACAGTTGTCATGGGTTTGAAATTAGCCATAAAGACCAAGACGGTTTTGTTATACCAAGCTGTAAACATGTTCATTTCTGCTGAAAAATCGGGCATTTAAACATGGGTGTCTGTGGGAATTGACTCTCTTTGCGTATTAGCTTAATTTCTTTGCTGCTGCTTGGCAGATTACCAACAAGCATGAAACACTGATAAAAGCACAACACTCACCAGCAACATCCAGTGTACGCCGGCTGATCTGCCCCAAAAAATGGGCTTTCATGTGTTTGTTGTGACCATATACTGTATATAAAGTTGGATGACAGGACCCCACTTACCCCCTGCTTCGCTTAAGCGAGGCTAAAATATCCCTAATACAGACGCTGACATTTTGCACTGGTGAAGTCATTCTGAGCTGGAGACGGCACAATAGCGATATCTGCCAAACACCTGTCAGACCAATCGCAAGCAGCTCCATTGATTGCAAGTGCACAGATTGGCTATCACAGCTGTCAATCATAATGGAAAAAAACCTTTAGTATAACTGAATAACTCATTAAAACCAAACATATCATAAAAACCAACACTTGAACAAACATCAGGGTGATGAAAACTACCTTCAGTGACAGAAACCATCTTTGGCGTGTACTTTGAGTTTTTAGCTTTTAGCCTATGTCCATTCAGTAACATGGAGGGGCGGGCTTTATGACCTATACTGCAGACAGACACCAGGGGGCAATCCAGATTGTAAAGTTACACTTTGGGGGAAACTGTCACTTTGAACATCTTTATATACAGTTTGTGGCTGTGACATCACATGCTATCATAGAGTGCATTTAGTAATTTTACACCTATCACTATTGTAATGTGACATGCTATTGTTCCTGTTATTGCTGTGCATCTCTCCCCTCTCTCCGTCTCTCTCTCTGTCCCTCTCTATTCCCCTCTCTCTTTCTCTTTCTTTTTTGTCATTATTGTAATTTAATTGTTATTTACGACAGCTATTGCACGTCTGTCTGTCCTCGAAGAGGGATCTTCCTGAGGTTTCTTCCAACTGCTAACCAGCCCCAAAGGCTCAAGGTTACAACTTCAACTTCATGTTTATGTAGCTAATATTAGCTAAAGCCTCGAGTCACAGTGTGTCCTCGGCCTCGCTCCCTGTCACTACACACCACCTTACCTAAGAGAGAGCAGGCAGCAGCTCCAGAGACTGTCCTCCAGCCAGCAGCGGCAGCAATTTGAATCCAGCCGGCACCAGAGGAGCAGACAGCTCCAACTTGCCGCCAGATCTGCAAACTTCCTGTTCCTGCCATTCCACAGGTTAGACCAGGCACTGACACTGTCACACCCAGTGCCGGGGTATTTTTTGCTGGCTGAATTTTTTGGTAACTACAATGGGCATTGTCATCTGGTGGGAGGGAATTAGGACAGAGAGGGGAGAGCTGCAGGAGGATGACATATTTTCAAATTCTGTCCATTTTACCCATTTTGCTTTTTCCAGATGTGTACCTGCTGCAGCTTTATCAGAACTACACAGAAAGAGGTGGAGTGTGTTTTTCTGACTGCTCTTACCAAGGCAGTTGTGTCCATCGTGGGCCAGCATGAATCCATCGTAGCAGGTGCACCTGTAGTTTCCAGGTATGTTGATGCATTCGTGCACACAGCCCCCATTGTAGTCGTTCTCACACTCATCCATGTCTGGAAGAGAAAGGTTGTTGCGTTACTGATCTTTAGAGTTTGTTACATTATCATTGCTGCTGCTGTCTGTACATAGTGTACACAGTCAGAGGACAGAGGCTTGTTGGTCGCTGGCATTCATTCAATTCCATTCAATTCAATTCACCAGGCTTGTGCTGCCAAAGCACGATTACAGTCAAACACTGTGAATGAAATTAACAACTGATCACATGAATAACAGTATCCAATTAAAATAGGTAATTCAATTATTGGGGTGTGTATATATATATATATATATATATATATATATATATATATATATACATATACAAACAAATCTCACATCTCATATCTGTTTACCTATAAACAAGTGTTTTTCATGTGTGTATGTATGATTATATTATATTATTATACTTGTAAGGTACCATTGCTTTGACAGTGCTTTTGGTGTAAGATTGCGATGCCACATGCCACCTTTGGCATCTGCATTACAGGCCGTTGGACAGCATCATGTGATAATGTGGCTGGACAGAGCCAGTCGTGGTGGGGTTTAATGCAGCCGGACTGAAGCTGACGTGTCCACACAAAATGTGGCAGGACAGCATCAGGTTGAAACACTGCCGCTAACTAAGTAATATATGCGCAAGAGCACCTATAGGGCAGGCAGGAGGGGCGATGGATGGGGTAAACAAATGTTCACTTCCTTTATGAATGTACTGGGTTTTCCCACACCTTACCATGTGCCTCCTTTCCCTTTATCCTAACCATTCATGCCCACATGTGCTTTTGTTGGTGTCTTTGCATTGGTTGCTTTTGTTCCAAAACATAACCACATACAGCATCATCCTACCACATGCTTGTGTTGACGTCACGTTGGCAGCATCCTTGAATGTAAAAAGAAGACGCAGAAGGATACTTAGAGGGAAATATGTAGATGCTGAAGTCCACTGCAAAGTGGCAACTTGTGACGACTTGGGATGAGAACGCATTGGTATTACAGATCTGCTGTATAAGTAATTCAAGATTATTTGGTGTCAATAAAGAAAAAATTAACAATAATATATTAAAACAAAATCATAGTATCAACTGTAAAATTAAAACAACAACAACAACAAAAACATAACCCCTGGAGAAGAGGAGTAAATAACAAGGCAGAGTGAGATCTGTGGGGAGAGAAACTCCAGTTGTTGTGTGTTATGTGTGTGTGTCTATTGGATATGTGTATCTGTGAGTGTGTGTATAGATCAGCATTATAAGTAACTGAAGTTTGTTTAGAGTCAATAAAGGAACCATTAACATCAATATATTAATACAAAATCATACTTCCACAGTAAGGTCATTTCTCATTGCAAACAGAAACCTGCAACTGGTCTTGCTCAAAGGTTATCAATTATTGAGTGTTTTCTTGACAGCCGTGCATAATGTTCCACCATTCATCCTATCAATGGACACATGATTTGTTTTATATCTAATGCATCTTTGATGCACTTTGGAGCCCTAAGGTGGAATGTTTTCGTTTCGAAAAAGTGATGGCAAAAAAATACTTTCTGAATTAAATTCAATTTTTTCGCAACACAGTTGGAAATGGAAAATGACTGATTTCACAAAGAACAGCCCCCAAACAGTCCCCCCAGTCAGTCCCCGAACGTCTTTTAATTTGTGTCATCTTCCCTTTTTTGCAGTATCTGCTCTGCTGAGTGCCTTCGAAACTTTCAAGATTGCAGATTGAAGTTTCTCATGTCAGGACATCAGTCAGAGCAGCGGCAAAATAAAGTGGCTGATGACAGTATTATTACAGTGTGTTAGAACAGGCAGAGAGATGACAAAAAGACTGAGATATGAGGCAGCACGGCCGCCAGCATATGATGATGAGGATAATGATGATGATGACACCAGTTTAGTCTAATGCAGTGATAGTCAAGTTACAGCCCATGGGCCAAATCTGGCCAATGACAGGGTGCCAGGTGGGCCCCCAACTATTTTTCTAATTTACCAAAGAAACTTTGCACTTTTAGTATATATGAGTATGCACTTTTAGTATACAACAAACAAAGTGAGGCAGAGTGCATAAAACAGGATAAAAATAGAGCTAGTTTATCAAAAAAGTTCCAAGGGAGGATCCTCCCCCACCCCTGACATAGGTCCAAGACCCTTAAAGTCCTAAAATCCAAGAAATGTCCTAAAATCCAAGAAATGTCCTAAAGTCCTTAAAAAATATATGCGGCTGCTGCAACTGGCCCCTGGCCCGCTGTCATTTTGCAAAAGTGGTCCTGAATCACAGTAAATTGAGGATCCCTGTTCTAGTGGATTACTTACAAGTTTCGCTGCTACGGAATTAATGAAGTCAGCAGCATTACAGCACAGTAATGGGGGATACATAGGTAAGGGTGAGGGGGGCGGTTGGGTGTAGTGGTGAAGAGGGACAGGAAGGTGTCAGCCGGTGTTTAATTGTCTAGTGATGCCCCCCCCTTCCCGCCCACCAACCCCCACCTGCATGCTGAGCCAGCGCAGGCTTTCACAGGAGCAGCTCACAAGTGGTTGCCATGCGGAGCCATTTAAACAAACAGTCCTCCCCCTCCGTGTGAACAGCAGGAGATCCGCCAGGCAGCGAGGAAGACCCCAGCCCACATCCTCCTCCCCCTCCCCCCTCTGTGCTGAGGATGACACAGTGCAGGTATCTGCCTGAACTTAATCATTCCGGCAACCAGACGTTCTGCTGGATCTTTCCATGGACCATTTTGCTTTCTCTTAGTCTCTTCCTTGTGCCAAGAGGTGGGATTAACTCTAGATGGGACTGTTCATTGTCCCATCCTTTTCTCTCATCCTGCCTCCCACTTTGTCTTCCTCATTTTATTTTACACCACAGCTGCTGTGTGTCAACATTCCAATTACAAACCCGCTAGCTTAAAAGACTGCTCGTCTGCCTGTCCAACACGTGCTCATCCCGCGTCGTCAAATGTCGCCACTTTGCATGAAAGTGGAAATGGACTTCCATGTTGTTGTAGGAATCCTGCTGTACCTGCTGTTTATGTTCCGGGATGCCGCTGAACACAAGCACATGGTGGGATTACGCTGCACGTCATTTTGTTTAGAAAACAAAGCACACGGAAAACAATGCAGGGACATCCCACCATCCGGCAGCGTATATTAACACTGCAAATGTTTTTGCCTGGCCACATTCTAAGATGATGCTGTCCGGCAGCAAATCATCAAGCTGCAAAAGGTGACCTGGGAATAAGACTCAACAATCAACTATCTTTCTCCAGAACTGCATATATTACCTTTTAGTGTATTAGCGTTAATCAGTAAAGTCCAGCACTTTGTATGCCTACAAGCAACCCCAACCAACTTCTTAAACCTCTGTGGTAAAACGTGGCTCCTCTTTTGGTGGAAAAACAAACCAACAAATGTATTCCAGGCAGCAATCAGAGTTTCAAGGAAAAAATAGGAAACATGGTCAGTGTAGGCAGGTTTTCATTACAGATTTTTGCAAACCTTAAGTAATAGTTTTATATTTATATATTTATTTATTTATAAATATATAAAAATATATTTTTAAGTCAATAAAACACAATGTGGAGATGACTGTGATGAGTAATTGAGTGATGTTCTCTGACTTCTCCTCTGGTGATAACATTCCAAGAAGCATGGTGATGGATGTTAAAAACATTAGCAGCTTTGTTTCTTTTGCAGCCACCACACTAGCTGTCATTATTTCCAATCCAAGACCATATAGGCGTGTTATGGAGCCATAATGGAAAGGCAAGCCCCTTATCATGGGAGCGGCCACATATGAGGTATTTCTGGGAGGTGTAGTCCATGATTTCACAGAGGAATCGTGAATTCAAAACTTCCAGATGATCCGCTCAACTTTTGAAGAGTTATGTGATGCAATAACAGCTCTTGCAGCTCCTGCAGCATCATGAGGGAGCCAGTTCTACTGACAAGCACATAGCCATAGCATCATGTGACCTAGAAAAGAATCGCCTTATATTCCACCTTTAAAACTATTTTTTTTTTTTTCTTTGCAATAAATTGTTTTGGGGTTTTTTTTAACTGGCGTGTTTCCATTCGGTGTATATTCACAATTTCAATATGTGCAGTTTGAGAGTTAATGGAAACCTGCCTGTGACAGTGTGTCTCCCTGGTGTGACTAAAGCAGAAATTCAAATGAAACTCAAGGTCCAACAGATCAGCAGTGACATGTGAGTCTGGACATTGTTTGTTTAGATCACAGTTTCTCTGGAAGTGACCAGTGACACCAGTTGGGTGGAGGCCGATGGTTCTAAGCAGGAATAAGAAGCTGGCACACAGCGGCGACGGACGACACAAACACACAGAGCTGGCCTTCATATCCTGCATGTGGACATAACCCAGACCTGGACACTGAGCATATACAAACACTTGAAAAACACAAAGCACGCACAGTCACCAACACACAATAACACATGCATAAAAAAGCAACACAAACACAATCCAACACACTGTTCACAGAGAACATCTATCCACAAAACACTTCCACTCTGATGATTAACATCGTGACTCTGGATCCAGTATGAACGCTTTGAAAAGTCCAAAAGCAGGCAAACATAAACATGAAAAGATCCTCATCTGAGAGGTTTCACTTGGTTAGAAACCATCATGACAAATGCCAAATCAATGCCACATTCTGCACCATGAAGCACCACAGACATGTTTACCAGAAGC
Organism: Plectropomus leopardus; assembly: GCF_026936395.1. Classification (NCBI taxonomy): domain Eukaryota; kingdom Metazoa; phylum Chordata; class Actinopteri; order Perciformes; family Serranidae; genus Plectropomus; species Plectropomus leopardus. The sequence continues at coordinate 25,801,724 of NC_142197.1, forward strand.
CAATTACACAGGCCAGCACACATCAGCTCTGTGACAGAGGAACGCTGTCTCTGTGCCTGAAGGACTGTGCCAGCATGACCGCGGTTTACAGGAATACACCCATCACACATCCTCACAAGAGTTACATTAGAAGATTAATAACAACTCTTCGCATGAAATACTATGAAACATTGAGCAGAGCCTCTTTAAAAGCTTCATAAAACTGACCTGCTTTAACCATTTTAAACATAAGCAAATTGGTTTGATTTCTTTCAAAAAATCGGAAGAAGGCAATGAGCAACAGAAGAAGAAATGACACAAAACAATTACAATATATTTGTAAAAAGTACCAGAAATATACCCAAAAATTAGCACCAAAAACATTAAAAAGAAAGGCAAACAAGGCAAACAAGCCCTGGAAAAAGTGCAAAATCATAATAGTTCTGTAATAATTTAAAATATAATTTAAAATATGTAATTATGCCTTTAAAACCTGGGCAACTTGACCTGATCCCTTTGAATAAAACAAAACAAAACAAAACAAAACAAAACAAAACAAAACAAAACAAAACAAAACAAAACAAAACAAAACAAAACAAAACAAAACAAAACAAAACAAAATAAAACAAAACAAAACAAAACAACAGGAAGAAGGTAATGAGCAACTAAAGAAGAAATCACCCCAAAATTTGCAGGAAATTAGTAAAACAAAACAAAAAAGTACAAAAAAGCACCAAAAAACAAACAAACAAAAAAAAAGTGTGACACTTTAAATAAAAAAGAAATGAAGTGATGAACTGAAAAAAGTGCTTAAAAATTATAGTAATTCTGTAAACAAACATTTGTTTATTTTCAATACGGTTTACTTTTAGAGATTTTTCAATATCTATAAAAAATAATTTTCCAAATTACTTATCCCTTGCAAGTTGCTCATTGCTTTTTATCCTATGTTTTCAAAAGAAATCAAACCAATTTGCTCGAGGTTTAAAGCTTTAAATACTTATGAAGGCTTCAAGAAGCAGCACAAGAACTATGATGTCTTTCCAGTTTTCAAAGGGGTAAGGTTTTCTAACTAACTTTTCTCTTTTTCCCTGCACATTTCTCCCTAGAGTTTTTAAATTAAATTTCTTATTCTATTTTCTTACACTTTGTGAAACATTTCTTACCAAGTGGCTCATTGAGGTTTTTCCTATGTTTGAAATACTTGTAAAAATTGTGTGAAAGCAGCACAAGAAAAGGGACGTTACAGCAGGTTTCAAAGGGTTAATTCTGGCTACATGAATGTAAACACAGCCAGAATTCATCTTTATCTTATGGAAAGTATTTTTAAAAAAGGGAAAAATAACAATCATGTTGGAATTAAGGAGTCTGAGCCTCGTGTATGCAAACTGCTCACGGCCATCACTGGCTCATCCTAAAAGGCATTTGCAACCAATTAGGGCAAGCTGGAATGGGCGAGTGTTTGGGGAAAGGTTGTTTGGACACTTTGCTGTACTGCCAGCTCGGATGGCGAGGTTCAGCGCAATGTGGCACTTCCTCTGTGCTCTGCTTTTCATCTGTCAGACATGAAGGGAGAAGGTAAAGAGTGGAACTGAGCGGAGGGATGCTCTCCACTAAGGGTGAATGAGAAGCAGCAGGTGATTAATTGGTGGCTGAATGGTTTCAAACAGGCGCATTGAGACGACATTCACTCAAAGTTGGCTAAATTTGAAAACACATCGTCTTGTCTCTGTTTTGGCCGTCCTTTTGAGCTCAACTGATGGGGTTTTTGTTTGTTTGTTTTGTTTTTTGCATTATCAAGAATTTTTCAAATTCAGTCTCCAGAGAGAAAAAAAAAATAGCTGTTCAAATGTGAAGTTTTGGGGCAGAGCAAAGCTTGTCTGGCGTATGACACCGAAGGCAAGGCTACGTTTTGGAGCAGTATGATACACCGCCAGGCAGCATCAGTTTTCAACACGGGCGGACATAACCTGTCGCAACAGTAAGTGCTTTAACTTTCACAGTTTTTTCAGAATTGTCTCACACACGATCCTAATGTTTTTAAAAGTCCAACAATGAGAAAACGACAAAACATATCAAAGTCAAATCAAATCTATAATATGAGTTATTAGATTTTAGGGCAGGCGTGACTCTCCAACATGTTCTTATCCCAACTCCTGCTGTGTCAGTGGACTTTCATGTCTACATATTAAGCACTAGATATCCTTGCACACCCACTGTTGACATTCCAGGACGCTGAAAACAAACACTGATATGTAAACAAAAGAACATGGTTAGGATTAGAAAAAAAATCAATCAATCCTTTATTGAAAATGGAGGCTGAAAAAAACAGATAGAATCTTGGTTTATATGTTATCAGCACTGCACAGTTTTGTTTCTTTTTTGCCCCATTGTGGCCTAAAATGTTTTAAGAAACAAATTGTTACATCCAACACAAGGGTGTTTGAATAGGAAGTAGGTGCCCTAGTGTTTTCTGTGTTGTAAAAATGGAGGATGCATAAACTAAGATCAAACAGTAAAACTGGGCAGTGCTGATCAAATATGAACCAAGATTTGGGCCCTGTATTGTCCATTTCTTGTTAAAAAAAATGTCTTCAGAAATACATTTTAGTGCCCTGTTTAGCTGTAATATGAGAGTGTGTGAACACAAAGTGGGCACGATTCTGCCTTCTGTGTTGTACAAACAGGAAGTGGGCACCATACTGTTTCCTGTACTGTACAGACAGAGGATGAAAAGACTGCGCAGTGTCTTTCTCTACTCAAATGTTCAGAAACACATTTCAATTTACTGTTAAACTGTAACTCACAGTTGTTTGTTTCCAGTCGGCGGCCATATTGTTTCTTGTGTCAAAACGGACAAGCTGGGGTTATTACAAATATAGGTTTTCCTTTGCTTTTTAAAAATAACTTCTTAAATCTACTAATTAGTTGCAATTTGTGGAACATTTCTTACCAACTTGCTCATTGCCTTTCCTCCCAAATTTTTTGAAAGAAATAGCAGTTTAAATACTTGTGAAATAGGTGAGATGTGTTCAAACAGTACACTTCTTCTTTCTTGCCAATCTTTTCCCCTAAGACTACTAATTCTAAATAGTCTGATTCAAGAACTCTAAGGTTTCAGCTTACCATGTGAAAATAAAGCAGAATAAAGGAAGTGAATGATGGCGATGGAGAGAGAGGGTTTGAAGTATGCATCGGTGCATGTGTGACAGAGATTGGAGAGAGGTGGGAGAGGTGGGTGGAGGGAGGAGGAAGGTGCCTGGTAGGGTCCGCCTGGCCCCCAAACAGTGCCACTTCCTGCCCCTGAGCTGTTGTTGACATCTGACAGCAGTACCCCGACAGCTTCAGACCGGCCGCTGCTTCCGCTTACATGCGCACGTTTTCTAATTGCTGGGGATACATTTATGCTCCACGTCTCATCAAGTGAATTAGGCGCCCTTACTGACGGCCCCACGCCCCCAAAGTGGACAGACATACTGAGAGACAGAGGGAGTGAAGGAGAAAGAGAGAGGAGGGGACCTGCTTACACTATATGCAGGACATCTGCAGGATTCTGTGAGCTAAATGTAGTACTTTCAGTACCATGCTGAATGACCATTAACCCTTTGAAACCTGGAGCGACATCACTTTCATGGTGTATTCAAACCTCTGACCCACAGCAAATTGGTGTGATTTCTTTCAAAAACATCTCCCATGTTTTGAAAAGATAACGAACAACTTGGGAAGAAATGGCCAATAAATTGCAAGAAATAAGTACATTAAGAAAATGTATTTTAAAAAGCTAGGTTAACATGTCAAGAGAAAGACGGGAAAAAAGCTAAGGGAAAAAAAATGACTTATTATTATTATTATTATTCATTTATTTTCTTATTCCTTTTTTGTTTTGTTTTGTCTACTTATTTCAGGTAATTGTCATACTTTTTACTAATTTCTTGCTTTTTTTATCATTTCCCCTTTCGTTGCTTATTGCCAATTTGCATAATGAAATCAGACATTTACAAAATCTATGAATACAATTAGATTAAAAAGATATTACAAAATTATTTAAATTTCTAAGCACTTTTCACAGGTCGTCCTCATTTTTTAAACTTTACTTAATGAATTAAAAATCTATTTTTTTATTTTACAAATTTTCAGGTAATTTTCTTGTTCATTTTTGAAATGACATGATAATTTTTGGGTCATTTCACAAATCTTATAATTTTGACGCACTTTTTCAAGTCTTGTTGGTCTTTATTAACTTTCTGTTTTTTTTTCCTTTATTTCCTTTTCTTTTTTCTTTTTTTATCTTGTTTACACATTTACAGGTAGTTTTCTACTTTTTACTAATCTCTTGCAAATTTTTGGGTCTGTCTTCTTTCACTGCCTATTGCCAATTTGCTCAGATTTCAAAAGGTTTCACAATTATATTTACTGATGTTTAAGCAGAAAATAACATTCTATCCCAACTTAATGCCCCACATTAGTTTCCCAAGGTTGTGAGAGGGGGCTGCTTGTTTTTCAAATCTCTGATGTGTAATTTTTCCCTGTGCACTTGGAAATGACAGCACATTCCACTGTTAAACGTCTGCACTTTGATTCATGCTCATTTACACGATGGTTCCCTTCTCAAACAACAGTAAACACATGTGAAGTAGAGAAGAGAGGTCAAGAGGAAGAGGTCGAATATGCAATCTGTAATTACTACAAAACATGCAAATTCCCTGATCCTGGTCCTTTACAGCTCCTCTAAATTATGATCATATTAACATTAATTTACATGACTGCATGTAATGTGACACAGTGACAAACCCACCCATTTTCACACACACTGTTCAAAATAAAAGGTTGCAAAAGGGTTCATTAGGAAGGGCTGAGGTTTTACAAAGAACCATTTGCCCCAAAAGAACCCTCTTTTTAACAGAGGGTTCTTTGTAAGACAAAGAAATCTATTAAAAACTAAAACCATGGTTAGTGGAAGAGAGATCTATGGGTAAAGTAGTCAATTTCTATTTTTGGAGCCCCTGTGGGTGGGTTCTAGACGAAACCCTTGAAAAATAAAAGGGTTCTTTGTAGAATCCACTGGATGGGTTCTGGATTAAACCCTTTGAATATGAAAGGGTTCTCAAAAGAATCCCCTGGGTGGATTCTAGATTAAATGCTTTGAATATAAAAGCATTCTCAGCAGAATCCCCTGAGCGGATTATGGATAGTACCCTGGGAATATAAAAGGGTTCTTGGAAGAACCTCCTGGGTGGTTTCTTGATAGCACCCTTAGAAGGTGGAAAGGTTCCGGAAAGAACCTGCAGAGTGGGTTCTGGATGGAACCATTACACCAGAGAAGGGTTTTCTGTAGAACCTCTCATAGAGGGTTCTGGATGGAACATTTCGCAGATAGTTCTAGGTATTAGTTTTTATCTTCGGTTCAAGGTAGATCCCTCTGAGGGGTTCCTGTTGGAACCTTAGCAAAAGTTTCTATGAGGAATGATAAAGGGTTTTCTTGTTGGAATAAGCCTAATAACACTATATGGTTCTACTTAGCACCTTTATTTCTAAGAGTGTTGCTTGGAGTACAGAAAATGTAGCTTAGTGTTATCTAAAAGACTGTCAATGTTATGTAGTACATGTCCCGTAAGATTTCTGATCAATAGTACTTGAGTAATGATGAACTGAATCAAGCAAAAAGTAAAGAGATGATCCAGACACTTAAAATAAAAATCTGAGCCTGTCTGTTGAGAAATTAAACATTTTGAATGGACATTCAGTAATTCTGGACAATTGCCCCATCTGGTTACATTGCAAGTGTTGCTGCCAGCTGCTGCTCTCTCAATACCGAACCAACCTTAAATTGCTAACAAATTACTGAATGAGACTATAGAACATTCTTTAGCCAAACATGGCCTTACAGCCTTGTTGTGGCAGCACTGTTTAGTCATGCAAGGGGTGTAGTTCATTTATACACTAACATTAGCTTTTTACTTCTGGCAATTGCAATTAGGTTTCAGAATCCTAAAAGTGGTGTTCATATGTGATGATTATCTTGCTGAACAAAATGTGTTTTAAACATTTGGGTGCCACCGAGCTAATTTTTTGCAATAATCCAAAATCCAATCAAAAAATCCCATAGGCTTTGTGAAGAGGGAACAAGGGTGATAATAACTTCCAGGTTGGCCAGCATAAAATTCGCCATCCCTGGAACACTTTATAGTTAGCTACAGCTAGCTGGAGAAGTAAGTGGAACATTTATCAGCTAAACAGCCAGACATTTTTCTCAGGAGTTGGTGGAGACCAAAACAGAGACTTGCATTCATCCCATGGGTAGAAACACAATGTATCTCTATTACTACTGATGTGTAAATAAGCCACTTGCTAACCTGTAAAAACAAGTTACTTAAAAAAGTTGCTAAAATTCATTAGGCAAATGTCTGCCAGCTTATTTTGGATTCCTCATGCTTTCAAACTGCCAAAAAAAGATTAATGAAGGTTTACAAACTTTGTTTCGCATGTTAACTTCACATTTTGGAAAACTAATCTCTCAACCTTAAAAGCAACAAGACTGTTGAGGTTGTTGAGCACAGCAGCAAATGGCAGAAAACTTTAGCTGCTAGCAAAGTTAGTAGACAGCTAGTGAACACAGTTAAATACCCAGCAAGGTTACTTTAACTTGGTAGAAACCAAACCAGAACTTAAAAGAGAGTAAACACTGACTTACATTTAATGTTGCTCTGTCTGCTGAATGTCCCAATGATAAATACTTACATAAGGTAAGAAGCTGATAGGCTAATTGGTGTTTTCCACAGCAGACATTTTGACATATTGCAGGAAAAGCATAGGTGTAATTAATGACATAACAATGGCTGCATTCAATTAAGATGTTTTTCTTTTTTCTCAGGGTTCTGGTATCATGTCTGCTGGCTCACTGACACAACTTTTTGGGAAAATGAATGGAGTGGAGCTCTCATTTGGTGCAAATTGAAGCTGTGTGTTTCCTATTTATGTCGTGTCAAAATAGGGCTTAGCCGTGTTAGCTTATTTTGAGGTTTTAAAGTCCTAATGTTGGCTTTCCAGAGATTTTAGCAAACAGCATGGCAAACAAGCGCTAATAAACACACTGTGCACTACCTGTCAGACAGATGGACAAAGGTAACATATACCAGGCTAACGAATCAAGAAAGTCCAGTGAAAAAAGTCAAATGTCTAGTAAGCACGTATAATAATTGCCTGAGAAAACACAGTTATTCTGGGATTTTTTTCAGCTAATCAGGGAAAACAGTCTTTCATAATTCATGGTGGCAGATGTTTTAAACGTTGCGGCCTGCCACAAATAAATGAATGTGTGGGAAACCTCAGATAATTGAAAACATTAACAAAGGCTTCTTTCCATGTCGACTTGGCCTAGTGCCACAATGTATAATTCACTGCCACCGCTTACCGAGTAGTTAAGCGGTGTGAAACCTTTTATTAATGTTTTTATTTGCACCTGTGATTTTGTCAAAATGATGTTAAAAGGACCTTCTACTTCCACTTGTGACCACTTGTGGCCAAAAACCAATGACTTCTGCCACCATCTCTACTTGCTCATGTCCCAAAATAACAATCGTGTGCTTATTTGTGAGGCTAGATGATGGGGCAAACCCAGAAACAATCTCATTTTTTAAACTATATTCCATTACCCTGGCTAAGAGTGCGGCTGACTGTTTTGTTCGGAGCTAGCCAAAAAGCAACCACCTGGTTTATCAAGTCAAGGCTCCTCATTAGGATGGATTTTTTCTGTGAATCTCTCAGATATGGAGTCAGACAGAGTGTGTATGTTTTGTGAAGCCACAGTTTTTATGCAGGTCTTTGTCTGCACATCTAACACACACTGAAATCTCAGCTGCAGAGTGAAAGATAAAGTCAGTTTGAAAACTGCTGGGAATTTCTTTTCTCCCTGTGAGCTTTTCCTGAGTGACATTTCCACCCCGCAGTGCCAGACATCATCCGTCAAAGATTGACAAGGAAGCGGCTTGGAGATGCTGGCATGAGGTCACTGTATGTATATATAAAGCTGCCTGAGCCCTTGTGAATCTGACCTGCTCCACTGAGTCTGAGCACAGAAGAAGCAGACACAGAGACAGGAAAGAAAGGGAGGTGCATGGACAGAATCTGTGCTGGGTGTGTGCTTAGATTGAGGCATGTGTGTCTGTGTGTGTCTGTAGCTAGCCAGTGAGGAAAGCGACTGGCTGATGACGGAGTTGCAGACGCCAGGCAGACAATGGCCTAGTAATTGTCTGCCACCGTTCCCTCTCGCCCTCCCACCTGCGCCGTCTCTATCACCAACCGTTCTTCCCATGAGATGCCCTCTCTCCCTCTGTCTCCGTCTCCGTAAAGCAGGTCAGGTGTTCATTACTGTGGCACACAGTGAGGGAGGAGCTGCAAGCAGAATCCAGATTCCAGCTTGCAATGTGCCTTTCACATGCCCCCATCTTGTAAACTAACTAGAATTACTACAAAAGCCACAAACCCACATCTGAGAAAACATGGATGCTTCACACACATCTAGAATCCAAGATCTCCGCAATTGGCACTGTTTCAAGATCAGTATCACCAATTCAATATCTGGCCAAATGTCTCCCCTTCTGTTCCTGAGATACAACACTGAGTAATGGACAAAAGAGAGTTTTTCGCGGAACATAATGATGTCTAGGCCTGGGGCGACGCGTCGACGTAATCAACGTAATGGATTACGTGAATACATCGATTCATGTGTGTCAACGCATCGCACCATTTCACACAGCCCGCATAATGAGCAAGCCCCCAGGAAGTGTTGACTTTTCAGAACGCATTTTTTAATAGCCATTATTAAAAACATTAAGTCCTAAAGACATAAAATGCACCATTTTCCGAATATAGAGATATTTCTCCAGATGTAAAATCAACGCGCATTAGACCCGCAGGACTCCACCCTGTGCACGCACAAGTAACTCTTGGAGTCCCTGACACAACACAGGCTTTGTGCCGGCCGTAGAAATGGATATTTTTGAATCATAATTAATTATTTTTATCATTATACAACACATCCATACGCTGTTGGCTGTAAAGCCTGTAATATGGACGTCTTACCGTGTCTGTGTCAGAGACCGTATACAGTCTACAGTCTGTATTCAAACAACCGGTTATCAGCGCGGAGCACTAGTGACAGTTACTAAACTGTACTGAACGTAGTATTTACTTAAAGTTGAGCTGTGTAATAGCTCAACAATGTTACAAGGCACCAACTTTTATACCTTTTGGTGGGCATATTTTGATTGTTAATTTGATTTCTCAAGAGTTTTCTCTGCTTCATGCGCCACTGAGCAGCTCTCATAGGAATGAACAAGGCCCCGCCCCCCCAGCTGTATCCAGATTTATAACAGAGCCATGATAATGAGAGCAATAGATCCATGAATGAGAGCGTGAGCAGCACCGAGCGTGTTGTTTTTTGTTTCGGTGCTCGTTTATCAAGTTAGAGCGTGCACACTGCTCGCCCGACCAGCGCTTGTCAGGCACTTCTGAGTTGTGTGTCAGCTACAGCACATGAAACGAACGAACAAAAGTTGAGTTGTGTAATAATACACAGGGCAATATTACAAGGTACCACCTTTTATTATATTTTTGTGGGCACAACACATTTTGATTCTGTTAATTAAATTTCTCTGGTCGTGATTACGATATGATTCCCTGATAAGTTGTATGTATATTTGTGTGTGTGTGTAGAGAGAGAGAGAGAGAGATAAATATACCATTATCTGAATATCACGTAAATATTAAAACCGACAGCACCGCTGTCATTACACCCCCGATAAGCTACTGTTGCTAATAAGCTAAGCTACTACGAGAGGAATGCTCATGAACGAGCGCTGTTCGCTTCAAGCACTCGACTCGACTCGAGCGAGCCAGTCGGAGTCAATGCTCGGGTACACTCAGCCGCGTTCGGCTGTCGTTAATCACTTCTACACATGCTCTATGGGCCAGTAGATCCGGGTATTTTACACTTTTCTAAACCCAGAAAAGAGTTTTCTCTGCTTCATGCGCCACTGAGCAGCTCTCATAGGAATGAACAAGGCCCCGCCTCCACAGCTGTATCCAGATTTATGATAAATCCATGGGAAATACAAGTTGTTTGTTGTACCTCAACTTCATTGCTCCCCTTTCAAAACAAAATTTATGTGACTGTGTCTCTGTGGACAGAATGCCATCAGTTGCATTTTATTTTGAAACATTTACAAGGTGGGGTTGTCAGCTGTGCAGGAGCTTGCATAACTTCATAAATAAGTGGAAAATGTGCTTTTAACTCATATCAGCAGGCAGGGGTATGCCTTACGGCCCAGTTAAGGCTGGACTATTTTGATGCAGAGAGAATGTACTAGTTATAATTATTTCTGTTAGAGAAAATTTATAGTGTTATTCAAATTGCATTAAATTTACTGTAAGATGTTTTGTTGGACTGCTCGATTTAAGGTTTGTTACAGTAACAAAGAGTAACTGTTTTGTTAAGTGACTTGAATTTTACATTGTTTTTTTATTTTGCTTTTGTATTGCTAAATGTAGATTGCACTATATTCCTTTTACATGAGTGGAACAAGCTCTTGCATTAATTTTATTTTGGAGAGACTTTATATCAGACTGTAAATCACAGATTAACAGTTAAGACTGTGCTATTTTTTGTTGGGGAATAATGCCCTGCAGTATATGACAAGTTTGAAAAAGTTCTTTTTGATAAATTCGTTGTTATATTAATCGAGTAATAAAACAATAATAGTTAAATCAATTAAAAAAATAATCGACTGATTAATTGATTATTCGAAAAAAATAACTGATGGTTGTGATGTTTTTTGTGCTTATGTAATTTGTGTGCTTTGTAACACCTACCTGCCTGGAGGGGCAACAGATGTAAACTAGCCTTTGGCTACAATCTGGCACATTTACATGCAAATGTTTATGAATTTGCACTGTCCCTGTTCTTAAAGAAATAAATAAATAGATAAATTCATGTGTTATGGCCAAAAATAAGTTTTGTGTGATGACCTTTGACCACCAAAATCTAATTAGTTCATTGTTGCATCCAAGTGAATGTCTGAGCCAAATTTAAAGAAAACTCCCTCAAAACCTTCTTGAGATAGTGTATTCATGAGAACGGAACACAAAGTGACAGTGACCTTGACCTTTGACCACCAGAATCCAGTTGTGTAATGCAGGGTATACACAGGTAAACTAGGTTTACCCACCTCTGTTTCTGTCTGTTTACAGTGCACCCACTCTCATCCATATGTGAAAGGGGCTTATGTTTGGCTTGTTATTTATAAAAATAATAAAATCCCAACAACTAAACTAACTGGCCCAGAAAGGAAAACTGCACATCCAAACCCTGTGTTGTAGAACAGTATTCTTGTGTTCAAATAGACATCCTCCTCTACCTGTTTCATTCTTAATTAGTTGCTTTGGCATGCAGATAAAACCTTTGACATCAACTGAAACAAATACACACAGCGGTTTGTATGTATGTGTGAAAGGAGACGGCAGAGGCTTTAGTGTTAAAACACATAATGAGAGGGAGGAGAAGAGGCTTCTATTCAGTGCAATGAGCAGCACTGATGAAAACCAGTCAATTAGCCTGGAAGTGACAAATGCTGAGTAAACACAGGGTTGCTTCTGCTGGACTCTGAAAGCTCTGGGTTAGACCGACGAAAGTTTACCATGGACACACACTACCCAAACTTTTATGAAACAAAGCTGGTTAAAATTCTGTAAGTATTCCTTTAATTAACTCCTGCAACCAGGCCATGTTAAAATATGGCTAAAATAAAGAAAATATTAAGCATTATGGCTAGACATTTACATTATTATATTACAAAACTTGACTCTTCATATTGTTGGTAAGGTGGGGTTTCTGCAGCAGAAATGCATTATCCCCCCCCCCACACACACACACACAGACACACACACAAAGCAAATGTGCAGTAAAGCGGACTTGACTGATACTCAGCTCCTCCCACATACTCTTCATTTGACAGCACGGGGATAAAAGTTCACATTTTTCCATAACGAGCCGGCAGTATCAGCTTGTGGAAAAGTCTACAAAGAGGGCAGCATTCATAAACGCCAGATCTGATTTCACTGGTTGATTTCATTCACTTGAGAAAATGACTGTCCTGATGGGAGCACTCAAATGCACCCATGGTCAGCGGAGGAACACCCTCAGTCACCAGTCTGGGTGAAACTCGCTGTGGATGGGATGTGATCCTGCTGAGTCCTGCTGAACTACCAGGCAGCCAGCTCCTGGCAGAACAATGTGGCCTGCGAGCTACTAATTTGTAGTGCCGAAGTGTAGCAGAGGCTGAGAGCACAGGTCGTCTCCCTTGGTCACCGGGGCTCGAATCCCAGCCGTTACAAAAGCACAAGAGTGAGCCAGAGTTTTCTCAATGTGGAGCCACATAGGCCACATCCGTGTGGAACCTCTAGAGTGCACATTAATAATGTGATCATCAATACGATCCATGTTGTTATTGCTTCCTTCAGAAAGACAAAAGTGAAAAAAAAAGTGTATTACACCAATTTCAAATTTAGTAAGTCACAAGATTATATTGTCTATTATGTTTTTACACACATAAACCTTTTTGATCTTGATCATGTCTTTCAGCCCCTTACCCTGGTCTAAGTCCTTTGATGCTAAGTATGCAGATGGATGCAGCTGCACAGCTGGAGTGACCCAGGCTTGCATTAAAGCCTTGTTCAGACAGGCATTAGACCAAATATACAGTTTCCAATTTTTTTTCAAGGAGACCACTGCACTGACAGAGTGGGAGTCTGAATGTAAAGTTCACATGCAAAAAAATGCATGATTGTCTGGACAAAAAAACTTCATCACTGATCAACTTTTGCCAATGCAACATCTTCTGGAAATGGGACAAAGGACTGATGCCACTCCAGCTCTGTTTTCACTGTCTCATGAAGTTTGAATTTCATGTAACGTGTACATGGCGTTATGCAGATGTAGTGGTTGGATTCCTATACGACTGAAAGTTGTTTTCCTATGCCAAGATGTCGTTGGCATGAAATGTTTGGAAGGCCTTGGAGTTTGCTTACTTAAGCAACACAAACCAAAACCAGCAAAACGCCATCTTTCATCAGTATTCATTATTAATTAATGCGTAGACATGGAAGTCCACTGCAGAGTGGCAACATGTGATGACATGGAGGGAGAATGTGTTGGACAATTCAGCAGACATCAGCCAATTTGAATCCTAGTGTTGAACTGACAGGTTCAACTATGATAATTGTGTTTTCTGGCTGATAGGGGGACAGATCACCCAGCTCATTATTTTCAATCAGCTGTTCCTTCTCAGTTTTGTTACCATTGACTATGACCATATTGCTGTGGCTCTTTCCACCAGCAACATAGTGCAATTGGGAGGAACACCCTGTCAGACAAACAGCAATAACAGTTCTCTGCTTTTTGACAAGCTTCTGGATTCATCAACCGCTGATCTTGGATTACAGATATTGATCTTCCTGCTGGAATCTCTGTTAAACCCCTGCCTAGTTTAAAACTGTGATTACGGAAACCACACAGTGAGGCCTAGATGTTCGAACATTCTTGCTTCATAATAAAAATAGCTCACTGCATCCCATGATATTAAGTATTTGAACAGAAAAGTCAGTCAGTGAGTATTCGCTGATATGGAATGACTGCTGATGATAAAGATGCAGAGAAGACCTGAGAGATGGCCGAGAGCTGCTTCCAGGTGCTTCCAGGAATAGCAGAGCCTCTAATGGCGCTGGCTGGCAAAGTGGCCCATAATGCCTGTTGATGGAAAACACAGCCGGCCAATTACAGTGGCCATATCTAATCACCGGGGTCAGGGGTCAATTCCCATCCACCATCTGTCTTCATTTGACGTCCCTGTCATGAGCTGTTGCCTCATCACTGAGGGGAGTTTGATAGAGCTCAGCATACAGTCAGGAGGCAGAGCATGTTGTAAAGCATGTTTAACACACACACACATGCACACGCATACATTCATGCAGTAGCACTCAAATGCTGGATATAGAACAGTGATGTAATAAAACGCAGTTGACATTTAAGCTCAATCGAAGCAGAGTAAAGCCTCCACAGACACACACTCACACACGCACATTCACACACTTACACACAGATTTGAATGATGGCCTAGGTGAAGTGATGTAATAAAAAGTGGCTGGCAGGACAGGTCTGCTCAGACAGCAGCTTTATGGGGGGAAGATCATGTTCCTGAAAAGCCTGAACCCGTTGCTGTCTCCTCTCAGAGGACAGAGGAGCTGTTGTTATTCAGGACGCCTCCTACAGACTGTGTGTGTGTGTGTGTGTGTGTGTGTGTGTGTGTGTGTGTGTGTGTGCGTGTGCGTGTGCGTGTGCGTGCGTGCGTGTGTGTGTGTGTGTGTGTGTAAGACTGTCCACTGTGATAAATCTGATACTTTATGGCAAGCAGCAAAGACAACATAGCTGTGTAATTCTACAATCAATAATCATTCACATGTAAAGGAACATTTCAAACAAAAACCATGTCATTGTGAGAGTAAAGGGCACGCAGACGGTAGAAAAAGGGAGAAAAATATGTGCTATAATTTGCGTTAATGCTTTAATTCTTTAAAAGCAAATTGGCTTGATTTCTTTCTTTTACAAAAAAGAAATAAGACATACAAGAACAAGAAATGACTCCAAAATTAGCAAGAAATTAATAAAAACATACTTTTAAATATTTAATAATAAATTTATAAATAAGGTTTTTTACATGTTTTCCCTCATTTTCAAAAAAAATAATATTCCATTTCTCCCCTTTTTAAACTCATATTTTTGTTACCTTTAACTATTTTCCTCCAATTTCTTTTTACCATGTTTTTGACAGAAATCAAACCAATTTACTCTGGTTTCAATATTTTTAAATTTATGTGAAAAACTGATGTGGATGCAGGCTTCAGAGGGTTGAAACTGCTGTAATGGTAGGAAAAGGTTCTATATGACGTCCCATCTGTGTCAGCCTCTGTTCCTCTAGCTTCTTTCGGGGGTTCACAATCCACAGACAAATTTGAAAAATGCGTCCCGAGTTGTAGTAAATTATCAAGGTTTCAAAAAATGCAGAAGGACTGTGGCATTTATGTGAGGGCAATCTGAGCACTGGAGCGCATGGTACATGGGAAAAGATTAGAGGATTACACTGTGTGTATGTGTGTGTGTGTGTGTGTGTGTGTGTGTGTGTGTGTGTGTGTGTGTGTGTGTGTGTGTGTGTGTGTGTGTGTGTGTGTAAGTTCCACATAAGAGAGAGAGAGGGAGAGCCTATCTGTGCAGTGAGCGGAGCTCCAGCTGTGGTGTGCTTTGAGGCAGAAGTGAGTGGAGGTGTGAACGCACAGCCAGGTGCTGCCCCCGTCTAACCCTAACACCCTCGCTCAGTCCACTTCCTCCCTGTTAATTAGGAGAACCTGTGGGAGGGAGGGGGGGTTGTGAAACAGCTGTCTGACTGGCCGTTACATCAGAGGCTGAGCTCTTGTACCTACATTCAGTCTAGTTGTCTTTAACCCTTAGGGGCTGTTTGGCACATTTTACACGCTTTTCATTCTTCTTTTTTTGATCATTTTGGATGTGTTCATGCATCTGGACTACATTTTGGCAGGATTGTGTATTTTTGTATACCCTGTGAAATTACAGCTCAGCTCCTACAATAAGTCTAAAATACACTGTTGAAACTAAATTGTTACATTCAGACTGTTAAGGTCAAAAAATGCTCTAATGAAACGCATTCAAATTGACATTTGTGTCATTTTGGGCTTTTGCATTTGAATTTGTCATTACTTTCCACCTGATGACATCATTGTTTCCATACTTGGCATTCGGAGAAAATACATGCTATTTCAACTAGGGTCACCGTCACAATCAATGTTGCTGCTAATCACTGACATATCCCGGGAAAAAATAATTATACTTTGAATTTAGTATTGAAAACCACTTTTTTCATCTAAAAACATAGTGGTTTCATGACAAAAACCTGGCATTTAAAGGGTTAAAATTCTCAAATTTAGTAAATATTTAACATTAATCATTAGGACTGATTTTGGTTAAAAAATAACTCAATAAAAATAGATAATATTATTTAAAGCTTGATTTAGAAAAGCGCATTTTGTGCACAGAGCAATTTGTAATGTAATATTAAAGCGGATCCTAAGGCTACATCCAAACTAATACGTATTTATTTTAAAAACACATAACTTCCTATTAGGGTATCTGTACGTATCCTTCCGTGATTCATCACTCCACTATTACATGACTCTTTGCAGAACAAAACAAATAACATCAGCCAAAATGTATTAGTATGGACATAGTCTAAAGCAGGGATACTCAACTTGCTTTGCCAAGGGGCCACTTAAAATAATGACATGAAGCCAAGGGCCAGTTGCAGAGGCTTTGCAGACACCACGTCAAGTGTAGGAAGTGATGTTTAAAGAGCTGCATTTACACTGCCTGCTCAAGGTGGGAATGTCACAACGTTATGCCGCCTCACCCCTCTGTATGTAACGTCCAATTGCAGATACACTGGACAGAGTGGTCTCACCTCTGACCTAACAATGCCAAAACAAGGTCTGTGTAAAACATAAAGCCAGAAAGACGTGACCATGGGTGGCATGAGTGTGACATTTTGAAGATGTATTTATGTGTGTGAACCACTGCGGGAGATTTAGAAAGCAGCTGTTAGCATAGCGGCTAATTTAAAAAAGAACAGCAGCCGTAAATGTCCATAAACTGGAAAAATGATGAGATTCAAGAGCTCCTTACCCTCTGAGCAGAGGACAAAATCAGCCAGAATATAACAGGGACATTAAATGACTGTGATGGACGTGTTATGACCTCTATGAGGTGTTGTGGGACCAACTAGGTGAAACACTGATGAAAGGAGGTTCCCACCTGATGACCCCAAAGATGTGTTAGTCTTCACTGCTCTCTGACTCTCTCTGACCTCTCTCTAGCACTCATATTTAAGTCATAATTGCTAATCAGTGACCCTAGGATCCTCATTGAGTGCTTATCCTTTTCTGGAGCACAAGTTTCTTGTGTTGTAGTTGAATTCAAAGCTAGCATAGCTAGTGACTGCTGTGAATAGGTCAGCTGACAACAAGGGAAAGACCATGTGACCACTTGGAAAGACAGCTGGCAGGAGGGAAAGACCCAAAGGTGCTGACATGGGCTAGCAACCCACCCTGGCAGTGGTGAGGTGTAGTAGCCTTTCTACAACCACAAAAAGCTACAGCCAACATAGGAAAAATACTCCAAGAGTCAGCGGGGATGTAGCTGACAATGAGGTCAGCAGGCCAGCCAAAGAGAGAACAATGGAGCAGAAGGCTAGAGTTAGATGGCCAAGGGCAAATTATAGTAAAGGGTAGGAGATGGTTAACAGTAACCTGTGGGTAATCTTAAGTGGGCTTAGAGGAAATGTGGTCGAGAGGTTAGAAAAGATGGGAGAGGCGATTTACTCATATGGTGCAGAGAGATTGGGGTGCACGACAGAAAGAGGGGAAAGAGTATAGGTAGGCAAGTCTAGAAGGTAAAGAGAGATAGAGAAGTTAGTTAAGGAAAGGAGACAGTTAAGAAAACAGCGGAAAAAGGCTACAGACAAAGAGAGGGAGGGAGTCAGTGTTTTGCAAGAGGAGTTGAGAGACAGGATAGCAGCACTTAGAAGGGCAGAGCATCTTAGGAAAAAGAGGAGAAAGAAAGAATATACAAGGACAGCTTTTTTTAGGGACCCCTTTAAATTTGTGAAAGATCTGTTTAATCGGGAAAAGAGGGGGCAACAAGGCTAGAGGTTGAAGAATATTTGAGAAAGACTTATTCAGACTTAGAGGAGAATGGGAGTGGAGGCCTTCCACCTGATATCAGGAGTTGGATGTTAGGCTGCCTAGGTGGAAAGAAGTTCAGGAAGTGGTTAGGCGTGCAAAGGCTTCATTGCCCCCAGGGCCTAATGGAGTCCCCTACCGGGTTTATAAAAGTGCACCTGACATCCTTAAGTTTTTTGTGGAAACATCTAAAAATATTTTGGGAGAAACAAATTATCCCAAGGGCAGGGGTGTCTTCATTCCTAAGGAGAAGGAGTCCTCAGATCTTAGCCAGTTCCGGATGATCTCTCTCCTGAATGTAGAGGGGAAGATTTTCTTTAGTGTAGTAGTGCAGAGATTAGCTGGGTACTTAGGTGGGGATACCAGGTTTTTCAGGGTGCTTAGAGCATGCTAGCATGATCTGGCACCAGATTCAGGCAGCCAAGAGGGAGAAAAAAGTCCTGCAAGTAGTATTTTTGGATCTGGCTAACGCATTTGGTTCAGTGCCACATAGCCTTATTTGGAGTGCTTTTGAGTATTTTAGGGTGCCAGGAATAGTTGTCAACTTAGTGAAAGCGTATTTTCAGGACATTAGATTATGTATAAGTACAGCAGATTTCACAACACACTGGCAGAGGCTAGAGATAGGTATTATGGCAGGATGTACAGTTTCGCCACTGGCATTTACAATGGCGATGAAAGTAATTATGAGGGCATCCAAGTGGGCTGTCGGTGGAGAGAAACGTCAAAATGGGATGTGTCTTCCACCAATTAGGGCTTACATGAATGACATGACAATAGTTACTAGAACGGTGCCATGTACAAAAGGCTATTAGAGAAGGTAAATAAGAACCTCAAGTGGGCCAGCATGAAAATCAAACCAAGTAAGTCTAGAAGTATCTCATTATGAAGAGGGAAATTAA
This sequence comes from Plectropomus leopardus, assembly GCF_026936395.1. NCBI lineage: Eukaryota > Metazoa > Chordata > Actinopteri > Perciformes > Serranidae > Plectropomus > Plectropomus leopardus. The sequence continues at coordinate 25,820,461 of NC_142197.1, forward strand.
ATGATAGGAAGTTTATCATAGATGATGAGGAAATTCCAACAAGTAGGGAAAGGTCAGTGAAGAGCCTAGGTAGGTGGTACAATGTGGATTTGAATGATGTTGAACAGTTTGTGCAATTTAGAAAAGATGTTGCTGAAGGACTGGATAGAATAGATGAGTCAGGACTCCCAGGAAAGTTGAAGTTGAGGTGTTTGCAGTTTGGGTTATTTTCTAGGTTAATGTGGCCACTGTCAATCTATGAAGGCCCAGTATCTGTTGTGGAGAGAATGGCAAGGGTGGTTAGCTCATATATTAGGAGGTGGTTAGGCGCTCCCTGGTGTCTAAGTAGTGTGGCATTGTATGGGAAAGGGATACTTCAGCTGCCAGTATCTAGCTTAACAGATGAGTTTAAGTGCACCAAGGTTAGGGCAGAGTTGTAGTTCGCCGGGAGTAAGGATGTAATAGAGGGAGAAAAAAGAAACCCAAGAATGGCAGTTCAGGACGCAGAGGCTGCTCTTAGGCATGCAGAGATAGTAGGTAATGTTCAGTTTGGCCGGGGAGGCTTGGGCCAGGCAAACTGGTGTAGAATACAGTAGGCCCCAAGGACAGAAGAAAACTGGTAGTGGAACAGGTGAGTAGGCAGGAGGAGACTATAAGGGGTGCTAAGGCAGTGGCTCAGGCTAAGCAGGGTCAGTGGTTGAATTGGGAAAGTGTAGAGAGGAGGAAGCTTAGCTGGAGGGACCTGTGGAGTATGGAGGAGAGCCACATTAGTGGCTCTCAATGATAGTTGGGGACCAGCAGGGAGACCCACTGAACGGACAACTCCTTAAGATCAAGTGGAGAGATCCACCAATCAGTACTCTCAGGAGAAAATTCAGGAAGTGTGAGGTTATTTAGGATAGATAAGATTTACTGCCACTACCTGGAGCTCGCATAAACGGAGCCTGGGTCTGTTGAAGGTGGCAGGGCTGTCTGGACTGCTTAGGAGCAGTGAGGGCTAGCACTAGGGGAGTGGCTTTGGGACGCCAGAGTTCACTGCCTAGCCTCCTGGAGGTGTTGTGGGACCAACTAGGTGAAACACTGATGAAAGGAGATTCCTACCTGATGACCCCAAAGATGTGTTAGTCTTCACTGCTCTCTAACTCTCTCTGACCTCTCTCTGGCATTCATATTTAAGTCATAATTGCTGATCAGTGACCCTAGGATCCTCATTGAGTGCTTATCCTTTTCTGGAGCACAGTTTATTGTGTTTTTTTGTGGGCCAGATTCTAATGAATGCAAACCTATCTTTAAACTGGATTTGATATAATTTTAAATAATGTTTTTATCTTTGCACTTCTTGTCTGCACTTTTGCTATTTTAATGATGGTTTTTATTTTATATTATTTATAAAGCACACTGTTGTAAAAATAAAGCTTTAAAAATAAAGCTGCCTTGCCTATCACAGGTTAAAAGACTCTCCTAATAGAAAAAAATAACCACCAGCTGGCAAGATCTGACTTTTGTACTTAATGAGAAAGGAGTCAGTCAGCAGTCTCAGACAAATGACTTTACAGCAGCCAGACACATTTATCAACCCCAGCTCCAATTGGCAGAAATGGTAAAATGACATCCGGGTGGACGTGTTAATTTTCACCACAAATACTGTCCATCTCCAAATAGTCTCTTCAAACTCTGTTTTGACTTAAGTAACAGGTGTTTAAAAAAGAGGTATCCACTGTAACATTTTCACTGACCTCCATGCTGCTTTCTGCTATTTACCAACTTTGTTTACTACTAACTTCTGGCATATCAGTGACACAGAACATAATTTACCAGGAATAAAAAAAAAAAAAAATGAAAGTAACACTCGTCTACTGAAGAGACTCATGTGTGACTCTGGTTGGGAAAGTGGTATATTACCTGTTTTTAAATCCAATTCAAATAATCCAATATATGCACACATTTTGGTGGAAAAAGGGCACAAATTATAGAAAAAATTACATTACATTTCACTTCCAGCTCACATTTATTTCTCTCTGAGAGGAAACTCTGCCTGTTGCAACTAGAGTTGCCCAAATAAAGTTTTATAGGCCTCTATCTTAAAACCACTTCATATCAAACATCTGCTGATACTGAGTCTTATATCCATAACTATATTACCTAAATGTTGATTAAATATGTATGTGATCCTGAAATAGCAGCTTTAGCCAACTAAATGCTTCATCTTCCAAATACTGAAGGTCCTGATTCAGAGAGTTTAAAAACTTAAATTATAGATACAAATAAAACTTTGAGCGAGGCAATGCGACTCCAGAAACTGAAATCCTCAGCTAGAGAGAAGATGGCTCACTGTGGAAGAGCTGCTGGAAACACTCAGTCCACTCGTGGTTGTGCAGTGGTGTTACGGAATTGAGCACACACACCACACAAACCCAACAGCATCATTTTGACCTGTCGTCAAGTTAATTCATCTTTATGATTTGTTCCCTGCTCTTTTCTTGTAAAATATGGCCTTTTTCACCAATATTACTGTGTGTACGCAGGTTTTTAAACACGGGTAAACCAGCCTGTGATAAGCTATGAATTCCTTTCCATTACAAGTAGAGCAGAGCTGTGTACACAGCTCTGCAGCAGATGAGTATGCCTCAGTGTGTGGGTTTTCTTTTTTCTTTTTTTTTCTTTTTTTTTTTTTTGTTGTGTCACGTTCAACATCACAGATGGGCTGTATTACAGGTTATTCAACAGCAGAGAGCAGCAAGGGCAGCAGTGTGTGAAAACTTTAAGTTGGTTACTTCTCCTTAGATATCTTTTACTGATTCAGGCTCTCTCTGAAACTCAGTGCAGACTAATTAACCCGTTATGTTCTCATTAAGAAATGTATGTCCTCACTAAGAAAAAAGTGATGCAATTTTTTTTTTCCATTTTCCCCTTTGAGCCATAATAACAAAAAACAATGTTTATTTTATTTACTTAATTTTTTTCCACAGTCCTCATAGTTTTTTTAAATGTAGCCATCTACCAAATGGTTGAGATGGCCATTCATTGTAATGGTAAAACACAGAGAAAAAAAATGTAAAAAAAAAAAAAAAAAAGTTGTTACTAACTTCCTAAAGGAGGCAAACTAAAAAGGCAGTCTAGTGGATTTGTTTTAGCATAACATACCTAAACTAAATGTTACAGATGGCTCCATCAGGTTGCATTAAGTTCAACACGTTTTTTAAGGATACAGTGATTCAAAATGAGCTCTTCCAAATGGTTAAGCAGAATTTAAGCTAAGATCGATGTTTGAGCGCTGCTTGGATGGAGACGGGCGGTATTTAGTGGTGGTGCGTCATTGCATCTTGCAGGTTAAGGGTCTGAAGTTGGCACATTCACCAAGGAGTTGTATTCCCTTAGAAGTCAGTTGAAGCCAAACATTGGTAAAATACCCGTGTCTAGACAGTCATTTGAAGCATGTGTCAATGTTGATCATGACCTTCCCACTTCATTAAAAAGCCAGATGTTAGTGGGAGTTAGTGGGGTTCTTGTGTGGTGGGAAAAGAGCCTAACAAGTGCGTAGATCTTTCTGTTTCTTCACCAGATGGCATAAAATGTGTTATTCCCCTAAGTTTTGCTGGCTCTTGGGCTAACTTTTTAGGCCAGCTATCTCAAAGTTCAAGCTGTACTTCCACCTGCCACCCATGCTGCCACCAGGAACACAAAAAATATAGAGGCGAATCAAGAGACAGACCTGAACCACCCTCTCAAACTCAGACCAAATTCTGTTTAAATGGTAAAACTAAGCAGTGCTGATCAAATATAAATAAAGATTGTGTTACTGAGTTGCCTATTTAACTGTAATATGAGATTGTTTTTTGCAAGCCGGCCGCCATTGTGTCAAATGGATTTGTTCGCATTACCTCAACCACCCACTGGAGCATTTATTGGTCAGTTGCAGCACAGTACACTCTGGTAGCTCTATATTTTCTACCTCTTGAGCAAACGTGAATGTTAAAGTCCTTTTTTTTCTGGTCACGTAGAGCCAATTTCAAAAGTATTTGGATCTTTCTATTGCATAGAAAGTCCAATTTTATGAAAAGACCCTCTTTCCAGCAGTGAAATACCTCAAATAAACCACTGATACTATTAGAAAGTAATTAACCATTAACTACAGTAGTCTTCTGTTCAACCATCAACCATCCAGCACCTCCTTATTTTCTGCCTCTCTGAACAATAGACGTATTACTTTCTGTAAAGCCTCTGAAGGTAGGCATTGGACAAAAATGCTGCAGTGCAGATTCAGGTAGCTGCAGAAACATTTTTCAATATATACCCACATCACTTTGCTTAAATTGTTCAGAAGGTGTTTGACAATCCTGCAAGCACTTCTTTGGAGCAAACTAAGGCCTGGAGGGTCGTGTAGTTGCAGCATCATCATCTCTTCTCAGCCCACAGTACGACTGACTAAATTTCAGTCCGCATTGTATGATCAGTCAAGTTCCATTTTAAGTACAAAGAGATCATCCGTCCAGAAAGCAAAGACAAGGAGAAGGGATGAACAGCAAGTATATTGAGGTAGAAAGGCCACTCACCTTCGCACTGTTTGCCATCACCCTTGTAGCCCGGCTTGCAGATGCAGTTGTAGGACTTAGGCGTGTTCTGACAGAGGGCATCGATGTGGCAGTCGTCTGAGCCCTCTGCACACTCGTCTGCATCTGCACAAACATTAAAAGTAAATACCCAGTTAGGCCTGTATATCGTTAATATTGGGTATGACTAAAGACATGACATGCTACTCCATTTAAGTGCCACAACAATCCTTGGCTGCATGTTAGCTTACATTAAAATGATTCAAGGGAGCTCTGAGCACTGAGGTATACATCTGAGCTGAGATGTGAAAAGTAGGTTTGGTACATCTCTGGGATGGAGCCAGAACTTTGTCGACAGAGCTAGACTAATCATTTGTGGAGCATTTACATAGGAGAACGCCACAAAAACCAATGGCAAATGTATGTAACTATGTGATTCAACTTTTCATGACAAATAAGACAAACATAATCAGATAACTGGAACCTTAGATGTGAAGCCTGGCTAGTCTTTAGTTCTGGAGGAGCTCACTGAACCTGTGAAAGCCACAGAAGATTCCCTAGCTTTATGTTGCTCTTGCAGAACATTATTATGAGAATATGACAATGTGGGTTTCCATTACGGCAAAACATAAGCAATATTTTTGAAAAGTCGATAAAACACAATAGCAAGATAACTGTGTTTCCATTGAGTGATGTTCTGCAACTTCTCCTCTGATAACATTCCAAGAAGTATGGTGATGGATGATTAAAACATTAGCAGCTTTATTTCTATTGCTGCCACCACACTAGCCGTCATTATTTCCAGTCCAAGGCCGCGTGGGTGTGTTATGGAGCCAAAATGGGAAGATAAGACCCTTATATGTGGGAGCACCCACGCATGAGGGGCTTGCCTGGGAGCTGATAGTCTGCAGTTTCACTGAGGAATTGTAGATTCAAAACTTCCAGATGATCTGCGCAACTTTTGAAACATTATTTGATGCAATAACGCCTAATTAGGTCCTGCTGCTTCATGCCCGGGGGAGCCAGTTCCTACTGACAAGCACATAGCCATAGCATCATGTGACCTACAAAAGCCAAAAAAAAGTGTTTTCACTGCAGTTTTGCAAAATATGGCTTTTTCCAGTCACCTGAAATACCACCTCAGGTAAGCCTTAAACCTTTTTTACAATACAGGGGAGTTTTTTCAAAATTGGCATGTTCCTTTAGGTGTATTTTATATTCGTAATTTCAGTTTGCACAATTTGAGGACAGTCAATGGAAACCTGCCTACTGAAGCTTGTGTGAAGTGAAATAGATCGATACATAGGTGAAGTTAATGTCAGTGTCGCATGATGCTGGCAGGGTAAACAAATGTGGCAAATTAACTCTGAGTGTCTGAGCCAGAAAATGGATCAACATCACAAGCTAAAATCCTGCGAGACACAGTCTGAGCTTTTCCAAGTGTGTTGTTTGATTTATTAATTTGTTAACTGTAAATACAAAGCAGACATGTCTTATTGCACACTTGTATCTCTAATATTTTAACATTTTAATTCTTGAAGAAGAGTTTGTTGGAAGTTCTTGCTTCTGTAATTTCTCGACCTACACGTTTTGCATACTGCAGTTTATTTTTTGTTGACCACTGCATACTTTTCGTAAACGAACAAAATTATCTTTGGTAACAAAATTAGTTTCTCATGGATGTTCCCTGCTTGGTTCAACAATGTGGAAGTGTCAACTTGCTGAAAATGATTAGTGTTAATGTTACAGTGGCTAATTAGAACATGGAGCAATGTTGACTTATTTGTGGCACACTTTATACATTTTTAAACCAATCAGAACCCAAGTTGCCAAAGGTGTCAGACAAACTGTTTTAGTTTGACACTGAGAGAGTGCTCAGAAGTCAAGGTCCTTCCCCAGACAACATGCAGAGGAGCTTTAACGGCTTCCTAATTGATCAGGTTATTGATAGAGGAGCCAGTCACACCTGGGCCTGGATCCCAGGGCAAGGGGCCAAGTCATTATACACACACACACACACACACACACACACACACACACACACACACAGGGAGGGGGACCCAGACATGTTTTGGCTTTCCCCTGACATATCTATCATGGAGCAGATCTTTGCATCACCACAGAGCTTCTCTGCTCCTCCTCTGCTTCCATCAGAGTATAAATAGCCTGTGTGTATGTTAGGCAACCCGGCTGGAAGCTGCCTGTGGTTCAGCCCCTGCTCTCTGCCTGGCCCTCTGCCCAGCTCAGCTGTATAAAGGCAATAAATAAACGATAAAACGGAATTTACAATAAATATTTTTCCTGTTTAAAAAAAGTTAGTGAGTGTTTTGCTGGAGCTGAAGTGGAGACAGAGAGAGGGAGAGAGCAGCAACAAGTCTTTTCTAGGATTTTTGATGGTGAAATGCTGCTGCACTGTTTGACGGTGGATCCTCCTCTGTGCTGTGTAACCCTGATTTTGACAAAGCTCTTCCTGCATGGTGGCTCTCTGTCTCAATATTGACTCCTAACGCATTCTGGGAGGCTGAACAATGTGCTGCTGCTGCACGGTCGATATTGGGCCTCTTGCCTGCCTGCTCCTCCAGGGACTTGGACAGCCCTCCTGCCACCACCACCACCCCCCTCACCCTTACATTTACACACACAAACACACACACACACACACACACACACACTCCACCTCCCTCCTCCAGCTCCGGACAGGCCACCGAACCCGGAGACGAGATGCTGTCTAGCGGCTTAGCCTCTAAAAACCACCTCCAGTAAATCATTTGTACCATTTCGTCGCGGTCCAAAATTAAAAACAGGCAGCCTTCTCACTCCAAATCACAGCAAATGAGCGCTTAACCCGGAGAGCAAGCTGCGGTTTCCGATTGAAATTAACCTTTGCGCGCAGGAAACACAAGTTCCAGTGAAGTCTGGGGCGCTGCGTAACTGACTGGAAATCCTTTTGCGCATCTCACATGGCTCTCGGGAAACACTGTGCTGTTAAACGGAGTTTCTACCAAGACTTTCACATTTGATAAATTCAGCATGATTTACAATATACCCACATTCAACGTCAAAAGTGGATTTTATTTTTTTTAATGTGCGTAAATGTGAGTTTGGGGTGTCTTTTGCATGATTAGGAAGCTCCTAAAATATCAGTGAATAAAAACGCCACCGAGATATTATATGAGTTTGCAGTGTTACCAAATTGCAAGTTTAAAGTTGCCAACTTGTGCCTTTTGATTCCTTTGAAAATCTCATTGCTATGGAGTTTTTCACTCATGTTTCCATTATTTCTCCCGTTAAGCCGGCAACACTGAAGCCACCAAAAAAAGTGCATTTCATGCTTGACAATGAAAGCGAGACAGAGGAGGAAAGGGGAGCTCTTACCTGCGAGTCCGACATTCCCCATCACCCTGCAAGTATTTATGAGGAGGATAAACAAACAAACGTCCCGGGAAAAACAAGCGCTCCCCATGCTGACAGACGGTGTGAGGATTCAGCAGGGCTTTTCTGGGGGTTTGGACTGTGTGTGCGTGTATGTGTGAGTGTACGTGTGTTTGTGTGTGTGTGTGTGTTTGTGTGTGTGTGTGTGTGTGTGTGTGTGTGTGTCTGATACGAGCGGAGGAGGAGGAGGACCGCTTCTGGTGGACTGGCAGCGGCGGAGGGAGAGAGAGAGAGAGAGAGAGAGAGAGAGAGAGAGAGAGAGAGAAGTGTTGGGGGTGGGGAGGGAGGGGTGAGAGGGGGGACGGCAGGAGAGCGCGGAGGCAACCGGAGCCCTCTGATTGGCTTGTTTGTACCGGCAGAGGGGAGAGAGAGAGACAGAGAGCGCGCGAGAGAGCACTGTCATGATAGAGATACTGGAGGTTCCCCAAACCCAAAAAACCCCAGATGAAAATTAAATCTTAAATAATTTAACACAAAAATAACAAAACCTATTATTCCTGTGAAAACGAACACAGAAGAAGCTTTAAAGTGATGGTTTCTGTCACAAAACGTCCAAAGTTAAGTCCAAGCGGTGAACAGATGAGTAAGAAAGGAAGGAAGTTGATTTTTACTGACTTGTTCTCATTTTAAATACTCCACTGTACTCCGCCATAGCACCAAATGCTGGGTCCTATGCCAGCCCATTTTCATTCCAAAGGCGTCACAAACGGCTACTTTTGCTGTGCTTTTGGCATAAGATCTGAACACTTAGGCCATGATTAGACAGAACAGCCTTAATAAAAATTGAAGTCTTTCTTTTACCTTCTGCATCCATATGATAACATTATGAGAACAACTTGTACTCAGATCCACAAAAACAACCCAAAACGCTGCATTGTGCATGCCAAGCCAGTAGTTGGCGGTGTAACTTTGTAATAACACACCACAAAAGAAACACCACGCCCATACACGATGTGCAGCCCTGATATCATCGTTCTCACACGATCTGCACATTGCCAGTTCACACAGAAACAGAAGAGGTGGCATTTTCAAAAGATCACTCCCTGGAACCCAGTTTTAAAAGTTTTCACTTCCAGGCCTCGAAAACGCCATAGTTTTATGAATGAAAGGCCAAACTGCGACAAAAGTTCAGTGTTTCATGCAAAAACCGTTGCTGTGTAAATGGCCCAAAACAGGCACCTTTTGCATCCACGTGGCACGCAGAGTCTCAACAGCATAAGGCGAGAACATGGCCAGAAAAAACACAGCCAGAACACAGCCAGTTGGTTACAACTGGTTACGGTGTTGCCGGATGGCACCTACCATATCCACGTGATGCTTGGATGGTTGCTGTCACTTGAGAATGCAGTGGGACAGAATCTGTTGTGTCTGCATGATACGTTGCTGGGTGGCGTCAGGCTGAAACACAGCTGGTGAGAACATAATATAAGAAGCATAAAGCCACCTATAGGCAGGTGGAAGGGGTGGGGGATAGATCCAACAAACCCCCGACTTTCATGGTGGAGTCCAGTGTTCGCTTCCCATAGAAATGTGTTTTTTTCCCCAAAACCTTACCATGTGCCTTCATCTCCTAATTCTAACCATCTGTGACAGCATGTGTGTCTGTTGTTATCCTGGCATTGGTTGCCATGTGCTTTTGCTGTCTGAACATACCCGTAGACCACCATGTGCATTTGTTGACATCATGGTAGCAGCATCCTGGAACGTCAACAGCAGACGCTTAGCTGCACTTCGCTTGCTCAGACAAATCCTAGTGCAGCAGTGGACTAAATGGTGCTGTTTTGTGACTAAGTAATAATTCTTTGTTACAATAATAAATTTCTTGTGAGCATCTGTACTTGAGTTGTTATATCTCTGTCATACATTTTTATGGATTGGAATAAAAGTATTTTACTTCAGTATTTATTTATTTCTATGTCCCTCAATGTTTTTGCTACTTCGTTTAAGAGGATTAAGTCCTTCAAGTTGTGAAGAGGACTGACTGCCTGGTGGATCAGTGGACAGAGCGGGTGCCCCATATGTAGAGGCTGTGTCCTCACTGCAGTGGCCACGGGTTTGATTCCAGCCTCAGCCCTTCGCTGCTTGTCACCCCCCCTCTATCCCACTTTCACACTTGTGCTGTCATATAAATTTAAGGCAAAACACCCCAAAAATATCTTGGTTTTTTTTAAAGAGTAATCTGCGCTCCATGTTTAAGGTGGTTTATGCGTGAAGAAGAAACAGACTTCATAATCCTCTGAATTCTGACCGCTTGTTTTTTTTTTTTTCAAAAGCAGTATTTACTTATAGTTTTACTTTTGATACCTAATCCCATTTGACAAAGTATTAAGTATGGTAAATATCAGATACATTAACCTTTTTCAACCAGGATTAAAAATCACATTTAGACTTCTTTCACAAGTATTTCAACCTTTGAATGCAGAGCAAACTGGTTTGATTTTTTTTTTCAAAAACATGAGGAAAAGGACAGTAAACAACATGGCAAGAAATAGCCATCAAATTACATGAAATTATATTTAGAAAATTATTTTTGAAAAAGCTGTTGAAAATTAAGCATATTTTCAACTATCATAGATCTATATGTAAAATTATTTTACAAATTTAATATAATTTTGTGAATAATTTTTCCAGGTGTTTATTTTAACTGTACTTTTTCCTTTTTCTTTTACTGTTTTGTTGTCAATTTTCATGTAGTGTTCTCGCACTATTTTCTTACTTATTGTCTTCTTCCTATATTTTTTAAAGAAATCAAGCTATTTTTTTCTAGGTTTTTAAAGGTCAAGACTTTTACTCAAATAATATTGTAATGGGTGACTTTAACTTTAGCCATTTGCTGGTAAAATATCTGTACTCTAATTTTTCCTTTCAGATACTTCATCCACCGATGGGACTGAACGATTTTGCACCTTTAAACGGTGAGAGGGGCCTCAGAGAGCTACCACTGTGTTTTAATACAAAGTTGAATCACGCAGCTAATTTATTTAGCCAACTTTGATTTAGTTGTGACTGTAATTACTTAGAAATATCAACTTGCAAACAAAACCAACCCCTCACTCCCCATCTTTGCGCACATCCCCCTCCGTGCATTAGTCCCTGCCAATAAAAATATGAAACGAAGCAGTATGCAGCCTCAAAAAGTAATGGTTGCAAGGAAAAGAAGTTTGAAGCAGCAAGATTTCCACCTCAAACTGATGCAGAAAATGGCACAAATTAGCGCATAAAAATCTGCCAGAAATGAAGCTCAATATGTCCCATCCCCTCAAAATGTTACAACAAAAACCTGCATCCTCGCCATCCACTGTCTGTTCCAGGGGCCCACAAGCAATTAACAGAACACATAAAACACTGATTTACAGGACTTTTATTTATATATTTATATGCAGCTCTTTAATTTTAATTCAGATGCACTGCATGTCATTTTCTTTTATTTTATTTTGGAGTATAATTTTTACTCTCTCATATTTATATCTCTTGATTTTTACAATACTTTCTCTTAACCTTAATTCTTGCCTGGCCTTTTGTCTGGCTTGTATTGTTTTTATTATTATTATTATCATTATTATTATTATTATTATTATTATTATTTCACAATTAATTTGAAACTAACTGTAAACCCCCATTGTTTTGCCCACAGAAACTATAGTTTTTGAATCATTGTATGAAGGCAATATAGGAAGCACAGATTATGCATCTATGAAGACTAAAAGTTGGTAACTTTTCCAACACTTTCTGAATTATTATAGACTGGAAAAAAATGAGAAACTTTAAAGGACTGAGAAATACTGATATCTAGTGGATTGAAATCAAGGCTCAGGACTGGATTACTACCACTGTTTGGGTGCACAACCTCAGATAATACAAGAAAACCTCAGACAGGGCAGTACTAGGACTAAATAGATTGGAGGAAAGTGTTTAGGGGGCACATGTCACCAGTAGGTCACATATAGAAGAGTCTACTAGGGACAGGCCCAGGGGCCCAAAGTGTAAGCCATAAAATGACAACAATGATAAACAAAACCACAAAAAAGCCACACATATAACTCTACATGCAACAAAAAGACTTCAAGGACACAGAAGGAGATGCAGGGGAATCATAAAGAGACTATAATATACCTCAAAGAGACAGAAAATGATCTCAGATAGACACAACCAACCACAAATAGATGCAAAGGAAATACAAAAAGACACAAAACGACTACAATGATGTACAAAGGAACTACAAAGAGACACAATACAATACATAATATACCTCAAGGTGTCAAAGAGGCAAATGAGTACAAAGAGACACCAAATCATTACAAAGAGACAGAAAACACAGAGCACAAAAAGATTTTAAAGAGATGCAAAGGAAATACAAGGAGACAAGAAATAACAAAAAAGACACATACCTCAAAGAGACACAAAACGACTACAAAGAGATACAAAACCAGTAATAAGACACAAATATAACTCAAAGGGAAACAAAAAGACTTCAGAGACAAAAAACGACTACAGACATACAAAGGAACTACAAAAGGACACAATATAGCAAAAAAGAATACAAATAAACCTCAAACAGACACAAAATTACTTCAAAAAGGCAAAACTTCAAAGAGATGAAAAGGACTACAAAGAGACACACTATTTCTATAAAGAGATGCAAAAGATCTAAAAAGAGTCATGAAATGGCTACAAAGATATACAAAACTTAAAAAAGAGTCACAAATATAGCGCAAAGGGAAACAAAAGACTCCAGAGACACAAAAAATGACTACAGACATGCAAAGGAACTACAAAAGGACACGACATCTCTATTAAGAGATGCAAAAGATCTACAACGAGTCTTAAATCAAATCTTAAATAGACACAAACAACCACAAAGTGATGCAAAGAACAGACAGAGACACAAAATGACAACAAAGACATACAAAGGAACTACAAAGAGACATAAAACAACCAAAAATAACTCCACAAATATAACTCAAAGAAACACAAAATGACTTCAAAGAGGTACAAATAACTATAAAGAGATGTAAAAGAGCTACAAAGAGACACAAAATGACCACAAAGATATACTAAATCACTAACAAACTCATAAATATAACTCAATGCCACACGAAAAGACTTCAGACACAAAAAGATGACAGAGAGATGCAGGAGAATCACAAGGAGACAGAAATATACCTCAGACAAACAGAAAATGATCTCAAAAAGACACAACCACAACCACCAAGAGATGTAAAGGAGCGGTGATGGGGCCCTTTGCAAAGACCTTCTGTGACCAGGGGTCTATTGTCTCCTAATTCCCATATTCGATTGAATTTATCCTATTGCCTAGCTAAGAAACAGTTTTATTGATGCCATTTTGAGAAGTTTTTACAGTTTTTACATTTCCTCAGTTTAAACTGAAGTGCCGTTTTCGAGCAGTTTGTCCGTTTCTGCTGAGTTTGAAGTGAAGTCGGTGAAAAGAAGACAAACACCGCCATCTTGTGGAGAAGCTTCTTCCGTGTGATTTCGGTGCGGTCACGCCCACTAATGCATCCTCATTTCTATCCAATCACAGAGGAGGGACGGTGTGATGCCTTTAAGAGCATGGCATTTGGCATTTGGTAATTTTTACTCTCTAGTCGGCAGCTTTTGTGTCCCTAGTCTGATGCCACATTTGTTAAGTTGTAACACCTAACTGTCCGTATACTGAACCACTGTAGGTGGGTGCAGCTGTGGCTGCTGACTTTGTCCCCCGGCCAGGCAGTATAGCAGCGGGGCCCGTCCACAGGAGGACAAGGTGCTTGTAGATTTTATTTGCAGACAGATTTGCGTCAATATTGTGTAAACGGATCGACAGTCCGTGTGTTACTGTGTAATCTCTATATATAAAACACCCTCCACAAATACAAAAACCTAAAAACCTAAAAAGTAGCCTATTCTTCAAATAGGCTAATATGGTTTCGACCCCCAAAAAACTGAGCAAGAATTTGTTTCAAGAAAATTACCTGAAAATTAGCACAAAAAATAGTGAAAGTAAAAAAAAAAAAAAAATTAAAAAAAAAGAAAAAGTGCTTAAAACTTTTGAATGCTGTAAAATCCTAAAAACTCTTCAAGGTCATTTGCTAGTTTTTTTATAAAATGTTTTTAAGGTCATTTTCTTGTGCTTTTCCCTAAAGTCTTGCTGATTTAGGGATCATGTCTTCTTTTGTTGCTCGTTGCTTTCTTCCCGTGCTTTTGATCGGAATCAAGCCAGTTTGCTAAAGTTTCAAATAGTTAAACAACTGTTCCTTTTGGGACAAAAAAAGTTAGCCTTTAAATTATTATTATTATAATAATTATTATTTCACAGTTTCTAGCCAGACTTAACCTGTAACACGTGCTTTAAACTATATGTAGAAGCCTTTACACATTTTTTGCAAAAAGTTATTTATTTTTTTCAGAAAAAAACATTTTTATAAAAATACATACTGATTTTTAAACAACAAAATGGGATGAAAGGCAGTCGAGATCATATTACGAGGAGTACTTGAACGCATCACGAGATCTCACCAACTGTCATGGCGTCTCCCTTGAAGGGGGATATGTGCTGGAGAAAGTAGCCGCTGTCATTTATTCCATTTGTCCCGTGCACCGAGCAGCTTACCCCGGCTGAAGACGCTTCCAGGAGCGGATAGAGACCATGGGGACAGTCCATGCTAAGGTAAGCTCCGTGTCCTCGTGACAGCTGGCCTGCAGTGCTTTTTCCACCATGACCTCCCTGCCCAGTCCCAGCTGAAGGCTGCAGCGTCTGTACTCCATGTCCTGTCCCTCACAGCTGGACATAAAGACCCACAATTAAGACAAGTGATGGCTGGACATGCGTGTACATCGGCGAACTGTGTCCTGAAATATGCAGCTATGTCCTCAGCTAATTTAAATAGCCGCAATGCTACTAATTCAAGCGAGGCGGGTGCTTTAAATGTCCATATCACCATATTTAAGACACAATACGTCATTGTGGTGATATTTCAGCCTTTGATGCTTTCATACGATATTTATAGACAACAACAACACAATAAGCCGGTCATTAGCCCCTAACAGCGTCATACATTCAAGAAATGGTTTCACTTTTAAGATTATGACCTCTATCAGCACCTCATAATAACTAAACCCCCCAAAGATCCAAGTGTCAATATTCATCTTATATTTACTAAATCAACTGACAGGTTTATCGCTGCTGTGTGCAACCATGACGGAGGATGAGGGCCATGTTTAAGAAAAAAACAAGTTAGATTTAGAGAATAAAGTCATAATAATAATGCTGTAATATTTTGAGAAAAAAGTACATCATTTTGAAAATAAAGTTGTGATATTATATGAAAAAGATTTAATATTTCAAAAATATGAGAATAAACTCATAATATTGCGAGAGAACAATTTTCAAATTTTATAAGAAAAAAAGTCATAGTTGTAGGAGAGTAAAGTCATATTTGTACAAGAAAGGGGATATTATATTATAAACTATAAAACAGGCAAGAGCACAGGCAGCCTCCTTGGCAACCAGGGGCAATGGTTGCTGAAAATATGTTTATTTCCATAATATAATATCCCCTTTCTTGTAAAATTCCAACTTTTTTCTCATAAAACTACAATTATTCTTGTAATATTATGACTTTCTTTTTATTAAATTATTTATTTTTATTTAAAAAATTCTCGTAAAATTACAATTTTCTTCTGGTAAAATTACGACTTTATTCTGATTTGTTTGATACCAAATTATCAAACAAATATATTAAATGAATTACAAATGTGTGTTTTTTTTCTTTCCTCCTGGAAAGGTTCTTTTGAATGGGTTGTTAGTTAGAAGCCTGGAATAAGGTCTGTGGTTAACACAAGCTGAAGAGACTTTCATGTTTTGTTCTATGACATAAAATACAGCAGTAAATACTCCACTGTGAACTTTGAAGTTTTTATGCGTCTTAAAAAAGGCAGTTGCTAACAAGTGGCTAAATGAAACTACATAACGTCATCATACTGAACACGGCTTTACAGTCTCGTAGTGTTGGTGACGAGACTGCAGTGCAGTTTGTTGTAGCCTAACATAAGCTTTTCACTTCTGGCTATTGCATTTAGGCTTTAAAAATCTCCTAAATGTTTCTCATTTATGGCAATATCTTGCTGAAAAAAAACGTGTAAGTATCATAAACATTTGTTTACCACAGAGCTTATTTTCTTCTATAATCCAAAATCAAATGGAAAAACCCAATAGACTTTTTCAGGAAGTAACCGGGGCGACGTTCACCACCTCACTTTTATACTTAAATTTAACAGAAAACAAAACTAAATACACCAAACAAAATAGGAATGCATGATATTATATTAAGATTAAATTTTGGCACTTTTACAAAGCATTGCTGTGCTTATCATCTCTGCAGAGTCTGGATCCTCTCCCGATGCATGGCAGGGACTTGGGTGTCAACCCTGATGACCTGGTGGAGCCTCCAGAACTGGAGCAGGAGTCCAAGCAAGAGATCCTCGAAAACAAAGATGTAAGTAGTAGCAAAAGTAGTAGTCAACATATTATCGGCCTGGCTGATTACTGGGGCCGATATTTGGCATTTGGCCAATTATTTGTACCAGTATTTTATTTAAATGATCACTTATATTATTAATTCATTAAAAAGTGCATAGAAAGTGTCAGCATGGGAAGAACCTTTACTTTGTAAAACTGCAGGGAGCTATTTTTATTCTTTTTTTTATTTCAATTTTCACTTGACTTTATATAAAAGTTTTTGGGAACTTGCTCTATATGATGTTTTAAAATTTCCGTTTTGATGAAACATTTGCTAAAGGCATTTGAACAAAGTTCTGTGTTGGAGTTATTTATTTTCCAAATTGTTAATATTGACAGAAAGATTTTCATTTATATTGTAAATGCAAATCAGTTCCAAATATCAGTTATCGGTCTCATTAACTCCTAATAATTGGTATCTGCCCTGAGAAGCCAATATCGGTGGACTCCTAAGCAGAAGTATGAGTATTATAATGGCTCTTATACAATATAAATAGAGTAGTATTTATAGTTAGTTAGTAAATGTTGTAGTCAAACCTCGAGTCTATCTGCTGATTTGGAAAAGGAGTTTAGATACAATATCATTTAATATATAATTACACAGACATTATAATCTAAACCGTTAATGCTTTGAAACCTGCAGCAACATCACTTTTCTTGTGCTGCTTTCAAACACCTTTCACAAGTATTTAAACCTTTGAACTCAGAGCAAATTGGTACAGTTTCTTTAAAAGAATTTCAAAATAAGACGTGCACATACCATAGTGGGTGCTGGATCCAAGATGAACAAATGTAAGGAGATAGAGATCCGCACTTCAGGAAGCTCCCATTAAATGATTTTTACTCTGCAAAACAAATTTTCAGGGGGTTTTTTTCAGTTAAGTTTTCACAGTTTTCTGGTGAGTTGCCTCTGTCTCTTTGCAATTTCTTCCAAAAACATGGGAAAAAAGGCAGTGAGCAACTTAATAAATGGTTCACAAATTGCAAGAAATTAGCCGAGAAAATGTTCAAGGGAAGAAAAACATATTTATAGCTAATTATCATAACTGCATGTTTATAATTATGTTATAGAATTATTGTTATTTTTAAGAACTTTTCCAGGTCATTTCCATTTTGATTACTTTTTTAAAATTAATTTTTAGGCAATTCTCTAGTTCTTTTTACAGATTTTTTGCCAGTATTTGGGTCATTTCCTCTTTTGTGGCTCATTGCCTTCTTCCCATGTTTTTGAACAAAATCAAGCCACTTTGCTCACATATCAAAGGCTTATATTAAGAAAGGGATATTTTCCTTAACTGTCAGAGTCAAGGAAAATCTTGCACTTTCACTCCTGCGGGAAAAAATGTCAGTTTTCGTGTGTATATAATGTGAAAGTAATCCAAGTAAAATATGTTTGGTTGCAGGTGGTCGTCCAACATGTCAACATTCAGGGTCTGGGACGAACTAAAGAGGACCTGCTCGGCTACGAGATCTCTGATGTTTTCAACGCCAAGAACCTCATTGATGTAGGAGTTTATAATTGCACTGCACAAAGGATAGTTCAGATTTTTTTTTTTTTTTTAAGTGTAATTGTATGACGACAGAAGGGCAGTTTGGAAAAGCAGGCTGGAGTCCGACACAGGCTTAGCAATGTACTGCTGTGGAGAGGGTCAGAAACAAAATGTATTTTAGCCAACTAAAAAAGTCTCACACCAAAAAATGTACATCACTTTAAATGGATGCTATATTAAGAGTATTTTTACTGCTTTATCTGACCATCAGACAAGCCTTTGCATCAGTTAAGTAAAGCTGTTATATCACTATCGTCAAAGCCAGACTCTACTGAGGAAAGCAGTGATTTTAGCTGAGTGAATACAGGAGCTGCTGGTCTAATGCTGCCTTAATCAGTCATTTTGTTAATGTTATTGTGTCACTTTGGTGTTTAAAAGTGTCAATTCGGATTCACCAAACTCACACAATAACACAAACAAAGTAACTGATCAAAGCAGTAGTAGTCCAGCAGTTCCTGTGTTCAGCGAGCTAAAATGACAGACTGGAGTTTGGTGGCTTTGATGAGAGCATAAATGGTGAACTGAAGCAGTTAGCTGCTTCACCATCGGAACAGGCTGTTGAGAGGAAAGGTAAAGTGGTGAAAATACTTTCAATATAGCATATACTTAACCTGATGTTGATTTTTTTTTTTTAGCTAGCCAAAACACTTTCAGCAGCGACCCCCATCCAAAGCAGTACATTACTTAGCTTCAGTGGCAGTACTCCTTCTGCTTCTCCAAACAGGGAGTGGGTTGGCAGTTATCTTCTGTAGCTAATACAGCTATTACTGATAAGTATCTGATGCAACCCCACCACAAAAAAATCCAAACTATCCCTCTAAAGCATCCAAGCACTCTGACGTGACCACGTTTCTGAGTTTGATGGAGAGTCTGGATGAGGGTTCTGTTTCTCGGTTACAGGTGATGAAAAAGTCTCACATTGCCAGACAGAAGCTGCTCCGCCTGGGAATCTTTAAAGAGGTGGAGGTCCTCATCGATACATCTGAAGGTATCTCCTTTACACCCCAATTTGAAAGAGAACATTTTCCCAAATTCCTTCTTTGTCAATGACACAGGTTTCTGAAACATGCATATGTTAGACAGTTTCGTGGATGACCTGCCTAACCTCGGGTTTTGAAATAGTGACACATAAATTCACCTTCTCAGTATTTGCGTTTTGGGAAATAACTGGTTTTGACATGATTTGACCACACAGTGTTTTTCTACGTGATAATGACTGCATTACAAACCCTCCTCACCCTGATGGGTTGTCCCTCCTCAGGTTCAGACGCTCTGCCCAACGGTTTGGATGTAACATTTGAGGTGACGGAGATCAAGAGACTGACAGGAAGCTACAACACCATGGTTGGCAACAATGAAGGAAGCATGGTGAGAGATTCAACACTGACCTTGAATTCACATCAGTGTTAACAGACATTTGACATGTCGCAGCAGAAAAGCACTGCTGCTTTCATTTTTCTGAAACTGCCTCTTCTCTCCAAAATGAACGCTGTAAAAACACTGAGCAAAGCCCTTTTACATTACAAAATCTGTGTTGTCAGATGCTTGACCTTTAAATGTAGCAGAGCCCTCATTAACATGTTGTTGATTGCACGTGAGCTTTTTTTGATATCACAAGTTAAAGCTGCTGTGAAAAATCTGTGATCATCATCAGAGTGAGTTCCAAGTTAATCACACAGGAGGAATAAGGATACTTGATGCTACAGCAGTGGAACAAAAACATGAATGAGCCTGAATAATCACAGCGCTAGCTAGCTCTAAGCTAACATTTTTTGTCCGGTCTTGCAGGTTCTGGGTCTGAAGTTGCCCAACATGTTGGGTCGAGCTGAGAAACTCACCTTCCAGTTCTCCTACGGGACCAAGGAGACATCATATGGCCTGTCTTTCTTCAAGCCCCAGCCAGGACACTTTGAACGAAAGTAGGGACACAGCAGTATATCGCTTTCACACTTCAGACTTTTTTCAGGTTTTTCCATTTTAAAAGATGGTTTGTTTTTGGTTTGTTTAACCAAAAAATCCTTCATTTTTATTTTAAAGGGGAATTTAATTATTTTTAAACCTGGACTGTTTTTCCCCATTTTATGTGACTCATGGGAACAACTTTTTATGAAATTGTTCCAGTATTGAGTGAGAACAAAGTGAATACAATGTTTTCAAGACAGCTGATTATTAAATCCTGGATTACAGGTTCAGGCTTAATTCACCACCCAGACACAGTTTTGGAGTTGCGTTTATTCACACGTGGTGTCCTCTGTTTCAGCCTCACCCTCAACTTATACAAAGTCACTGGTCAGTTCCCATGGAGCTCCTTAAAAGAGACGGACAGAGGAGCGTCCGCAGAACTTAATGTAAGAGGCTACATAGATTTCTTTGTCTTTCTTTCTTTTTTTTTTGACATGCTCTGGCAATAATCTTTTAACATTTAGAAATAGTAGAAAATTGCACTTGTTGAAAGAGAGTTGGTGAATCTGTGTAACTTTGTGGACATGCATGCTTTTTATTTGTGTACAGCATTGTGTAACTGAGACTTATATTTGGCTTCATGCAACACTGCTGATGCGCACAACTGTTAAACCATGCAGGATAAACTCATTATCAACAAGTGTAGCTGGTGTGTTAATCTCAAAATAATTGGCAATATCAATTAAAGAATTTTCTTCTTGGACATTTTTTCCTAGCTTTATGAAAAGTAGTTTTCTAAATCCTCTGATTTCTTGCAATTTGTCTTACCACGTTGCTCATTGTTTTTTTCTGTGTTTTTGAAAGAAATCCTGCCCATTAGTTCAGAGGTTTTAATATTTGCGAAAGGCGTCTGAAAGCAGCACAAGAAAAAGGGAAGCGGCTCCAGGATTCAAAGGGTTAAACTAAAAGCACCCAATGTTAAGTTCTCCATCTTCCTGTCCTCCTGCAGTTTCCTCTCTGGATGACCGATCACACGTTGAAGTGGGAGGGTGTGTGGAGGGAGCTGGGCTGCCTGGCACGCAGTGCGTCCTTCGCCGTGCGAGAAGAGAGTGGACACTCGCTGAAATCTGCCCTCTCTGTAAAGCTGGAGCCTTTCTCTACCTATTAGTACACCCAGAATTTCACATTTTATTCTTTAATATCATTTATTATCTTCTAAAAAATGTTCTCCATATTGACCTGTCATGTGTATTCGGTAATTTTCTGGAAATGTTTATGCGGGTTATATAGACATTCTGTCCACTGTGCACCAGTTGAGCAGAGCTCCTGTTGTGTTTGTTTGCAGCACACTGTGTCAATCGATTCAAGGAATTCTGCCATTTTCCCCAGCAGAGGTGCCTTACTGCGGATCAACCAGGTAAACACACATCTGTGTGTCGATGGATCTGCCTTGCCATGTCTCAGTATTTTGACGCCCCAAACGACACTTTAGGGCATGTTAACAGGAGTATGGAGGGTTGCATGAAAATAGGAACATTAGTGGAATTTTCATTAGTCATATGAACAGCGTAATAGAAATATTGGGCCTCATTCACCAACTGTTCATAAGAAGATATTTCTTCTTAAAACCCAATTACACATATTTTTTTGAAGAATCTGACATTCACCAATGTTTACTTGTTTGGGATTTGTTCTTGATTAAGAAAAGAATCTACGCACACAAAAGAGCACTGTATGTGCAGAATAACGGGTCACTGAAAAGGTTAAGATAGCATCTTTTTATTCATTTCTAAATCTTGAAATTAAACACAACACAAACACCTCAGTTCACATCAGTTCCATTAATGGGAGCCACGACATCTTAACCTCTTCTCAGCTCCTTGTTGATGAGTTGGAACTCAACACATTTTACAGTGGAGTTTTGAGACATTAATGATGAGCTCTTAGGACATTTTGGGATTTATGCTCAACAGCAGAAGATGTATTTTTGAGATTTTTCTCTACCATAAAAGATCTTGTGTGTTTGCCCTGCAGGAGCTGGCCGGGTACACAGGTGGAGATGCCAGCTTCTTGAAGGAGGATTTTGAGCTGCAGCTCAACAGACGGCTCTTCTGGGACTCAGTAAGACAGAAATAAGTCACTCCAAACCTGTTAACCCAAGCCTGTGGGAATTGCCTTGATTCAAAAGAAATACATTTTTTTTTAAAAGTACAAAAAATAACCTTAAAATAATAAAAAAAAAAAACAACCAAAAAAATTTAAAAAAAAAACAACAACAACAAGGAAATAACCAGAAAAGAAGAGCTTTAAATATTTTTTCTCTAATATAATTTTAAATATATAATTGTTATCATTTTAAATATCGTTTAGCTTCAGAAATCTTCTCCGAGCCTTTTAAAAATAAATAAAGTTGAAAAGGTCAAGTTCAAAGGTATAAATACTTGTGGAGGTGTGTGAATGCAGCACAAGAAAAGTGACGCTGATCCAGGTTTCAAAGTGTTAAACATGATTGGCTTCTGAAAGCTGCAACTTATCTTTTGATGTAGTTTCTGTTGTTCTGCAATGGCATTAAAGAGCCACCAGTGGGCGGTAAAGCAGCACTAAATGAGCTAAAGGGGAAACTTGTCCTGTATTGCTGAAGACTTTACATGTAGGGTTTTTGTTTAATCTTGCACTCAGGGTCAGGACACATACCTGTCACACCGGGCTGATTGCTTGTCCTGTGTTATTGCTGCTTGAAGAACCGCTGATATAAACAACTTCACATCTTGCATTTTTTGGGGGTCATGATCAAAAAACCCTTGCCCCAAACAACTAGAGATGTATTGTGATGTTTAGATATGAAAAAAACATTGAATTGTGTTGCTATTCTAAGCGATTGTAGCCCAAAGACTCCTAAGGCACTTTAAAATATACAAATCAATGGTATACTCTGTATCTCTATTTTTAAAAAAAAAACATGACTGATAATGCCTGTCTTTTGCTCTTCACATTAAGCAAAAATATGAAAGCAGGACTTTAACTGTGTGGTTTAATTAGTTTAATAATAGTTTTCTTCAAGTACATAGCACTTCATAACAAATTTATTTTAGATGATGTGGAAATCTTTGTATGGGATATCATTTTAAAAACTTGTGTTCATAAATATGGTAATTAAGTATTTAATTACCATATTTATATGAATACACTAATATATAGCAATATACACAGATTGCTTTGCTTTGAGCCTTTGAATAAAGGCTTCATGTCGTGTCCACTCAGGTTTTGTCTGCTTCTCTGTGGGGTGGGATGCTTTATCCCATTGGAGGACAGCCATCCTGCATCGCTGACAGGTACATGTGAATTATCCCACAGTGGTCATCTGGCTCTGACACACCAGCCATGCTAGACACGCCAATCCCACTCAGAAGTCTTTGGGGCTCTTCTGATGACATTGCTCTCAAAATGCTAAACATGCATTTAAAAAATGTATTATTAGCTTCTTAATAATAATCAAGATTTACATTGGGAAGCTCTACATGTAAATGGAGCCCATTTCTTTAATTTTGTGTCATTTGTCACCCAAACATCTCAATTTTTTTCATAGTATTTTTGCTTTAAATTTATGCTATTGATGAGGATGCTGCAGTCTGAGTGGATGGTTTCATGACAGTTATGTGTTGTGTCCAGGTTTTACCTTGGAGGTCCCACCAGTGTACGAGGGTTTGGGATGTACAGCATCGGGCCACAGAGTGAAGGTAGAAAATGTTCACACTGTCCGTTTTTAAATGAAACAAATTGCTTTAGAATTTTAGTTGGAGTTAAAATGATGAGGAGTTTGGAGCAGTGATCAGCTGTTCTTTAAATTGAGACTATGGTCAATAATGACAGGTCCTGTCCCAGACGTAAAGCAGCGACAAAAGGCTTCTTACTAGGACAAAAAAGAACATTTTATCAACACCATAGAAGTGCATTGATGTGGGCTACCTGGTGACATTGTGGTTAAGACACTTACCATATAATGAGACACGTATAACTGCAGACTGGTTAGCACTGTTGCTTCACAGCAAGAGGGTCCCTGGTTCAATCCCGGGTTGGAACGGGGTTCGGTCCGTGGGCGGGGGCCCTACTGTGCGGACTTTGTATGTTCTCCCCGTGTCTGCGTTGGTTCTCTCCGGGGTCTCCGGCTTCATTCCACAGTCCAAAGACATGCAGCTCAGGTTGATTGGTGACTCTAAATTGCCCTTAGGTGTGACTGTGAGCGTGAAAGGTTGTCTGTCTATTTGTGTCAGCCCTGCGATAGTCTGGCAACCTGTCCCGAGTGTACCCCGCCTTCTGCCTGATGACAGCTGGGATTGGCTCCAGCCCCCCCACGACCCTTGCGAGGACAAGCGGTTACGGAAAATGAATGAATGAATGAATTTTACTTACCCTAACCTTAACCACCTCTCTTTAAAACTAATGCTTCATAGCAAGCCAATCGCTAACTTTACATTAGCATAAGTCAAAACTTGTAGTCTTCCCATTATCCTTACCCTAACATCAAGCCTTTCTGTTAATGTCATAATTTATAGCTATCTGATCACTGACCCAGCATGAGTGTAACGACATGTAGCCTTCCCATTACCCTTACCTTAATGTCTCTCTTTTAATGTTATGCTGTATAGTTAGCTAATTGCCAACTTAGCATTAGTGTAGCGAGATTTAGCCTTCCAATTGCCCTTTCTCTTAACTCAACTGCCTCTCTTCCCTTGGTTTAATACTCTGTATGTGTGTTACAGGTGACTATCTGGGTGGAGAGGCATACTGGGCAGGTGGTGTGCACTTGTACACTCCACTGCCCTTCAGACCAGGCAAGGGCAGCTTCGGAGACCTCTTCAGAACACACTTCTTTCTCAACGCAGGCAACCTCTGCAACCTCAACTACGGTGGGTTGACTGAAAGTAGTGCTAGATACATTCAGAATCTGGCAAAAATGTCACTTTTATAATTCTAAACCATTACATAGAAATTATAAGATGCATGTAATGTTTAAGATCAGTTTCGACTAATAAACGCAGTAAAGATAAAAACACGCTATATAAAGATTACTAATTTTGTCCTCATTCAGTGTAGACACACTGCATTTGTCTACATTGCATTTCAGAGATTCAGGGAAACTGTCAGTGTTTTTCGATGTCCTAGGTGGGTTGTAACATGGTGGTGTTTCTGCAGGTGAAGGTCCGCGGGCACACCTTCAGAAGTTAGCCGAGTGTATCCGCTGGTCGTATGGAGCCGGTATCGTGCTGCGGCTCGGGAACATTGCCAGACTGGAGCTAAACTACTGCGTGCCCATGGGAGTCCAGAGTGGAGACAGGTACACTGCTGTTTACTAACACAGCGGCACACTTCTGTGCTGTTCACTAACAAAGCGGCACACTGCTGTGCTGTTCACTAACACAGCGGCGCAGTGCTGTTCACTAACACAGCGGCACACTGCTGTGCTGTTCACTAACACAGCGGCACAGTGCTGTTCACTAACACAGCGGCACACTGCTGTGCTGTTCACTAACACAGCGGCACAGTGCTGTTCACTAACACAGCGGCACACTGCTGTGCTGTTCACTAACACAGCGGCACAGTGCTGTTCACTAACACAACGGCACACTGATGTTCACTAACACAGCGGCACAGTGCTGTTCACTAACACAACGGCACACTGATGTTCACTAACACAGCGGCACAGTGCTGTTCACTAACACAGCGGCACACTGCTGTGCTGTTCACTAACAAAGTGGCACACTGCTGTTCACTAACACAGCGGCACAGTACAGGAGGAAGGCTCACTCATGGTGTTTTAATGGCATTCACAAATAAAAGACTGGGATATTTTAGATCTGTGATTCTCAACTTTCTTGAAACCAGATAGTTGATTTCATTATTATTCATTATTGCTGAGTTAACCATTTTGAAACCTGAGCAAACTGACAGGATTTCTTTCAAAAACACGGGAAGAGGGTGATGAGAAACTTAACAACATTGGCCCAAAAACTAGCATATTAGTAAAAATTTACATTAGAATTACCCAAACTTTCTATTTTTTTCTTTTCTTCTTCTTCTTCTTCTTCTTCTTCTTCTTCTTCTTCTTCTTCTTCTTCTTCTTCTTCTTCTTCTTCTTCTTCTTCTTCTTCTTCTTCTTCTTCTTCTTCTTCTTCTTCTTCTTCTTCTTATTATTATTATTATTATTATTATTATTATTATTATTATTATTATTATTATTATATTATTATTGTTATTGTTACTAGTAGTAGTGGTATTATTACTATCATTATTATTATTATTAGTAGTAGTAGTAGTAGTAGTATCATTATTATTAGTATTATTATTAGTATTTTTTTTTTTTTTAATATACTTTTTTAAATTTTATCTATCCTTGTGTGCTTTCACTTGTTTACCTGCTAACTAGTCTTTTGGCTAGTATTTTAATTTATTAATTTATTACCTTTTAAGCACTTACCTTTAAGCACTCCAAGCACAAAACAGGCTTGAAGTAAAGTTTTTGTAAGTCTTCTGACTGCTAATAAAAACAAATTTAAAAAGAAAAAGAAAATTACCTGAAAGTAAGAAAAAAAAGTAATACAGTAAAAAAAACTAAATTAACCAAAGAAAGTGCAAAAAAAGTAAAAAAAAAAAAAAAAAAAAAAAAATTTCTGTAAAATAATGTTATATACATAAGTCAGAGAGTATTGTTTTCCTGAGATTTTTCCCTTGTTTTTGATAATATCTAATAATTCCCCCAGTATTTTTTAGATGTCCTTGTCATCTTTTACTAATCATTTGCAGTTTGCTGGACATGTCTTGCCAAAGTTGCTCATTGTGTTTTTTTCTGTGTTTTTGAAAGAAACCAAATCAATTTTGTCGTGATTCAGAAGTTTAAATGCTAGTAAAAGGCATCTAAATACAACACAAGAAAACTGATGTAAACATGATTTACTTACACCCTCTTTTGTTTGCCCAACTAACCTATTTAAATGTGCATGTGGCACCTTTTCACATCAATGACAAACACTCCCCAAGAACACATCAAGGCTGAAATATATTGCTTCTAGTGGCCCCCAATGTTCTCTGAAAGCCCCCTGCGGAGAGGTAAAAAACCTGCTAACATCTTGCTTTTTAATGCAATGAGAGTGCATACGATCAGCATTGATGAGCATACAACACTCAGGTGAATTCAGAGATTTCAGCTCTTTCTTTTGTTGCTGTCTTACTGACAGAAACAAACCCCCACATACAAGCAGACAGAAAGGCAGACTCTTGTGCTGCAGCGCTGTGTTCACGGGCAGTTGGAATGCAGTCTATCGCATATATTTAGCGGGTTTACCTGTGTTTGAAAAACCTGTGTGCACACACTAATTTTGGTGGGAAAGGGGTATCAGATGAAGTAGATTAGGTTGAACCAACTTGTCCCCATTCATCTAAAGTTTAGGCATTTTTACTGCAAAAAAACAAAAAAAACAAAAAGAAACTTGTTGACCTCCCAGAAAAATGGTGCAGTTCCGCCCGTGTACAACTGCTTTGACAACAACTCAACAGCTTTCCAGACCTCTGTAACTCACTCCTTCTCTGTGATTGTGGCTAAAGGCTACATTAGCAGCTATAAGCTTAAAACACTCACATCTCTGACCAAACTGTTGATAATCAAGTTGCATTGTGGGTAATATATGTGGCAGATTTTGACATGGAAGTAGAACTAGCAGAGTAGAAAAAGATAAAATCTTAAGTTCTGCAGCATCAATTTTGATCTTGATTTCAAAAGTCTACATACAGCACAGTGTAATATAAGGAAGTCTTGAGGATGACAATAACTCCTCTTTCTTCCCTCCTCTCACAGGATATGTGACGGTGTCCAGTTTGGAGCAGGAATCCGCTTCCTGTAACCTCATCGCCCCAGTGCTCTCAGTACTTCATCAGAGGCTGTGATGTGAAAAGGGAGAATGTCTTGTTGTTTGTCACCTGTAACGTGTTGTAGAGTGTGTAACACTAGCATGGGTCCTATGGGAAATGTGCCTGATCCCCTAAATCCCTCCTTTGATATGCACCAGTCAGGGCTTTGGAACAACAAAGTGCCAGTGCTAGGTCCAGAGAACTGGAGAAACTTTTACAGTACAAACTAAACCGACTCAAGTAAAGTAACCAGATATATGGTCACATTAGCAGCAACCTCAAGACACAACAACAACAGCAAAAATACAGTCAGAATCTTTGACAAATTCCAACAGTATGTTCTCTTCAGTCAACTCTAGAATAATGGGGTTTTTTTTAAATTTAAGCCACTGTGTCTTTCTCCGTGTATTGAATTCTCCAGCACTGGCACTGTGTGTGAAAAAGTCATCTACCAGTGATTTCACCCACTATGTTTCCTGTGGTGACACAAAGTAAATTATTTTCCAGAACGTTAATTAGTTTTTGGGCATGTTCCCTGTTTGCCTTCCGGGACTGCTTCTCATCTGGGAGCAACACTTGTTCATGATTTTGTTTGACAGTTCACCACACACTCTTCTGACCTGATGAGTTTTGTGAAGTTTTATTGCAGTAGCAGTGAGGGGATGAATCGAGAGAAACCAGCACTTTTTAAACAAAGCAGCGGTGTTGGAAGGGAAGCGACCCTCATGCCAAAGTAGTTTGTCAAAACGCAAAGAACAGCGGGTTGATCTCTAGAGGTGGGGACCCCCCTGAGCAACATCCACCACCAGTGCTCTTACTGTTAGTCCTCTTTTTGATGTTGAAGATATTCACAAATAAATCACAGCTGCTCCCCTGGTTTCTCTTTGGATCCTTTGTAGTTTCTCAAATACACATTCAACATCTAGTGGGATATTCATTATTGCTTCATATTCCTTGCCTCTAAAGAAAGTTATTTTTCTTATTTAAGGCTGTATGTTTATGCCTCTTAGCCATGGCCAGAGGCATAACACTTTTGCGTTGTCTATCCGTTTGTTCATCCCATTGTGAACAGGATATCTCAAAGGAATTCTTTCAAATTTGGCACAAAGGTCCACCTGAACACAAGGACTAACTGATGAGATTTTTGGCCACAGGTCAAGATTATTGTGACCTTGTCCATCTCATTCTCATGAACACAGTTTCTCAAAAAGACTTTGAAGGAATTTCCACAAATTTGACACAAACACATACTTTGGACTCAAGACTGAACTAATTCAGTTTTGGTGGTTTAAGCTGAGGGTCACTGTGACCTTAGCTTCATGTCTTTCTGGTAAACATGATATCTCAAGAAAACGGAATTTCTTCAAATTTGGTACAAATGTCCTCTTGGGCTCAAGGATTAACTGTTTAGATTTTGGTGGTCAAAAGTCAAGGTCTCTGTGACCTTGCATTCATTTCTTTCTTGTATATGATATATCTCAAGAAGACCTTGTGGGATTTTTTTTTTAAATTTGGCACAGTCTTTACATTGAACTAATTTGGAGGTGAAATGTCTAGGTCACTGTGACCTGCATTCATGTTTTTCTTGTGAGCATGATATCTCACAAAAAACATGATGGTATTTCTTTGAATTTGGCACAAAACCACTTGGATGCAAAAATGAACTGATTAGATTTTGGTGGTCAAAGGTTAGGGTCAGTGTGACCTTGCATCAATGTCTTTTTTGTGAATGTGATATCTCAAGACAAACTTGAGGGAATTTCTTTTAATTAAGTACCAATGTCCCTTTGGACTCGATGAATAAAATTAAATTTTGGTGGTCAAAGGTCATGGTTACTGCGATCTCACAAAACATGTTATGGGCCATCAATCAAGAAATCATGCTAATCATGTAGATCACGTGATTATATGATAATATTTTATATCAAGGTCAACAGTCAATTTTGACATCATAATCATCCATGAAAATACATTTTTGGTCATTATTCAACACTTCAACTCAAAACAAACAGAATTTGTGACACTAATCTTGGGTGCCCACCAAAAAATGGTTGAAGTTGAAGATGTGTGACACATCCATGATTTAGAATCTCTGCATCAATATCAATATTTGAAGCGTTGTCTACTGGCATGCCTACATATGACATACATATACTATGTATAGACATGGATTTAAACTGTAACTGCAACATGACTGGTTTACGAAAACACAACTATGAGGTGGTAATTCTAGTTTAAGACTGACCTTGATCAGGTCCATGACTTCTTGTTCACATCACATGTGTCCATTATAAAAGTTAGTAACTTAAATTTGTAGCAGTCAGTGACATCAGTTAAGCAGTTTTGTAACAGCACAGGGCCATTATAACGTGATTTATGAATGGTTTTATTGCTTTTTAAGGGACATCCAATTGGTGGAATAAATGTACTTTCCAGGAATTTATCGGGTCTACAGGGCACAGTCTAGCCTGACAGAAACATATCCTTTTCCAGGTGGCATGACTGCATGTGTCACTTCGCTGCCTCCCTGCAGCTTGTTAGCTGATTGAACCTTTGCTCTGCAGAAACCTGTGCAGGGCAGCTGAGTGTGGACGGTGCTAGATTTGTGTTTGATCAAAGGTTGTTCTGTGTGGGAGTCTGGGCAGGTGTATATCAAGTGAATGCTGTGAGGTCAAGTGTAGTAAAATTAGAATAAAATTACTTAGAAGTTTAACTTTACCCTGGAGAAAGTGTTGCAGAAGGACACTGTATTCTTTAACAACTTTTGCCAAAGGGATATCTCAGCCCAAGTCAACCTTAGATCTTTAGAACTGCAAAATGAAGAGTGGTGCGTAACAGTGATATTGTGGTTAAGTATTGTGCAGTTTGTTTTATATATGGTCGATTGAGCCATTGCCATTTTACACACATGATCCTTAAACCTTGGCATTGGCCATCAGACAGGTACAGAAAGGTTTACGGGTTAATTTTCTACCATTTGCAGGACTACATAGTGAGAGCCAGCACAAAAATTAAGGACTGTTTTATAGTCTCAGTAGAAGTAAAACAAAAGAATGAAAAAATATTTAAATCCCAAACTACGGGTCAAAAGTCCACTCATGGCCTGGGGTACCCCAACCCAGACCCTCCAGAAAAGAAGTTAAAATTTCGAAAACCTATTTACTACTTTATGGCAAAGCAGTATATTAAAGCCACCAAAGCTAATATTTCTGACTCTAGAGTTCTGTAAATCCTGGATGAAGGGCATGCTAGCACAAGTGATTCTTTCTGCAGCCCTGACTATCTAGTTTGTTCCTGATCTGTTTGTTGGCTGATCCAAACCACACATACTCCAGTTTAACCAAATTAGATTAGAACATTGATGCCACCTAGCAAACCAGCCTGCATTTCCACCAGTTTTACGCAATCAAGGATCATTGGAGGATGTTGCACAATGCACAATAGAAGTAGCAATAACAGTAGCAAAATTGTGTATTACAGTAATTACTGGCAAATGTTTGTCCTTTTATTACACATATTTGTTTTTACCAAAATACAAGTATGGACCATCTATTCATTAGACTTTATGGGGACTTATGGGGCAGCCTCTAGCTTACCTGCTAGAGTGTGTGCCCCATATGCTGAGGCCTTTGCAGCAGAGCAGGTTCAATTCCAGCCTGTGGCCCTTTGCTGCATGTCATTCCTCCTTTCTTTCCCACATTTCCTGTCATTCTATAGCTGTCCTATCAATAAAGGGAAAAATCCCCTACAAATAATCTTTTCTAAAATATAAGACCACTCATCCTTTTTTTCTGACCCTTTATCACTTGACTTCTCCATTTCTGCAATCTCCAGGCTCTCTTGCCAATCTCTAGAAGATGACACACCCACAGATGTCATCACAGTCCGCACATCAGGTCAAGAAAAACCTGCTCTTTTTTGGTTTCAGCTGAGAGCCAACTTTTCAGGTTCCCAACCAGTTTATGGATTAACAGAGTTTTCATGTTTCAGGTCTGGTTGCAATCCACTCAAGGGTCCACCTGTACTCCTATGCAGACATCTTCGTGCAGCCCATTTTTGTAAACACGTGAACTGTTCACATAGCGGGTGCGCGGACTGCACAACCTTTAATAACAAAGGATCTCTTGTTCCACGTTCTAGTCCATTCCAAAACCCTGCTGTCAAGACAGCTACAGTGAAGTTAGTTTTAAGTTGTAATTAAGAGACATTCACTTAAGACCCAGTGGCGTCGTCTTTGTTTCAATTTCACCTGTTGTTGGTAGCTGGCGGATAGCAGGCTCACCTCCTAGCTCCCATGTTTACGGTTTAGGCTTACCCTGGACCCTTAATTGTACTATGCTTCATACGTCCAGGTGATTTCAGCACTCCATGGACATTCAGTACGAAAATAATCTCTGAGCTTTGAGGCCAATGGCCTTTGTGTCATCTACGAACTTCAGGAGTTTCATGGATGGATCTCCTGGAGTGCAGTTGTTGGTGTAGAGTTAGAAGAGCAGTGGGGAGAGCACAATTCCCTGGGGAGCACCAGTGGGGATAGTCGGGTGCTGGATATGATTCTCCCTAGCCAGGCCTGCCTCTGGTCTGTCAGGAAGTTTGTGAGCCAATAACAGTTTGGCCCATGCACTGAGCTGGTAAGTATGGAGTGTCTGACTTCTGGGATGATGGCGCTGAATGACAAGTTGAAGTCCACAAATGATCCTCGTGTATGTCCCTGGAAAGACAAGGTGTTTCCGGATGTTTTGCTGTCCCATGTTGACTGCATCATCCACCTGTTCGGCAAACCGCAGGGTGGTCCAGCAGGGGTCCTGTGATGTCCTTCAAGTGAGTCACCTCCCAGCTCCAGTCTCTTAAGGTCTTCATGAGCACAGAGGAAAGGGCAACAGGAAGGTTTTTTTGAGGACTGGAATGATTGTGGAGCGGTTGAAGCAGCAGGTACAGTAACTGCACCGATCGGTCTAACTGATCGGTTGGAAATCCGTGTGAAGATGGGGGCCAGCTGGTCAGCACAGACTTTCAGACGGGGAAGACAAACTGTCTGGGCCAGGTGCCTTTCTTATCTTCTATCTCTGAAAGAGCTGTCACACATCCCCCACAAAAATCCTGAGAGGGCAACGGGGAGGGGTGAGGGGGTTGTTGATTGTGTGATGTTTGAGTCAGAGTGGGTGAGGGGTGTGAGGGTAGTATTATCAACCCTACAGTAAAACACCAGGTGTCATTGGCCAATTGGTGGTTCTCTACAGGTTTCGGGGGATGGTCTCTAGCTTCAGAGTCATTCCTCTTTGCATCTCTGATCTCCTTCATCAGTGTGTCTCTGGCCTCATTGTACCAGAGTCTGTCCCCCACTTCTCCAGGCCTCCTCCTTGGCCTGAAGCTGCACGAGTTTTGCAGTAAACAAGGGTTTATTGTTGATATACGCAGGAGGTTTTAGTTGGCACATACCTAATGAAAGATGTCCTAGTGTCAGCGGGTTTATCCAGGTCTGAAGAGGCAGATTAAACAAGCCTGTAACTCCAGTTTTGCCTCGTTGGTTGGTCTCCTCACAGTCCTGACCATGGGCTTTGCAGATTTTAGTTTCTGCCTGCATGCTCTGAGAAAATGAACCAGATAGTGGTCAGACTCCCAAAGCTGCATGGGGGACAGGCCGAGTGGCACCTTTTAATGTTTAATAGCAATGGTCCAGTGTGTTCTTATGCTTGGTGACACACTTTAATGTGTTATCTGAGTTTTGGGACTTTGTTTTCTCAGTTAAAGACTAAGAATGACTTGTGCCTCATGTTAGTTTTCTGTTTAGACAAGTGTATAGTGAACTCGGCCATCTTAAGTCAACCTTCAATCTTTAAAATCACTAAATAAACAGCGGTACACTCTCACCATTCTATGAAATATTTTGTGGTTAAATATTATTATTATTATTATTATTATTTTTTTGTAGGCATGCTTAGATGTTAGCATCAGCTTGGTTTGCTCATCAAAAAGTGTTGGGTTGTTTCAATAATAAAACAACGTAATGTTTTATAATCCTTTGTTATGATTTTTATTTAAAAAAATCTTGATTTGTAAGGTATCTGGAAGCTAAACATTTCACAGAAATGTAGTAAAGTAAAAGGTAAAATAGTTCCCTCTTAAATGTGGTGGAGTAGAAGAAGTGGTATGAAAAGAAAAACCCTCAAGGCTCAAATAAGGTGCAAATACCTCAAATTCATATGTAAGTACAGTACTTGAGTAAATTAGTTACATTCTACAACTGGAATTACGTAAACTATATAAGAAAATAAAAATGTGTGCATTATGCTTTAATATCACCCCAGTGTGTAAAACATGAAAAATGTAAAATATGTAAAGTGTGTAAAAATGGAATGGAATTTTAAAAAATATAGAAATATTAACCTTATGCTACATAACACCTTACTCTTTATCTCAAGTAAAGATTTAGGAATATAATAAATGTATAATGAATATCATAAAAAATATAGTGATCTCGCTGTGATCCCTGTCAGGAAGTGTTTTACAGTCCAGAGGAAATTTGATAACCCTCCTACATTATTACATTGTTCAAATGAGCTGTCCAGTTACATACCATTAGATAAAATCAACTACAACATAAGATGTAAGAGTCAGGACTTTCTAAAAAAATATGGCAAACACTTGTAGATTTTATTACCATTGGTTGATAATATGTGTTATAATGCATTTGTCATTTGTGGCCATGTATGTTATTGTTTAGATCTCCAGTGGGAATTATGATGCAGTATGGCACATTTCCTTATGATCCAAATGTCAATCAAATCGTGTTAATCTGTGAAAACATTTTTGTTTCTTCCTTTTCATTATTTATGTTTTTCTTTGTGTTTATTTTGTCCTTTATACATGAATTATTATTATTATTATTATTATTATTATTATCATCACTTGCACCATGGGGTGGAGGGTGGGCTTGAATTTTATCAAATAAAACACCAAATGAATAAAGAAATATAAAAAAAAAATTGAATTATGCTACAGTGTACAACACAATATAAGAATAATACATATGTGCATCATATGTTGGATACATTCAAGACTGGTGTTGGTATGAATAAATTAGGATGCAATGCAATGCAACTAACTTTACAGACAGTGTGGCCTTCAGAGTTTTATGAATTCACACGCGTGACGGCGCGGCCGAAATGGTAGTAAGCACCGCGGGAGCGCGCACGTACGCTGCCAGGCAGCACGTCATGTGTGTCTGCTGCTTTCGAGTATAAGCTGGCTGTGGCGAGCCCGGACCACGGCCACTCCTCTGACTCTCACACACTGACCCTCACACACTCTCAGTCAGGTGTGTGTGTGGCCGGCAGCACATACCTCCGCAGCAGCTTGGACTCCTCCTGCAGCGTTTGAATTTATTTTTATTTTTGATATATTTTTTATACAGAAAAAATACCGCCATTATGTTGTGGACGGCGAGTCAAGTCTTAAGGAAATTCTCCACCTCCTCCGTGAGTAACGCTGCCTCTGCTGCAGCACACAATGAGCACTGCATGTCATACTACTGTTGCATACATACATGTCAGCTCGCGGTGACGGGAGGTAGACTGAGCAAGGCTCGACACCGATCAGTGAAGCCGAGTTCATGTCCAGGTCCTCACAAGTCACCGTGCTTCCATATTTTCAGAACAATCATGGTGTATCTGTGCTAGATTGCCACGTTACGTCCCCTCCTGTCTCTCTCCCTCTCTCTCTCCTGCCCCCTCATCTCTCTCCCTCTCTCTCTCCTCTGCGCTCTCCCTCTCTGTCTGTACGCTACTGTACAAGATCTGGAGGAGTTGCATCAGCATATGAGCTCCACACTCAGGGGCTTACTGTAGATCCGATCCTGCAGGCAGCTCACAGGAAGCAGGCTGTGCACCATTCATGCATAGGGATTTGCTGTCTTTTGCACTGTGATTTCTAAGTGCGCTGTTTCACTGCAGAAAGTTGCTTTGAATAACAGCTTTAAAGAAAACAAAAAGTTTATTTTGAATGCATCAGGAAGCACATTGCAAAACGCACTGTTCTAGTCCTGGACGGTGCCTCGTGAGCTTGACAGGAGCGTTCATTACAGCAACCTGAGACCTCCCTGCACACATGTGCTGCTGCAGTCAGATGGGAGGGGGCTGCCGTAACTTCTCCCTCTGTGGTTTAGGGCTGTGTTCTCTGTCAGCCAATAGCTTCTCTTAGAGTTGGCTTTGACCAACAGGGAGATTTAATGAGTGTTGGGTCAGGGGTGGATGTAGTGATTTGGGGGTCCAGGGAAAAGGCAAGCATGGGGCCCCCTGAATCCCACAAAAGCTGTTTTCAACTAATACATTATTTTTTTTTTATACAAATGTCTGACAATATAATTTATTAGTTGATGATTAGATGAGAAAGTGTTGACTATTTTGGTAATTGATTAGTTTATTAACCCTTAGGGCCCCCCTATGCATACTTGTAATGCTCTGTGCACAAATTGCAATTTTCAAAATCAAGCTGGTTTGTTTTTTAATGATGACACTATGTTTTTTGAATAAAAAATACAAACTGTAATGTAATGTAATGTAATGTAATGCATGTAGTAAATTCTTTTTTAATTTACTACATGCTTGGTAGATTTTTTAATTATCACAGCCTGGGATATGTCAGTGATTATCAGAAACATTGATTTTCTATACATACTCACACTCATATTGCTCTGCACACTAAATGCACTTTAAAAAACCAGGCTATGAAAATTGTTATACATTAATATGATTTTTCTACTTTAATTGCGTTTATTTTTTTAATTGACATCAGTCCTAATCATAATTTTTAGACATTTTCAGAATGTTTACCCTTTAAATGCCAGGTTTTTGTCATGATGGCACTATGTTTTTAGATGAAAAAAACAAACAAACAAACCAGAAAATGAATTATTTTCAATTTACTACTACTACTACTACTACTTTTTTTAAAAAAATTATCACAGCCTGGGATATGTTAGTGATTATCAGCAACATTGATTGTGACAGTGCACCTAGTGGAAATAGCATTTTTTTCTGGGCAAAAGCCCAGAATGACACCCAGAAATAATGCAATGCATGTTTTTATGCTTTGATGGCTGTGGGATCAAAAATGTCAGTTTGAATGAGTGTCAATGGAGCATTTTTTGACCTTAACAGTGTGAATGTAACAATTTAGTTTCCACAATCTATTTTAGACTTATTGTAGGAGCTGAGCTGGAAATTCCAACATTAAACAAAAAAAGCTAAATTATTTAAAAAAAAAAAAAAGAAGGATAAAAAGCATGTAAAATGTGCGAAACCTTGGTTTTAGGTTTTAACATATGAACATTTTGCTGTGTGGATTTACTCTTTGTCAGTTAAACAGGAACTTAGTAATCAGGGCTCCAATGGTCATTGAAGGTCGTGGAATTTCACAATAACATTTTTCCAGGCCTATAAAAGTAATTGAATTAGTAAAAATTAATGAAAGTCCAGTGAGTGTCCAGTGAAATTGTCACAGTAATCTTTAGTGGATTGCCATCCACATCATGTAATATAAGGACAAATTAATTTTCCGTAGCTGTTGACGTAATGTAGCTCTAATATGTGCCACTGGGCCTCATGCAGAAACATTTTTACACATTTCTCATTTTTTTCTCTTAATTTTCTGGTAATATAAAATATAAGAGAAGTCAACTCCAGATGCACCAAACGTTCTTTACCATCCAAATCTGCTCAATAATGAATCCCACTGATCATAAGACACCTGTCAGCACAGGTAACACCCCTTAAACACCATATAAGGGCAGGGTTTGTGCCGTATGCAAAGAATCTGAAACATGAACAAGACTGGAGACTTGACACCAAAAAATACTGTAAGAAGAAAAGCTTCTGTTAAATAAACTTAAACAAAAGTAATGTGATTTCTTTCTTCTGTCAGTACCGGTGCTACAGGAAAATCAAGAACTCAGCACTGGCAAAACATTTACTGTCTGCCGTCTGAGTCTGCAGCAGGAAGTATTTAGATCCTTTACTTAATCTAAGCCAACATTTAAGTACTAATACAACACTGTAAAACTACTTTCTAACTAGTAATAGCACTGCATTAAAAAAATACTCTATTTGTGTAAGATTAGTGAAGGAAAATGTATTGAAAAAGTAGAGGTACACATGGAAAAATGTGCAAATAAAGTTAAAAAAAATCGAATAATTTGAATAATTTAAAGGAAAAGCAGCCTCATACATTATGAGGTATTTATGAGAAACTGTAACCATGAAATGTTTTTGGATGAAAAATTACTCATACAATTATACAGAATAGTTGTCAATTAATTTTGTAATTGATGGACAGATGGTTTCATTTGTATATTTTTATATAGTTTGTGCATTATATAGTTTGTAAAGTAGTTGGCCCTTTAAGAGTTTTGCCTTGTGGGGCCCCTCTCCCTTCTGGCCCCTGTGGCCCCCTGGTGCTAATGACACAGTGTCTCCTGCAGTGGCCTGTTGATAAGACCACCTCTGCACTGTGTTTTCTGTTACCAGTTGCATAACATCTATGAAACTAACAAGGTCAGTAGAGACTGTGGGAAATCCTCTTGTACAGAGCCAAAGCTCACAGAGATCCAGTATCAGAGTTCTGTAGTTTGAATGAAACAAAGTGCAGATGAGTATTTCAGCTTTTCCAGCACTGCACAGTGACAAGGTGAAACTGAAACTAACCTGTTTGTGTTTGTTATTGTTGTAGAATTATTACCAGAATAAGCTGAAACTAGCCATCATTGGCCAGAGCCTGTTCGGCCAGGAGGTGTACAGCAACCTGAGGAAGCAGGGTCACAAGGTGGTGGGCGTGTTCACAGTCCCCGACAAGGATGGCAAGGCCGACCCCCTGGGTGAGTTAACCCTCTCCTCTCTTACCTGTCACTCAGTCTGTTTCTGTATCTTAAAACAAAACAAATGCTGGGTGAAGGGGGTAAAGTGGGCCCTTCCCTACTTACAGGATCTCTATTTCCGGCCCCTCTGCTCTGACCACACCCATCTTTGAACTCAGCCTTCATTGTTCTCTCACCAACACTCCTATAAAGTTTTGTGACTGCATCTTTCATTTTGCAACACTATCACAGTGTCAGAATCTGTCCACATAGACACAGACAGAGAAAAAGTGAAAACAATACCAACCTCAAGACATACAGTGTGTTTGCATGATGTTAGAAAAAGTTGATTTATTGTGTCAGTCTGACTAAAACTGGACTTTTAAAATTCATGTAAACATGTTAGTCCGTTTGAAACGGGTTGAAGTTGAATTTTTTGACCAACGCACCTAGATAATGTGGTTGGGGGTCGATTTAGGCCGGTTTCACATTGCACATGGAAACAGTGCAGGATCAGCTTAGAACCTTTTGTTTTTTATGTTGGCGCCCCTGTTAACAAATTAGAGCATCCCCACTGCCTGCATGAGCACCATCGGTCAGAAGTATCTCAGCTGCATCTCATCTGAGGCACATCTAGAGAAACAGTGGCTTGACAATTTTTTCCACATTCCACATGTGGTTGTCAACACAAATAGACAGTGATTATGGTGTTTTGATAGTTATATAACTCTATACTACCTTTTACTTCAGTTTCTTGCTGTCACAGAGATGAGGAAATACAAAGGTGTCTGTTTTACTCAAAACTGATGTGGAAATACAGAACTTATAACGGCAGGCAGCCCTGCAGAATCGTAGCATCCTGTCTGCGTACAATACGGCTCAACTGGACCTGAACTGGCCTAGGCGTTCTGCGCATGATCCATAGTCGCCGTGCCGGGCTTTGACATAGAAGATTATGAGCATAAATTCATAGAAAAAAAAGTAAGAAAAACAAAAGAAGAAGAAGGGTAGAAAACAAAAACAGGGCAAAGGTACCAAGTACAGCGCAGAGGTTGTACGAAATGTACAGTGCCGAAAAGTTATCCATGTTTTCACGTTTCTGCCTTGTTTGGTATGTGATGTAATAGGTCAACAGGAAGAAGGTCCAATAGCAACTAGCTGAAAAGAGGAATATCTCCTGCGGTGGAGGAGTCGGACATACTTCCATCAATAATTGGATTCTCCTGTGGTGCTGGACAATGACAGTAGTTTAATTAAAAGGCCTGATTGAGATAAAACCGTAGCTCCGCTCAACTGTGCATGTAAATGTACTGATTTTGGTGGTTGTTGATAACTCCTGGGTTACAACTAAAGTCTTTTAAAAGCTTTGTCAGGGCAAAGAGGAGGTCGACAGCAGTGAGAATTCCTGTACAACCAGATCAGAAACACTCATTGGCTGTGGATCGATATTAAATTGTATATTTATCAAATATAGATCTAGTGAACATGGGACTTTACAGCATATATTCCTCCATGTCCAGGGAGAAATATAAATAAACACAGTTAAGTGTTTTGTTTAATAAGACAGAAAATGTTGTCCGGGCCGGCCTGTGATAGTCTGTGTCCTGGGTCTTGTGTGGGTCATCACGGCCTGTGCTGTGGCTGAGGTAGATGCGTGTTGACTCTACAGTGCTCTTGGACAAAGGCAGGCATTTATCCTGCGTTAGCTGCGGGATAGTGGCTCCATTGTCTGTGTGGGGGAGGCCCTGTGTGGCCCTGAGATGCAGCTCGGAGGTGAAAAGTCTACAGTAGCGCGGCGCTCTTTGGTATGATGCAATCTTTCCAGGAAGCATCATCATCAGCTGTCACTTGCCCTTTTGACCTCTGCCTGTCTTCCTTTCCTCGGAGTATTTTCTCTCTGGTATTTAGCTTAGTCCTCTCTTTTTCTTTCTAGGCATAAACATATTCCTTTAGTACCCACTTAGGTTTTTCTGCAGGACTTTTCTGCATTATGTTTTCGGCTTGTAAGTACATCTGTCCAACTGTCCAACTGTCCATCCATCCATCTGTCTGTCCCATTTTAATGAACTTCACATCTCAAG
Source organism: Plectropomus leopardus (assembly GCF_026936395.1). NCBI lineage: Eukaryota > Metazoa > Chordata > Actinopteri > Perciformes > Serranidae > Plectropomus > Plectropomus leopardus. The sequence continues at coordinate 25,861,224 of NC_142197.1, forward strand.
AAGGCCTTGAGAGAACTCTCAATTTGGTATAAATGTCCACTTGGACTCAGTGATGAACTAATTTAATTTTGGTGGTCATAGGTCAAAGGTCAAGGCCACTGTAACAATTTTTCTTCCATTCTTGTGAATGTGATACCGTAAGAACTACTTTAGGGAATTTCTTCAAATTTAATACAAGAAATTTGATTTTAGTTGTCAAAAGTCAAAGGTCAAGGTCATTGTGACCTTGTCTGTGTCATTCTTGTGAACTCAGTATCTCAAGAATGCCTGGTGGGAGTTTCTTTTTAGAATTTAACACAAATATCCACTTGGTCTCAGGGTATTTATTAGATTTTGGTGGTCATAGGTCAAAAGTCAAGGTCATTGTAACCTTTTCTGTCTCATTCTTATGAACTTAATATCTCAAGAGCTACTTTACGGAATTTCTACAAATTTAGCAAAAACATCTGCCTGGATTTTAAGGATGAACTAATATATCTCAAGAATGCCTGGAGTTTCTTTTTAGAACTTGACACAAACATCCACTTGGCCTACAAGATGAACAGATGAGATTTTGGTCATCATAGGTAAAAAGACAAGATCACTGTAACCTTTTCTGTGTCATTCTTATGAACGTGATATCTCAAGAGCTACTTTAGGGAATTTCTTCACATTTAGCACAAACGTCCACCTGGACGCAATGAACAGATTAGATTTAGGTGGTCAAAGGTCAAGGTCATTGTGATCTTGTTCCTCTCATTGTCATTACGCAGTGTCTCAGCACCTTGAGGTATTTTATTCAATTTTGGCACAAACATCTACTTTGACTGAAGCATAAACTTAATACATTTTGGTGGTCATAGGTTCATATTCCACAATGTTGAATAGAGCTCCAACCATAAAGCCCAACTTCTACAATGCACACAATTTCTGCTCTACATATTAAATCAGTCAACTCTTCTCTTTCAGCGGTGGCAGCAGAGAAGGACGGGACGCCGGTGTTCAAGTTCCCACGGTGGAGGGTCAAGGGGAAGCCCATTCCAGAGGTGGTTGAAGCCTACAAGGCAGTGGGTGCCGAGCTCAACGTCATGCCCTTCTGCTCACAGTTTATCCCAATGAACATCATTGACAACCCCAAGCATGGCTCCATCATCTACCACCCCTCCATCCTGCCCCTGCACAGAGGAGCCTCCGCCATCAACTGGTGAGGAAGAGGAGGGAGGGTGGAAGTTGCGGGTTATGTTATCTTTTTTGTTGCGTTTAGTAGGAATGTGTTTCAGAGATAGTGGTCAAGCAAATCAAGTTGTTTGACTATGTAGCGAAAAATGCAACTAATGCCTAGTTTCGCAAAGACAAGGGATCTTGCAGGATCTTACACCAAACAATTGCGATTAGGGGAATTGGGCACAACTCTAGCAACACTCATTAATTTATTCAGACGAATTTTTCTGCGATTGTGCATTGTCTGTCCTTATGATGAGTAAACTGAACTACATGTACAGTGTAAGTCAGTGGAGTATGGTTTTAATGCACAGTCCCATCTCTGCGTGTGTTACTGCTCTGATGGTAAAAAAGGGGTTAATGTCGATTCTCAGGTGAAAGGCTATCACTGCTGTTACTTTGTTTTGGCCTGCAGCCCTTATAGATTCCCAGTAGTAAAGCAGTGACAACAGTGACATTGACATAACTCACATGATGACAGATTACACATTACGCTCAAACTAGGCGGGGAATATCAGAGTAGCAGCCGGGCACTTCCTGCCGAGTGTGGCAGCCAGCCAGGAGACATGACACACATTTAATATATTAACTGACAGCTGCAGAGACTTGGAAATGTAGCAGCCAATCAGGGACATTCATCATATGGCATGTGGTAATTAAAGCTTGTTAACAGAAGGAATAAATGAAATCGGTTTTATTGTGTCACGCCAATGACTCTATATAAAGATGGACAACAAGTCTTTACTTCCTCCTACTGTGAAAAATGAAGCCAAAATATCTCAGATATGAGATAATTTGGAGCTACAGTCTGTGCAGCAGCGATGTCCATGGTATTACGTTCCCGCCCACGCACTCGCCCGACCAATAACATGCAATGCCACTGATTGTGAGCTCACAGACACGCAGCTGTCAATCATGATGTCAACCCCCCTTTTTATAGCATCAAATTATCACTAAAGCCAAACTTATCAGAAAAACGATCACTTGAACAAACACCAGTGTGGTGTTTGTTCAAGTGATCTAAAATGTTAGAAGTGACCAATCACAGCTGATCAGATGGATGGATAAGAGGAACAGCTGCTGCAGTGGCGAAGAACTACAAACTTTTAGACCCAGCGCAATAAACCGTTTCACAATCAATGCAGCTGGCGTTCTGCTGCTTTCTGTGCCTAGAGTGTGCACCACACTGTGAGATTATGATGCTACAAATAAACAAATGCTATTTTTATTCTAATAGTGCTCCTTATGAATGTGCCAGTTTTAAAAATAGAAAATCAATATGTGGCAGCAGATGTTTCAGTCGTGGCAGGCTGCCATGCGTGGGAAACTCTATAGTGCAGTGTTGCAATGGAAAATAAAAAAACACAAAAACTTTAAATCTGATTTCTTTTAAAAACATGGGAGGAAGGTAATGAACAACTATAAGGGAAAACTGAAAAATGAGCAAGAAAAATTACCAGAAAATTGATTTTAAAAAAAAGTAAATGAATAAAGAACAAAAGAAAAGAAAAAAGTTTAAAACTAGGCAAACAAGACTTGTGTGCTTTAAAATTCTAATAATTTTTTAACATAATTTTGAATATGTAATGTATAATATAGATTTTTTTAAAACTAGCTTTGGTTCTTTTTTCTTTTAGATTCTTTTCTAAAAAATTTCCTAGCCTTTAAAAAATTACTTTTCCTAAATCTACTAATTTCTTGCAATGTGTGGAACGTTTCTTCCAGGTTCCACGTTGCCTTTTTCTCCATGTTTTTGAAAGAAATCAAGCTAATTTGCCTTGGATTCAAAGATTTAAATATTTGTGGAAGACATCTGAAAGAAGAGCAAGAAAAGTGATGTCTTCCTCGGTTTCAAAGGGTTATAAAGAATAAAATTATAAAAGTGAAATAAACCAAACAAAATCAAACAAATAACATCTAAAAGCCAAGCAGCTGCCCTAAAGCAACCTGTGAGTTTTGCGGGTCAGAGTAGCAGTAGAGGAGTGTTGCAGCTATCAGTGTGTAACGGGGGTTTAAACCAGTTCTAACCTCCTGGCGAGCCGCTTTTCTTATCTCTCACTCGGCCAGTCTGTGTGTTCCCCACCCTCACTATATCTCTATTCCAGGTCTCTCTTTGTGTTTCCACTGTGCGCCAGTCAATTGCTCCTTTTCTTTAACAGTAAAACCACTTATTACCATATTTCCTCCAAGACTGTGAGTTTTAGATTTTAAGATTTGCTGCTTTTCTAAATATCCCAATTTGTCCCAAATTGTGCCTCATGTACTTCCAGGATAAATTAAGCTGTTTGTCAGTGATGACATAACCACCAGCTGCTTAAAACACACATTGTAAGTCAGGAAGAGTTTTGGGAAAAATACTTATTTTTTCTTTCAAAGAGTTCGAAAAAATGTTGACACCATTCTCATGTAGCTGCAGTGATTCATTGCATAATCAATTAGTTGTCAACTACTAAATCACCAACTAATGTGAATATTGAGAATTGGTTTGAATAATTTTTAAAGAAAAACAAAGTCAAAATTCACTGATTCCAGCTTCTCAGACGTGAATATTTCCTGGTTTTAAGAACATGGTAGGCTTTTGGAACAGCCATTGTCGTTTTTCACCATTTTTGGACATTTTATAGACCAAATAATCAAGAAAATAATCGTCAGATACAGCAACAAAAGTAACTGTTAGTTGCAGTCGTTTCGTCCATTAAGGATTAATAAAGCCAGAGACAGGAGACAGTCAGCTTATTATTTTGACCAGGGGACAAACTGCTGGCTTAGGTCTGTCCAAAGTGCCCTGAACAGCTAATGTACCAATAAATAATACAACTACAAAAACACGTTTTTACATTTGTGTTTTCTATAAATCAGACAAATGAGATCAAACGTGTTACTGAGTTGTGGAGTAGGGGTTGACAGATTGTGTTTTTCAAGGCAAACATCTTGTAAAAGCATGGAAAACATTAAAACAGGAATAGTGTGTGATAAAATGAAAATATCTTGTAATAATGTAAAAAACATCTTATGTTTCACAAGAAAAGTACCTTGTAACATGAAAACATCTTGTTGTAACAAGTAACTTGAGTAACATGTTACTGATGGGGTTTTCTTTCTGGCCTTGCAGTTCAATGTTTCCGTACAGTATAACTTGAATCAGTAAAACAAATGTATTTTGACAGCCTTAATAAAACAGTGCTTAAAATTAGAGCCCAACCGATATATTGGTCAACAGATATTATTGGCCAATATGAGCCTTTCACACACATTGTTATTTATTCTTTACTTTTGTTTGTGTGTAATGTTCAATACATGAATTGTTGAATCGAAGTTCTTTGTTTAAGAAAGCAGCCTTTCGGAGTACTTTTGCACAGTCATATCGGTGCAAAATCAGTGCACAATCCACATAGAAATGATGCATTTTCATTCCAGCTCAACAATTTACTATATCCATCGCCATGTTGGTAATCGGTGAATTTTATTCCACTATAAAACCGGTATAAGTATTGTTCTCAAAAATCACATATTGGTTGGGCTCTACTTAAGATGTCCGAATATATTCTGTTGCATAATGAAAAGCAACAGTAGACAGCCTGTTTGTTTCAGTTTGATCAACATCAGTCAGCTTTTATCTTGTCTTTATCTGACTCTGTTCCGTTTGGCTCAGGTTTATGGCCTACTTTCTGTCCTGTATCTAAGTGTGTTTCGGCAGCGCTCCAAGGTTGGCTCACTGTCCTGTGTGTGTGTGTGTGTGTGTGTGTGTGTGTGTGTGTGTGTGTGTGTGTGTGTGTGTGTGTGTGTGTGTGTGTGTGTGTGTGTGTGTGTGTGTGTGTGTGTGTGTGTGTGTGTGTGTGTGTGTGTGTCACCAGGACCCTGATCCATGGCGATAAGAAAGCTGGATTCTCTGTGTTCTGGGCTGATGATGGACTGGACACCGGACCCATCCTGCTGCAGAGGGAGTGTGAGGTGGAACCCAACGACACCGTGGACACACTCTACAACCGCTTCCTCTTCCCAGAGGGCATCAAGGCTATGGTAACCACCTGGGGTTCATAACCCTAACCCCTTTTTATATATAAAAACTTAGGCATCATGCTCAAACTCCTGTTTCAGGTGGAGTCGGTGCAGCTCATTGCTGATGGAAAAGCCCCTCAAATTCCCCAGACGGAGGAAGGAGCGAGCTACGAAGGCATTCAGAAAAAGTCTAACGCCAAGGTAAGCGCTGCAGATAGCAGGTCAAGGTCACAAATACTATCATGTGATATGAAAATGCTGCGGCCTGTTTACGTTCATGCAGGCTGGAGCACCAGCTGGCCAAAGTGTGGAACTGCCTCAGAGTGTATTTGCCACTTGATGCACTGTCACTGCTTTCAGTGGCTGGTTAAAAAGGCGTTTCAGAGTGATGGGTCAGTGGAATGTAGATATGGCTTTTAAAAGCTGCTTTCATTTAGATGTAATTTCTTGTTGGCAAAGTACGAGGCGTTAATGAATCTAAAAGATTGATGGATAAATAAGTAGGAAGCAGCTTCTCACTTTGAGCCCACTGTTGCTGGTATCTGACACATTAAAGGGACAGTTCATTAAAAAATCAAAATAACATGTTTTTCCTCTTACCCACAGAGTTGTTTATCAATCTAGATAGTTTTGGTGTGAGTTGCTGGGCCATCGTATGCCATAAACCGCAGGGAATTATCAGGAAGGTGTAAGAGCAGTGAAATATTACATTTCCTACTATGGCTGAAAGAAGGCAATGAGCAACGAAAGAAAAAAAAATTGCGAGAAATAAAAGAAGAAGAAGAAGAAAAAAAACATCAACAAGAAAATAACGTGGAAGAAGTTACTAATTTTTTTAAAATAATTCTGTGACATAATTTAAAACACAAAAGTACAAGAAAATGACTTCAAATCATTTAAAAACTGAAAAGAAAAAAGAAAAGTAAAAGACAGTTAAAAAGAGGAAATGACTTGAAAAAGGTGCTTAAAAAATCATTATAATTTTGTGACATAATTTAAAATATATAATTATGATAATTCTAAACGCCGTTTTCCAGAGCTTTTTAAAATCTTTTGCTAAATCTACTTTCTTACTACTTTCGTGTAATTTGTGGAGCGTTCTTTATCAAATTGCTCATTAATGTTTTCCCCATGTTTTTGTAAGAAATCGCACCAATTTATTCAAAGCGCAAAGGGTTAAATATTTGTGAAAGGCGTCTGAAAGCAGCACGAGAAAAGTGATGTCACTCCAGGTTTGAAAGGGTTAAATAATTAGTTTTGAATTAAATTGTGGGGTCGGTTGTACTGCAGTGAACTGCAAGTGTCATTCCATCAAACACTGATGGCTGGCTCATCAGACTGAAAGCATCACAGAGCTGCAGCTCACACAGCATTAAAAATACATTCATCTCCTAGTTTTTCTTTTCACCTGTTTTCAAAGATGATAAAAAGTAAATTGCAAAAATGAGCCTTACAAATCTTTTTTTCCATTTGTTATTAAGTCATAAACACGGTAGAAAAGTCACTCGGAGAACCGTGTGGAAATGTACCGTCAGCTCAACACGTTGTTCAGGGCCAGATATGTAAGAGTGTGTGTCCGCCTGCTGTTTATCTGTCAGAGGTGGGGCTGATCTTTGCTGCTCTCTGATTTGTCACTGCGAGCCACGTTGCTGGCAGTGTGTGTGTGTGTGTGTGTGTGTGTGTGTGTGTGTGTGTGTGTGTGTGTGTGTGTGTGTGTGTGTGTGTGTGTGTGTGTGTGTGTGTGTGTGTGTGTGTGTGAGAATGTACTATTCTTAGTTCTTCCAGCATGTTTTTTTTTTTCCACGTGTGGCTCAGCTAGTGGCAGCCAGCTGCTGGGCTTCCCTCTCATTCTCAGAAATGTAGGCGATCCGGTCTGAAAGTGAATGTGAGCCGACGGCACGTTGACCCCACTGTCTCTCTGTCCTGCAGGTCAACCTAGCCCAGCCAGCCCAGGCCATCCACAACTGGATACGCGGCCATGACAAAGTACCCGGCGCCTGGACCGTCATTGATGGTCAGGTGTGTTTCCTGGAATACACGAGCCAAGAAAACACACACACACACACACACACACACACACACACACACACACACACACACACACACACACACACACACACACACGCACACACGCACACAAAGGTGGCTGTTGTAGAAGTATGGGTGGCTAGATCTAGATATTTTTGGCATGAACCAGATATTCAGTAACGTAAACGCTGTGTCAACAAGTCCTGGTATTGCTGGACTGTGGGCTTACAGTATAATGTCATCGGTTGAAAGTTCAAGAAAATAAGGTGAAAATTAGCACCAAAAAAGTGCTAAAAATGATCTGAACAAAGTGCTTAAAAATAATAATAATAATTCTGTGACATAATTTTAGATATATAATCAAAATAATTATAAATATGACTTGACTGTGGGTGTGAAAGGTTGTCTGTCTATATGTGTCGGCCCTGCGATAGTCTAGTCCGCACCCTTGTGAGGAAAAGCGGTTACAGACAATGAATGAATGAATAAATATACCTTTTCTTGACTTTGTTAATATAATTCAAAAATTATATTCAAAATGTACTAATTTCTTTCAATTTGTGGAACATTTCTTACCATGTTGTTAAAGACAGGACAAGTTAAGATAAATTACTAAAAATAAAAAAAAATAAAAATAAAATAAATGAAATAAAAAAGAAACAGAAAGAAATAAAAAAGAACAAAAGAAAAGAAAAAATGCTAACAAGGCTTGGAAAAAATGCTTAAAAATAATGCTCAATGTTGTTATTATTATTATTATTATTATTATTATTATTATTATTATTATTATAAATCTAGGTTTTTTCACTAGCTTTTTTTCTCTGTTTCATTTAGATTTTTCTTTAGATTTTTTTCTGTATCTTTTTAAAAAAATATTTTATGAATCTACTAATGACTTGTAATTTGTGGAACATTTCTTACCAAGTTGCTCAAGAAAAAAAGAAGAAATTACTAAAAATAAACAAGAACGTGACTAGTAAATGGTACATAAATAAATAATTGAATTAAAAAAATTTGAACAAAAAAAATTAGAAAATAACCTAAAAAAAGGCAAACAAAACTTGGAAAAAAGTGCTTTAAAATGTATAATAATTATGTAACAATATTTTAAATATTTCAGATGTATTTAAGATTTTTACCTAGGTTTTTTTTAAATTTCTAAATCCAATAATTTGTCTGTATGTTCTCCTTAGTCTGTCACCCTGTACGGCTCCTCCCTGTTGGGGGGGGTGGTGCCGGCCGGTCAACCCCTGGAGTTGGAGGGGGCGTCCCAGCCCGGCGTGGTTACCAAAAGTGGGCTCGTGCTGTATGGAACTGACGGGAAAGCTGTGAGTGTCTGTTTGTTGTGCAGCAGCTTTTAAGGCTGCATAGTTACTGAAACACAGCTTGTCATGAGTCACACGCAGTCTGTACGTTTACAAGATGCTAGAAAAAGTCATATTATTTTGTTTATTTTTCCCACGCATTTTCATGGACAAAGTTTTAAAACTTCTCCATGACCTTTCATGGACCCATCATTTTTTTTCCTCTTGCCCTGCTTGCTTGTAATTGTAATTCAGCTAGCTGGCACATATGAAGGGAATAGGGTAAAAAGGAAAGAAACATACGCACATGATGGGAGATAAACGTTGGTCAACATTGCATATTAGGGATGTCAACATCTACACGTGTAAACGGGTACACGGATAACAAATCATAACCGTTCAGAAAAATCAATAACCTTTTACACGTCATTTTTTCCTCTCCTCCTCCTCGTTCATTTCTCACCAATAGTATTTTTAGGGGTGATAATGTTGCCTGAAAGCTTAAGATAATAACATTAACTAACTATACACTTAAATGTTCCCACTAATGCAGTTATCCGCATACATAATAGATGCACAGGTGGCAATGTTACGTTGATATTAAAAAAAAAACGCAGCCACAGCCAGTGTCGTGTCACTTCAAGTTGACTCGGGGCCGCATGGACAACAAGCAACAAGCGATGAACAAGCGGAGCTTAAAAAAATATATTGTACAAAAGTGAGCAATAGTTAAAACAATGATTAAAAAAGAAGGTTAAACCTTTTCCAGCTTTCACTTGTACATTTTCTTGTCTGTCAAAATTGATGATTTTATTTTCAACTCATTTTACTTTCTGTCATAAGTAGGTCTAAGCCTTAAATGGTGAGATGGATTGCCTACTTTTTAAGTTCTGTTCGCTGAATAAACGTTTTTGTCCGATAACTAACTACTGGAATGGCTTTGATTTAATGAGATTAGGAGGTATTTGAATGGAGACAGAACCATCTAGTGGTTATATAGCGCAACTGCGATAGAAAAAGATCATAAATCGTGTAACCGGGTACACGTCGGTTAGAAGTCCTGTTTACACGTGTAGAAAAAATTGTAAACTTTGACACCCCTATTGCATATTAGTTATCAATAGCTTTGCAAGATAAATTTGCTGTTACATTACATTACCAGTAACAAGATTTCCCAAACTTTTGACTTTTACAGGGTTTCCATGACTGTGGAAACTCTTTGTGTTAGTCCATGTATAACTGGACTTTTAAAATACATGTAACATTAAGGGTGTAAATCACTGGTTTCATGATGATACAATATTATATTGATTCTTTGGACAATGATGCAATATTTGCTGATATCACAAAGTCTGTCACGATACGATATTGATTCAGTTTAGGGGGCAGGGATGGATATCTGCCAATATTATCTGTACATTTAACACAGTCAGTTACAGAGGAAGCTGCTACACGTTACTTTTGGCCTGAAAAGATAAAAACAACATATAAATAATTGAAAATAATTAAAACTGGTTCATTATGTTTAAAAACTTTTTCTGGAAAAAATGTTTTAATTTTAAGTCAGACCAGATTTTTTTTTTTAAAACTTCAGGGTTATCTGACTTGAAGACAAACTTCTCCCAACATCCTCAAATCCTGGATTATAGACACAATCAGACAATACAACTGTCTTTTGTAATTCATGTTTCCCTCACGTATACACAATGCTAATGTTGTTAGCATAAGCCTATGGCATTTTACATAACATACATTAGCTTAATGGCTAGCAAACTTTTCCTCTTCTTGTAACTTAACCACTTTACATTTACTAGCACGGATGAATTTCAACTTGCGTGTTTTTTTAGTCAAACACTTGAAACAGATTAGCTGTTTCTGTTAGAGGTTAGCAAAGTGAGATGCCCGGCAGTGATGTCGTGCTTCGTGGGTATGACATATTACATGTGCTCTGTCTGTTAACCCTGAGTTTCTCCGAAAACAAAACAATTCCACACTGATGATTTATCCCCGAGTAAATACCGTTCTCCTCATTGTCTTTCTCTTGTCTACTGGCCATCATTCACCTAACGCTGTGCGACACAGAATTTCAAAATAAAGGCGCATCCGAGAGAGGATGTTATGGATAGATGATTTCACTTTGCGTCGGTGATACATGATTGTTGCTCATTTAATCAAAACATCAGTGCAGATTGATGGATCATTACACCCCTACACTGTACTAGTTCATGTAAACATGTTTGTGTCACTGGAATCGTACTAAGTTGAATGTCTCAAAGTTGGACTAACACATCTAGATAATGCAGTTGACCCCAAAGTCAAACAGCATAAATTCGTAGAAGAAAGCCAAGAAAAACAAAAGAAGAAGAAGGGAAGAAAAATAACCAAGATGAAGGTTCCAATAAAAGTGTAGCGTGTGTATGAAATGTACAGCACCGAAAAGTTATCCATGTTTTCACCGTTGGACATGCAACCTGTTTGCCGCTTGCTAACTTGTTTGGTATGTGACGTAATAGGTCAACAGGAAGAAGGTCCAATAGCAACTAGCTGAAAGGGGACGTATCAACACCTACTTTTGAGGAGTCAGACATACTTCCATCAATAAATGGATTCTCCCCTGCTGCTTGTATACTGGGACAAGGACAATCCTCCAGTGAAATGGTCTAATGGAGCTATAATTGTGTGTGTTGTCCTCTCTGATCTCGTCTCTGTATATGTTTGATCCTTTGTGCTTTTGCTTTACAGCTCCTGGTGAAGAACCTGCAGTTTGAAGATGGGAAGATGATCCCTGCCTCTAAATACTTCTCCTCTGGGGAAAGCTCCAGTGTGGAGCTGACTGATGCTGAGAAGACGATGGCGGAGGAGATCCGGGTAAGTTAGCGGTGGTCGACAACATTGTTTAGCAGGACCCACACATGTTCATCTGGACTGTTTTTTTAATCTGGTGTTTGTCTCAAAAAGACTGTTGTTGATTGAGACTACTTTCATTTATCACAGAACATCTGGAAGGGCATCCTCAGCAATGTCCCAGCCATCGAGGACACCACGGACTTCTTCAAGTCTGGAGCAGCCTCCATGGACGTGGTCAGGTGAGGGAGGAGGCCGGTGCAGAGATCATTTTATCAGATGATCAAGTCATGTTTTTCCCTGCTTTTGTTTTAAATATCCTTGATCATTTACAACATTAACACGGTCTGCAGTTTGACCCTTTGGTTATTAGTATCTACCCACTGTCTATTTGCGTTATCTGCTGACTGTCTAGGTTAACCCTTTAAAATATGAGCTGGATAAATATTTAATATTTAAAAATACAGAAAGAAAAAGGCCAAAAAAAGCAAGAAGTTTGTAAAATTAGAGAAAAATAAAAAAGAAGTAATAAACAAACAAAAACTGACCCAAAGAGAGTGCTAATTTTTTTCCCCAAATATATAAAGAAATACATATATATCCCACATTTTCACCCGTAAGAGCAGCTACTGTGACCTGATGAGGCGCTGTGTCTCTGTCTCCAGGCTGGTGGAGGAGGTGAAGCAGAAATGTCCTGCTGTCCAGCTGCAGAACGAGGACGTGTACATGGCCACCACCTTCCAGGACTTCATCCAGATGTTTGTCCGCAAGCTGAGAGGAGAGGACCAGGAGGAGGAACTGGTCATCGACTATGTGAGTCTTGCAAACAGTGAACCCCAGCTGATTTTTCATTGAAGTTGCAGTCGAATATTTCAGTCCTGGTTGATTTGGCGACACCTGTAGTCACTCGTATGTGTTTTAATATCACAGACACATTTCTGATGAACGACAGCAGTAAGTTCTAAGCTCACTGAAAAACACACAGTGTTTCCTGTGACCCCTTCATAATAAAAGTCATGTGTAGTCAGTTACATATTTTTAATGTGAAGCTGCAGCGTAGGAAATGTTGGGTTCGCTGCAGCATTAACTTAAAACACCATTTTTGCCACAGATGTGGCCCTTGACTCTAAGTTTGTGCAAATATATAATCATTGTAATAATTTCATCAGTAAGATTTGAGATAATTTCTTGAAAGTTTGATCCTTTCATTTAGCTTTTTGAAACGTGAATCAGCATTAATTTTGTGCTGCAGTCAGATGTCTTTCACAAGCATTTCAAACCTTTCAAATGTGAACAGTGTTGGCTTTTTTTTTTCAAAAACATTGGAAAAAAGGCCAAGAGCAACTCGTCAAGAAATGTCCTACACATTTCAATATTTAAAAAAATCTGTGTTAATAAAAGCTGGGAAAATACGTAATTAAAAATGAAAAAAACAAAACATGTTTAAATTATTTTCTGAAATTATTTTAAATTTTAAGCATTTCTTTTCAGGTCATTTCCTTGTTTAATATTTTAATTAATTTAATTAATTAATTTTGCTGCTTTCCCAATTTTTATGCTGTTGTTTGTTTGTTTGTTTGCTTTGTTTTTCTATTTGCTCATTTGCAGCTGATATTCTTCTACTTTTCACTAATTTCTAGGTCTTATTTTTAAGTTGCTCATTGACTTCTTTGCATTTTTTTGAATGAAATCAACCCATTTCTTTACACATCATATTTTAAGATGTACACAGAGGTGGCTGTTTGGGGTTGGGTGATTTGTGATTGCTGTTCTGTCTCTGCTGTTTCGTTTTCAGGCAACCAAAGAAGTGAACAACATGACGGTGAAAATGCCAAACCAGTGTTTCATCAATGGCAAGTTTGAGGATGCAGACAATGGCAAGACCTACAATACCATCAACCCTACTGATGGATCAGTGAGTCCCATCAATATACGCTCATTTGATTTTACACACACACACACACACACACACACACACACACACACACACACACATACACGCACAAGGTTTTGTGAGGAGGAGTGGAGTGGAGGAGTGGTATTAATAATCAGAATGTGTGTGACTGTTGTGTCTTCGACCAGGTGATCTGTAAGGTGTCCTACGCCTCAGTGGGGGATGTGGACAGGGCAGTAGCAGCTGCCAAGGAGGCTTATGATGTCGGACCCTGGGGCAAGATGAACCCCAGAGACAGAGGGAGTCTGCTTTACAGGTGAGTAGCTCCTCCTAGAGGATGACAGTGAGATTGCATGATCAGGAAAAACTATGGGGTCCAGATGCCCCGAAACCTGAAAAACACAGCAAACAGCCACACTATTCTTTTTCTGTAGCAGACAGGAAGGATATCTCTAGAACTGAGGACATTGGAGGGCTTAGCTCGGACCGGGGATCCTTATTTTTCGATAAACAAAAATAACTCTATTTAAATGCTTTTTTATGCACTCTGGTACCTAATTTACCTTTTTTAACTTAAATCATGAATATTGATGTTAAAAATACTCGTAGTTGTTAGTAGTTAATACTGAGTAGAAACTGAATACTGCACAAGCGCTATCATTAAACATTTATTAAGTAGAGTAGGACAGATAGTCTGTATTTTTATTAAAAGTGGCAGAATCAAACTACGGAATGGCAGATTATTAGATCCAGGGCTTTTTATCATTATTTAGGACTTTTTGTTATCTATGGTACAAAAAGGGAGGGGGGGGGTCATGTGAACGAATTCTTAAAGCGCGGGGGAGGGACTAATGATTTTTATTTTTACTTAGCGGGAGGGGCATCCAGCTTTAAATAGCTCTATCTTGTATATATTTTTATACAGCACAATTTTAAGGCCCAGGTTTTTTGTTCTTTTAGATTTTTGGGTGACTTTTTTTTCCATAAAAATTTTTGGTGATTTTTGAATACTTTTAAATACTACTTGGTAATTAGGACATGAGATAGGAAATAAAATAAGATAATCCTTTATTAGTCTCACAACTGGGAAATTTGCATTATTACAACAGCAAAGGGATATCAAAGCAAGATATGTACAAGATAAATACAGCAAAAAGAACAATATAAACAGTATAAAGGAGATGCAAAACTCAACTGTTTAAAAAAAAAAACAGACACCATTTGCACATGGATAATTGCACATTGTGATAAAATCAACCCAGGCCTGCCAAAATAAAAATCGGCAAAATTACAATATTTATTATTGAGAAATAAACTATAAAAAAAACAAAATTATCATTACATTTTTAAATGGCCCTTAAACTTTTCACCCCCCTCCTCCAAAAAGTAAAGAACAATCCCTGAAGGACAGCACTGGCACACAGGTCTGCTGTGCTGTCTTTTTCAAAATCAGCACATTTAGCAAATACAAATCCACCAGTAAAATGTGTACAGCTAATATATATATAATATATATAAATTTATATTGTTATATATACAGAGCCTGGAACTCACACCCTAAAAATATTCAAGACTGCACTGACCCATCCATGTTCAAATCACTGCTCAAGACTCATCTTTTTACACAAGCTTTTAAAGTGTGACTGTGATGTGTGTGTTTTTTTATATGTTTATGCTATGTTGCTATGTTTTCTTTATTTTTTTGTATTTGTTTTTTGGTCTTGAAATTTGAAAAGCTCTATCTATTGTACAGTGTCTTTGAGTGTGTGAAAAGCGCTTTATAAATAAAATGTATTATTATTATTATTATTATTATAAATATGCTGTATATATCAGCTTCCAGGCTAGACAGCTAGTTTGCTGGTCAGCTAAAATGGCCACACTGATCAACAGTGTGTCATCTTAAAACACTCTCACACTCCGTCCCCTCCTCCCTCCTCCCTCCTCCTCCCTCCTCCCTCCTCCCTCCAGGCTTGCAGACTTGATGGAGGAGCACCAGGAGGAGCTGGCCACCATCGAGTCCATTGACTCAGGTGCTGTGTACACGTTGGCCCTCAAGACACACGTCGGCATGTCCATTCAGACCTTCAGATACTTCGCCGGCTGGTGTGACAAGATCCAGGTAACTTAAAGGAACACGTCACATGCACAGAGACCATTTGTACGGTGACTCAGTGCATGTTACCTGGAAATCATGAAGAAAACTTTGCCTTCCGTGCATGCTTCCATGATGAATGGAGAATTCTAAAAAAGGCAAACATTCCTCAGGGAGTAAATGGGGTCCATGTTTAGAAACAACAAATTTATATCAAAAGGTTACCGTCTCTCACGTTTTCTTTTTCTTTTTTTTTTTTTTTTACAGGGCAAGACGATTCCCATCAACCAAGCCAGGCCCAATCGCAACCTGACCTTCACTAAGAAGGAACCACTGGGGTAAAAGCTCTGGATAAATGCTTCCTGTATTTGAGTATTAGCATTGAAAAATCTGATCCCATATGCTTGCCCATATGAATATTTAATAAGTTGCTTTGTCCAATAAATACATTCCCCTTTTCCCCTTCAGTAAGTGTGTTTTACTGAGGGCAGAGCTGTGTGTTTTCTTTCTGTGTCAGTGTGTGTGCCATCATCATCCCATGGAACTACCCTCTCATGATGCTGGCGTGGAAGAGCGCCGCCTGCCTCGCAGCTGGGAACACGCTCGTCCTTAAACCCGCACAGGTGAGCACACCATACACTCAAATATTAGTACTAAATAAAATATTGTAATTTCATAAGCTGAATTCTAGAGCTAATTAAAATTATAGTTGAAATGAATGGAGCTAGTGTCAGTGGGGTGTCATAAAGTATCTCCCAATATTAACAGGTCACTCCGCTGACGGCGCTGAAGTTTGCTGAGCTGTCAGTGAAAGCTGGCATTCCGAAAGGAGTCATCAACATTGTGCCAGGCTCAGGTAATAACAACACAAATACAAACACATCAATAGCACTTTTCATTCTTGGATGACGAAAACATTGGATTGCAGTTTAAAAAACAATTGAATACAATACAAAGACAAGGTATTTGTTTTTCTAACTGATCAATTTTATTAAAAATACAAGAAAAGGAGCACTTTCTGGACTCAAAAATCAGTCTGTTGCTGTCCGAGGTGCTCTTTGGGTAGGAATTTGCTAGGATTTGAACAATCAGAAAGAAAATGCCAAGGCACTCTTTTAAAATGTTAAAATGCCTTTGGTGTCTTGGGATCTGTTCTTAATCCCTGACAAAGGCTTGTATGCCGAAATGCATAGTGTTTTTAAGGTCCATCATGACCATGCCGTAGTAATAAAGGCATTTTAACTTTTTGAAAAGAAAGTGTCTTGGAGTTTCTTTCTGATTGATCAATTTTATTGTTTTTTTTAAAATACATACACACTAATTTTGAGTTTGATGCCTGCAACATGTTCCAATAAAGTTGGGACAGGGATGTTTACCACTCTGTTACATCACCCAGTAAACATGTGGGAACTGAGAACACTAACTGTTAAAGTTTTGAAATTCTTCCCCATTCTTTCTTAATGGCCTTAATCCCACTTAATCCACCTCCCTGATCCTGTTCTCTCCTCTAGGTGGCATGGTGGGACAGCGTTTGTCCGAGCACCCAGACATCCGCAAGCTGGGCTTCACTGGCTCCACACCGATTGGCAAACAGATCATGAAGAGGTACGACCTGATATCTCATTGCTTGGTTGATCTGAAGGTACACTATGCAGGAATGCTCGCTTACTGTTTATAAACGGTCTAGAATATTTTGGTAGTTTCCTCTTGGATGCGTGCTGCTTACAGTCTGAGGTCAAGGTCACTGTTATCTTTTATCCCTCTCATTCTTGTGAGCACAATTTCCTCGGACACCTTGAAAAAAATGTCTTTACATATGGCACAAGCTTTCAATTGGACTCAAGGATGAACTGATTAGATTTTGGTGGTCATAGGTCAAGGTCACTGTCATCTTGCATTCATCCCATTCTTGTAAATGCAATATCTCAAGAACACCTTGAGGGAAGTTCTTCAAATTTGACACAAACATTCACTTGGACTCAAAGATGAACTGATCAGATTTTGGTGGTAAAAGGTCAAGGTCACTGTTATCTTTTATCCCTCTCATTCTTGTGAGCACAATTTCCTCGGACACCTTGAAAAAAATGTCTTTACATATGGCACAAGCTTTCAATTGGACTCAAGGATGAACTGATTAGATTTTGGTGATCATAGGTCAAGGTCACTGTCATCTTGCATTCATCCCATTCTTGTAAATGCAATATCTCAAGAACACCTTGAGGGAAGTTCTTCAAATTTGACACAAACATTCACTTGGACTCAGGGATGAACTGATTAAAATTTAGTGGTCAAAGGTCAAGTTCACTGAGACCTTGTCTGTTTCATTCTTTTGAATGTGATATCTCAAGTATATTTTGATGGATTTTCTTCCGATTTGACACAAACATCCACTCGGAGTCAACAAAGAAGTGATTAGAATTTGATGTCAAAGTTTGAAGGTAAAGGTTACTGTTCCTCATAAATCATGTATTTGTCCCTTAGTAACAAATCCAGAGAGTAAAATTTCACAGAAATGTGTCATTGGCTATAATGAAGTGAAGACATTTTAAATCCACGAGGTCAAATGTCAGCTTCACTATGATATCATAATGTTTTGCAAAATCACTTTGCTGTTCATTAGTCAGCTTCATATCTCAGGAACAGAAGGGGAGATATTTCGTCAGATACTGAGTTGGTGACACTGATCAGTAAACTGTGGTTGTAGAGATCTTCTGTGCTGCCGGGGGAAGATGAGTGACGCATTCATGTTTTTACTGGCGTGGATGTAAACTGGAAGTGGCGGCATAAAACAGCATTGCGGTAATTCTAGTTTGTGGTGATTTCCTGTTGCAGCTGTGCAGTCAGTAACCTGAAGAAGGTTTCACTGGAGCTGGGAGGGAAGTCGCCTCTCATCATCTTCAATGACTGTGACATGGACAAGGCTGTCCGCATGGTAAGACTCACAGAGAGACAGGACAGGGTCTGGTAATGTTGTCTCAGTGTGGGAGCACACTGGAAGATGATCAGGCTGGTCTGACACCATGTTGGTGCTGAAGCAATTAGTTAATGAATATATTTTTCAGTTGGCATAAAGTTCAACAGCTTATTCTTTATGAAGCAAAAGTACCAAAAGGTGTTTGGTTCCAGCATCTACACTGTAAGCATTTTTGTATGATTAAAACAGAATATATTTGGGTTCAGGAATGCTTTAACACTCCTCGGCTCGGGAGAAAATCATAACTCTCAGTTTAAATTATTTGATTACATTTTATAAACTAATTGAAAATATAATCAACACATTAATCAATGATGAAAATAATTGTTAACTGTAGCCGTACACCATATCTACCCTGACTGATGACTGAAAGCTTGGTCATCATTAAACATTCTTTTTTCAAAAACAAAATCAGTGTATTTTTAACCCGTTAACGTCCTGCTCAAGTGTTTGGTAGAGCACATTTTGAGTCACTACATCTTGAAAAATGTGTTGGACTAAACTCAACCTGATTGAGCTATCTCTACCATTCAGTTTAGGTGACAGATTTATGACAAAGAGAGTCATTTCTTATTTTAGCAGTGACATCATAGTGTTTAACAGACAATCACAGTGCTCGATCTACACAGAAGACAAAGACTTGATTAATTTTATAGTTTTTGTTTAAGAAAAGATGAAAAAAAAAAAAAGAGCATTGGTTCTTTGACCTCAGACCTCAAGATATCTGAATGAAAATGGGTTCTGTGGGTACCCATAAGTCTTACTGACATGCCAATTTAATGCTAGTCCCCATGTCCCAGTCCCAGTTTTTTGCATGCAGTATAAATGTGTTAATTTGTATTTCTGCATATTGGGGTCCTAAACCGTCTTTATATTTCCGTCACCTCTGAGCTGAGCTCACAGTTGCAGCTCATCAGACTGATGTCAGTGGGAAACCGCAGCGCCAAATTAGGTAACCCAGTTAGCAGGGAACGTTCCCACAACACTGGTCAACATTACGTACAAGTTGCAATTATGTTTAAAAGAAAACATTTTAATCTTATAGTAAGAGAACATTTTAAGGATGTTTATCATTTCAAATAATGGCCCTATAAGGTTAAATGCTGACTAAGATGTAATGTTTTAACTGCAACATTGTGAGGATGTTTTGGTGATGTTGAGAGGTGACAGATCATAGAATGTTCTGTTATAAAACGTTCCCACAATATTGCATGAGAACAAAGGAAGAGCATTTTCAAAGCATCATTCAGAACATGTTATTGAGGACTGATATCACATAACATTTTTTAAAAGAATGTAATCAAATGTTATTAAAAAAACAAAACTTTAAAAAAAAAAAATTTTATAGAAAATGTTAAAACATTACTTAATCTTTGCATTGGTTGCATTGTACCATTCTCGTTTTTAGAACCAAAAACTGCCAGCTGGGAAAGTTATATTTTGGAGTGTGTGAATCTCCTGAATCAAACCTGTGGATAAAGTCAAATCTAGAAGTTGAATTAAAGTGCTGCTCAAAGAGTGGAAACAGACTGCAGAGTAGCCAACAATACTTAGCAAATGCTGTCATTTGATTCTTAATCACAATCTGGTAAGACTTGCTCTACCTTGTTAATATGAACCATAAAACAGTTATGAAATGCAAAATAATGGAATTGGAATCATGCGTTAAAGAAATGCAACTAATCACAATTTACTATTGAAATTCAGCGATTAATAGCGTTATAAAAAATAATCATTTGACAGCCCTAATATGAACAAAAAGAAATAAAACATATCCCAAGAGTAAACAGAAACAGCCCTTCAAAATAAAAAGCTCTCATCATACTTCAAAATAAAGCGTATTTTTAACAAACTTGACATGCTCAGAAGGCACTTGTGGTACATTCAGAACAGACCCACGACCCACTTTTGGACCATGACCCAGCAGTTGGTAATCACTAGGTTAAAGTAAAGAGTTCAAGTCAAAATCTGTGATTGCATGTGCGGTCTTTTTTAAATGTCTTTCATTGCCACAGACGTTGGGTCAGATACCACACTGTTGCCTGTGTGTCTGTGACTGTGTGTCTGCTGCTTCACAGGGGATGAGCTCTGTGTATTTCAACAAAGGCGAAAACTGCATTGCTGCTGGACGTCTATTCGTGGAGGAGTCCATTCATGATGAGTTCATTAGCCGAGTGGTACGTAGAAAACACAGACACAATCCTCAATAATAAGATCAAAATTTACATTTTCATATAAATTATAAATTTTTATATTTTAATATTATACACAATTGTATCGCTCTGCAGAAAATGTGCTTTTCAAAATTAAAAAATATTATATGTTCATATTATTTTCTGAATTCATAGACTTAATTTTTTAAAGACCTAATCATAAATATCAAATATTCAGTAATTTTCAGAATTTTAACCCTTTAAATGCCTGTTTTTTTCATTATGCTACTATGTTTTTATATGAAAAAAATATGGGATATGTCAATGATTAGCAGCAAAATTGTTTGTGACAGTGCACCTTGTGGAAATAGCATGTATTTTCTCCATATGCCAAGTATGGTAAAAAAAGACAAATTCCAAGGCAAAAGCCCAGAGTGTTTGAATGGGTTTCAGTGGAGCATTTTTTTGAATAATTCCGTAACATAGTTTTAAATATGTAATTATGATAATTACATATATTTTTTCTTGTAACTTGTGGAACATTTCTCACGAAGTTACTCAAAAAGAAAATTAAAAAATGAGCAGGAAATTACTAAAAAATAAACAAAAAAATACAATACCAAAAAATTGGAAAATAAATAAATGAATAAATAAATAGATAAAAAGGACCAAAAGTTAAGAAGAAAAACATTTAAATCGAGGCAAACAATACTTGAAAAAGTGCTTAAAAATTTCAATAATAATAATAATAATAATAATAATTCTGCAACATGATTTTGATGATTTATAATTATGATAATTCAAATGATTTTTCCCTAGGTTTTTTTTCTTTTTTTTCCCTAGACAGTTTTTCCAGGTATTTCTATAAATAATTTTTAAAATCTACTAATTTTTTGCCATTTGTGGAACATTTCTTGGGTTCCAAGGATTCAATACTTGTGAAATGTGTCCGAGCAAAGTACAAGAAAAGTGATGTCGCTCCAGGTTTCAAAGGGTTGAGCTAAAAAAAATCTTTTCTCTATATGCCCACCCTTTCCCTCTTAGGTGGAAGAACTCAAAAAGATGAAAATCGGAGACCCTCTGGATCGCTCCACAGACCACGGCCCGCAGAACCACAAAGCCCACCTGGACAAGCTGCTGGAGTACTGCGAGGTGGGGGTGAAGGAGGGAGCCACGCTGGTGTATGGAGGCAAACAGGTGGACAGGCCAGGTAGAACACACACTGAGCCTCCCAATACACACTGAATGCTATACTTGAGGACCAACTGCAAAGTTAACAGAGAATCTAAAAATGCCCAGATACTGGACCAAAGATGGCGTCAACTCATTCCAGTGGAGTTGCTTGCCTGGTGCATACACAAAGTGTTTCTAGCCTCCATACTTCCGAGGTATGTGGCCCCATAGATACAGAAACGTAGATACTGCGTTCCCGGTTGGACGTGAGTTTACGCGGATGCGATATTGGAGAGATCAAGATCCGGTAGTAAACAAATCCATGTGTACTGAGATGCAGATTTCACTACAAAATCGACTGTAACTGTCTTAATTCCTTACCGATTTTCATCACATTTGCTTTGTATAAACATGGGAACGTGAATATGATAGTGGTTAGTTGTTTGAATTAATGTCAGTGACATAAGGCGATGGAATCAGCAGTTCTGTGACTAAATAATAATTTTCTGAATAGCCACATCTCTGAGACACGCAGGCTCTGACTTCTGAATAAGCAATATAATGTGATGGAGTGTAACAGATGTGGTGAAAGAATTCAAGGTAACAAAAATGGAAATACTCAAGTAAAGAGCCCGTACCTCAAAACTGTACTAAAGTAATGTACTTGAATAAATGTATTTTGTTACACTCCATCACTGGATGTTTGCTTATTCATATTTGATATTGCGGTATCATGATATAGAATAATTCAATTCAATTAATTCATGTCAGACTTTATTTCAGACACACAGAAGGGTCCATAGCATCAAAAAGAAATGAATTTTTTTTTAAGGTTGCATTACAGCAACAGCAACTTGATGTAGTTTTCTCAACTAATCAGACAGTTCTACTTGTTTCAATACTTGCTTTTACCCACTTAGTCATTATAGCAACATATACTAATACCACTAATAATTACTGATCTAAAATTGCATTGTGTTAATATTTTTTAATAGTACTAATAGTCACATCAAAGAGGGAATTAGGTAAAATAAATACATTTAAAATATATAATGTTTGATTCTATCTCCCATTTCTAGCATAAATGAAGTCCTTTTGAGGAGATTAAAAAATATCGGGATATAAATTGTGTATTGAGGTATAGCCTAAAAATATCACAAGTAATTATCAGCCCATATCACCCAGTCCTAATCATTTAGGTGGACATTAAAGTTACCTTAAAGCTGCAAGTTCTGTGGCCATAAATGGCACAAAGCTAGCAGGGAAGCCAGTTCAGCAAAAGCCTAAAGCAGAAACAGAAATTGAATAGGTATTGCTGTTCTCACAACTTATCTTAAATACTGTACGAAATGTGTGATTTTTTTTTTTTTTTCTGGTGAGTAACTTAATGGTTTTTTTTACAACTCTGAGCCTGAAGAAAGAAGTTAGGTCAACATACACCACTTTGAAAAGGGCTTATTATCAAAATGATAACTGATTAATTTTCCGTGGATTGTCAGTGTCTGATTTCAGTATTACAGTATTACACAGAGGAGCATCTTTGTCTTGTTTTTAGTCTTCTCTGTAGAAGCTTTAGCATCATTTTTAGCATTAGCTAATAATCAATATGGTCATCTCTCTTCAGGTTTTTTCATGGAGCCCACTGTGTTCACTGATGTGGAGGACCATATGTTCATCGCCAAAGAAGAGTCCTTTGGCCCTGTCATGGTGGTGTCCAAATTCAAAGATGGGTAAGTCATGGAAAGAGTGCAGTATAGTGCTGTCGTGCAGGCCAAGTCACTTACCAGCATCCACTGTATGTCTTTCAAACCACAGCGATGTGGATGGCGTGCTGCAGAGAGCCAACGACACAGAGTATGGCCTGGCCTCAGGCGTGTTCACCCGTGACATCAATAAGGCCATGTACGTGAGCGAACGGCTGGAGGCGGGAACAGTATTTGTCAACACCTACAACAAGACCGACGTGGCTTCGCCTTTCGGAGGCTTCAAACAATCAGGCTTCGGAAAAGACCTTGGTGAGTACAGACATGAACAACATGACATGCAATGGTTTAATGTCAGAAGATAAAAAAAACCCTCTTAATATTTTATTATGCCTCTGCGACTTTTTGGAATTTTGGTGGTCATAGGTCAAAGGTCAAGGTAACTGGGACCTAATCAGTGTCATTCTTATGAGTGAGATGTCCCAAAAACACTTTGAAGGGATCTACAAATTTGGCACAAACGAGCAGACTTAAGGATGAGCTAATGACATTTTGGTGGTTCAAAGGTTACGGTGACCTTGCATTCTTATTATTCTCGTGAGCATGATATCTCAAGAACAACTTTAGAGAATTTTTCAGATTTGACACAAACACTCACTTGAACTCAACGATGGCCTGATTAGAATGTGATGGTCAAAAGTCAAGGTCACTGTGACCTTGCACCCTACTTGTCATGAAGGCATTATCTGAAGATGGCTTTGAGGGAGTTTCTTCAAATTAGAAAAAAAAAACATGCAAGTAGACTCAAAGATGAGCTGATTAGATTTTGGTGCTCAAAAGTCAAGATCACAGTGACCTTGCACCCGTCTCATTCTTGTGAAAGATATATCTTCAGAGCACCTTGAGGAACTTCCTTCAAATTTGGCACAAATGTTTGAGTAGACTTAAGGATGAACTGATTAGATTTTGATGGTCAAAGGTCACCGTCTTATTCTCATGAACACAATATCTGAAGATGGCCTTGAGGAAGTTTCCTCAAATGTGGCACAAAGGTCCACCTGATCTCAAGAATGAACCGATTAGAATCTGATGGTTAAAGGTCAAGGTCACAGTAACCTTATAAAACATGTTTTTGATAATCTAGGTACTGGTTAGATGGAGGGAAGTTTATCACATTTCATTTACATATACTTACCACATTGCTTTGATACAAAGCTTGTTGAAAATCAAAGAAGTATCACTTTGACATTGTTTGGTTGTCTGGTCCACAGGAGAGGATGCTCTCATGGAATACCTCAAGACCAAAGCAGTGACTGTGGAGTACTGAAGCACAGACTCCTCTAACGAACTCTGATCATCTGACTAGGAAGGGACTCGTCTGTCTGCTTCAGCCAGGACATCCAGCTTCATTCAGCATAGCTTCTGGGTAGTGTGTGTGTGTGTGTGTGTGTGTGTGTGTGTGTGTGTGTGTGTGTGTGTGTGTGTGTGTGTGTGTGTGTGTACTGTATGAATGGGAGGAGAGCCACAGTTCGGACATGGTGCCTGTCTTTTCTTGGCTCTCTGCACAATAATTCACATCATGGACAAGGGACACGTTGTTTATACCCATCTGTATATCTACACACAAACCCCTGAGTTGGACGCCTGACGGGAGCTGAAAAGGCTCTGACTCTTTTCAAAGTGAAAGCGTTTTATGTTAAAACACCATTTTAAACCTGAAACCTGTTTTCCCATCATTATCAATAATGTTAATCAGTTTGGTTCAACTTGTCATGCTGCCTTCACCATTTCTTTAATATCTCTGTTTCACCAGCCTTTTGCGCCAGAAAACAGACAAAGTTCTTAGTTCATGGATGATTCATCTATACGTGAATGTGAATGTTGAAGCTTGTGTTCAGATGCCTTAAGGTTGAAATTTGGAGTGCTAAACTGAGGAGCTTTATCTGGTCAGCACACAAAATACAAGTCAATAGTGAAACTATTTGTTAGAATTGGTGATTGAGTATATGCATAAAATAGTGTTTTTTTGCCCTTATTCCAAAAAAGACAATATTCCTAATAAGCTGTAAACATGTCTTATGAAAATGAATATTCCACTAATACTGCCACTGCCACATGCAGCTGTGCATACTCCGATAAATGTGTCCTAACATGTTATTTATCATGTCAAAATATGGAAAGTAGAATAGTTGGAGCTGTCAGTGTCATCATTCAGTTCGCTTCTTGGCATCAAAATAGTTTTTTTTTTTTTTTACAGTTTCCTACCGACTTTATGGACTCTCTCTTTCCTTCCTCCATCCTCATGAAAAGGTTGGCGCTGTTACATGTCCAAAAACCTGTTTGATTTCCAAGTCTTGCAGAAAGTTTTAAAATAGGTGTGTTTCTCCTTCCGACCAGGAATGAGGAATTTCTTTTGTACGCATCTCCACCCCACAGCTTTGCAAACTGTAGGCGATTTGGTTTGTGTGCAACGTATTCATGACAACTCACAGCACCGACCGTAAACAGAGGAGTGGGCGTGTGTTGCAAGCTGAGGTTGAAATCCCAGTCGAGACGAATATTCCAAATTGGCCGAATAATACTGGCATATCCCACGTCTTAATCGGAAAATGCGAAAATTTGGAAAATAGCCTGATGCGGAATATTAAAATTGAATATGCTGTATATGTGACTCTTATCAAATTCAGAATGTTGTCATATTTGGAAATAATATTCAAGAATACTGGTGCACGTGTAACTGTACCCGTTGAGATAATGGGGAAACAGGATTTAGGTCACAGAGCCAGTTACAGAATAATCTTAGTTCAAGGTCAATTAACCAGTTTTTTCACAGCTTTCAATCCTATTTTTCATCGCCGTGCCGGGGGAAAACTGTAAACTGACCTTGAGGTAAAGTGGGTGTTCATTATTATATTGCTAGAATAATATTTCGAAGGTAAAGAATGAACTTTTACACTCACATAAAAACAAACTGGTAGCAGTGAAAAAAGGGATTGTCAGTGCTGTTTTATTGTTGCTTTTCTAGTGCTGCTTTCAGACACCTTTCACAAGTATTTAAACCCTTGAACCCTGAGTAAATTGGTGTGATTTTTTTTCCCAAAATATGGGGGAAAAAGGCAATGAGTAACTTGGTAAGAAATGTTCCACAAAGTGCAAGAAATGAATAGATTTAGAAAATGAATCTAAGAAAAGCTTGGGGGAAATGTCTAAAAGAAGTAAAAAAAAGGAGGAAAAAACTATTAAGAATTTTTGTAGTTACATATTTGGAATTTGAAGTCGTAATGAAGAGACAGGGTTAAAGTCATAATGAAGAGTGACTTCACAACAGCCAAATGCAAATTGAAAACGAACCATACTTTGGTTCCCTACATTTGAAGTGGATTTTACTTTTCTTTGTGAACTCTATTCTCATCACAATTCAGAGACTTAAAACTTTGTTTCATCAGGTAATCCATTACAGTTAACATCAAGTCTGTTATATTTCACATTTGTCAGTATTATCATATTTATTGGCGCACAACTGTGAATTCCCATATTGGAGGCTAGCTGCTTCATTGTAGACGTTGACACACAGATTGAACAGCCATTTGGACAATTTGAAGTTCGGTACCTCGATTGGAGGGGATCAAACCACTGATCTTCAGATTAGTGGACCACCTCATCATGTCCCTGAAGCTGTCTGTTCTTGCATATTTTTAGACATTCACCCTCCTCCCTTTGTTTAATTTGACTTTTTTTGTAAATATTTTTTAACAACAGAGGGGAAAGGACTATTTGATATATTTTTGTCAGAGGAAGACTGTGTTAAAACACTATATTTTATTCGTCAAAGACACACCAGCTAGATGTTTTTATGCATCACTAATGTGAAGAAGTTGTTAAATTAATTTTCTATCTGTCCCACATTATGACTAAGGAACCAAGTTTTTATTCTCAGCCTCTGTGACAAAGGTGGGCGCTGTCCCCTCAGTGAACAGTATGTCTTAAGCCAGTAATGTCATACAACAGCAAATAAACTTTGAATTGAATTTTGCTTTGTGATGCTGTGGTTACTCTTAAAATATGCAAACATTCTCCATGGTGAAAGAGCCATAATGCTCATTCGTGAGATGGTGCTATCGCTATATTGTCATATTTCATTTAGACTGTTTTAGAAATATATTAAAGGCAGATGTTACATTGAGCTCATGTTGCACAGCAGCAATGATTGGAAGTTATGTGCAAATGTGGTGCGATATGATACCAGTTGGCCAGATGGGGGCCCTAAAATTTTGTAAAGGCCACGCTGCTTGCACCTTAAGTCTAGTTGACTTGAAATTCAGCACATGTGCAGCTCAATGTGCTTTACAAAAACAAGAACTATTTCGGTTGCATGATAAAATTTTCTGCCACTTTTTGAAAAACACATTTTACAACACATCTTCTATACGTCCAATTCATACTACATCTTCTGTGGATGATCATTGGCACAAGCTTATGAAAAGTTATCAAACGCTTGCTTATATCTCATTGCGTTTTGAAGATATTAATATGAACTACAGAGGGGGCGTGTCTCAGCATTGATAAAAACATCTAAATCCATGACCGTTCATCATAAAACTTGCAGGATGTTGAAAGTGGTACCAGAAACATACCCTGAAGGTTTTATTGAAATCTACCCAAAGAGGGCGAAAAAAATACAAAAAAATGGACATTGCACAACACAAATCGGACTAATCAATTTTTTTTTCTGTAATCATAAACAAAACATGCACAATATGTTAAAATGTAACACAGAACCACTTGTATGTTTTAAAATTGGTCAAAAGGTGGCGCTACCATGCCATTTTAATTTTTATGATAAACACATTTTTATCATCTCATATATATGTGTGTGTGTGTGTGTGTGTTTATATATATACATTTGTGTCAACATTTTAAGACATACCAAACTATGACTTTTTTATTCCATTTTTTCATCATGTTTTTTCTTGTTTGATCACATTTTTACTGCTATATTATGACTGCTTTATCTCATTTTTATTGACATACTAAACTATGTTTTTATCACATTGATTATGAGATGCTTTAGTATGACCTCTTCATTTTTTAAGGATATTCTATATTATGACTTTGTATAGCATGCCATAAAAATGTGTTGACAATCACTTTTTCATCATATTTTTATGACATACTTTGATATGCCTTTATTGATCACATTCTATGGCACACTATCTATTGACTGTTATATCACATTTTTATGAGATACTGTACTATGAATTTTTGTTTCATCACATAAGAAGAAATACTATGCTTTGACATGACTATACTGTGACTATGACCGTGACAATGGCTATGTATCTGGGCATTACATCTTGATGCCCAGAGTGTGAAGCTTCTTGGATGAGATTGTGCTGAATGCTGTGAAGTATAGCATGTCATTTGTGTAGAATATTGTCCAAAAAAATCATAAAAAGGTCATTGTGCAGTATGTCATTCAGAAACTCGTAAAAATATCATAGTATGTTGTTAAAAAAAACTTAGGAGAACATCGTACAGTAGTATGTCCTTAAACTGAGAATCAGAATGAGAAAGCATTAAAATGCCATAGTATCAAATATGGTTTTAAAAAAGTCATTCAACAATCATAGTATAGTATGTTTTTCAAAAAGTAATAAAAACATCAAAGGCAAGTATTTTGTTCAAAAAGTAATAAAAAGTCAAAGTTAAATAACAGAAATGAAAGAAGAGAAAGAGAGACAAGAGAAAGAAAGGGAAAGAGAGAGGGGCAGAGATGCACAGCACTAATGGTAACAACAACATATATAACAATAGTGATAGAAGTAAAATTACTAAATGCTGTCTATCATAGCATGTGATGTCAAGTGCAACTATCGTAGGTGTTGATAAGAGTCCCATGTGTATATTGATAGTGTAGGCATGATGCAAAATAATGGCAGTAGGTCGCGTGGAACAGGATTACAGCATCTGCGCAACCAAGGCCCCATAATATGTCCTCCAAAAAAAGTAAAAAAGACAAAGTATCATATATTGTCCAAAAAGACATAAAAATGTCATAGTATACCATGTCGTCCAAAAATGCAGAAAAATGCCATAGTAGAGTATATCATCCAAAAAAGCATAAAAATGTCATAGTAAAGTATGTTGTTCAGAAACGCATGAAAATGTCTCAGTAAAGTATGTTGTTCAGAAGTACATAAAAATGTCATACTATAGTATGTCGTTCAAAAATGCATGATAATAAGTCATTCAGAAATGCAGAAATTGTCATTGTATGGTACATTGTCCAAAATAGCATTTAATAGCATAGGTTGTCCAAAAAAGCTTAAAAATGTCATGGTATACTTTGTCATTTAATAATGCATGAAAATGTCATAGTATAATATGTTGTCCAAATATGCATAAAAATGCATAGTATAGTATGTTGTCCAAAAATACATAAAAGCGACATAGTAAAGTATGTCGTAAAAACATGAATACAAATATTATACTATAGTATGTTGTCCGAAAAAGAATAAAAATGTTACAGTAAAGTATGTCATTCAGAAATGCATAAAAATTTCATACTATAGTAAGTTGTCCAAAAATGAATACAAATGTCATAGTATGGTATGTCATCCAAAAACCAAAAAAATGTCACAGTATAGTATGTTGTTTAGTAATGCATGAAAATGTCATGATATAGTATGTTGTCCAAAATTGCATAAAAGTGTAATAGTGTGGTGCTTTTTTTGGATGACATACATCCAAAAAAAGCATTATATGTCATTCTATAGTATGTCATCCAAAAGAGCATAAAAATGTCATAGTATAGTATGTCGTAAAAAAAATGCATAAAAATGTCATAGTATCGTATGTCGTCCAAAAATGAGTACAAATGTCACACTATGTCACTGCACTACTAAAGTGCATGATAATGTCATAGTAGAGTATGTTGTCCATAAAGACACAAACATGTCATAGTATAATATGCCATAAACATGTCATAGTAACATATGTAATCTGAAAATGCATGAAAATGTCATATAATAGTATGTCCAAAAAATGCATGATAATGTCATAGTATTGTATGTTTTACAACAATGCATAAAAATGTCATAGTATGGTTCATTGTCTAAAAAGGATTAAAATTTCATAGTATGTAGTAGTAGTATTTCCTCTAAAAATGTCACAGTAATATTATAAAAATGTCATAGTATATTATGTCATTCAGTAATATATGAAAATGTCACAGTATAATATATTGTTCAAAAATGCACAAAAATTAATAGTATAGTATGTCTTCCAAAAATACATAAGAACATCATGGTAAAAATGAATACAAACGTTATACTATAGTATGTTTTTCAAAAATGCATAAATATGTCATAGTATATGTCGTTCAAAAATGCATTAAAATGTCATAGAATAGTGTGTCGTCCAAAAATGCATAAAAATGTCATGGTTTAGTATGTGCTTGAAAAATGCATTAAAAAGTCATAGTATCATATGTCGTGCAAAACTGCATAAAAATGTCATGGTATAGTAAGCCGTCCAACAATGAATACAAATGTCATACTGTTGTATGTTGTTCAAAAATGCGCAAAAGTTTCATAGTATAGTATGTGCTTCAAAAATGCAAGTATAGTATATCCTCCAAAAATGCATGAAAATGTCATAGTATAATTTATCGTCCAAAAATGCATTATAATGTCATAGTAATGTATGTTGTCCAAATATGCATAAAAATGTCATAGAATAGTAATTTGTCCAAGAATACATAAAATGTTGTAGTATAGTATGTTGTTTAGTAATGCATGAAAATGTCATAATATAGTATGTTATCCAAAATTGCATAAAAGTGTCATAGTATAGTATGTTGTTCAAAAAACATTAAAATGTCATAGAATGGTATGCTGTTCGTAAAAAAAATGTCATAGTATATGTCGTCCAAAAAAAGCATAAAAATGTCATAAAAATACATGAAAATTTAATTGTATAGTATGTCGTTCAAAAATGCATGATAATGTCATAGTATTGTACGTTTTCCAAAAATGCATAAAAATGTCATAGTATAGTATGTCCTTAAAAAATGTATAAATACGTCACAGTATAGTTTGTAGTCCCAAAATGAATACAAATGTCATACTATGTATGTTCTTCAAAACGCATAAACATGTCATAGTATAGCATGTCGTCCAAAAAAAATAAAATAAATAAAAACGACAAAGTAAATATGTCGTTCAATAATACAAAAAAATGTCACAGTATAGTATGGTATTCAATAAGGCATGAAAATGTCATAATATAGTATGTTGTCCAAGACTGCATAAAAATTTAACTTACGTATGTCCTTAACAAATGCATAAAAATGTCATAGTATTATGTGACTACAGAAAATGCATAAAAATTTCATAGCGTACTAAGTTGTCCAAAAAAAAACCTCAAAAAACATACAAATATTAAAGTAATGTTTGTAGTTCAAAAATGCATGATAATGTCATCATAACGTATGTCATCCAAAAATGCATGAAAATGTCATAGAATAGTATGTTGTCCAAAAAAGTATAAAAAATGTCAATGTAACATATGTCATTCAAAATCCATGAAAATGTCATAGTATAGTACGTCGTGCAAAAAAGCATAACAGTGTCATAGTATGGTATGTCATCCAAAAAAGGATAAAAATGGCATACTACAGTATATCGTTCAAAAATGCATAAAAAAATCATAGTATAGTATGTCGTCCAAAACTGCATAAAAATGTCAAACTAATGTATGTCCTTCAAAATGCATACAAAGGTCATGGTATAGTATGTCATTTAAAAATGCATAAAAATGTTATAGTATGGTTCATTGTCCAAAAAAGCATAAAAATTTCATAGTATGGTATTTTGTCCAAAAAAGTATAAAAATGTCATAGTATGCTATGTCGTTCAGTAATGCATGTAAATGTCATTGTGTAATATGTCGTTCAAAAATGCACAAAAATTCATAGTATAGTATTTCATCCAAAAATGCATAAAAATGTCATAGTATAGTATGTCATTCAAAAATGCATAAAAATGTCATAGAACGGTATGTCGTCCAAAAATGCAGAAAAATGCCATGGTTTAGCATGTGATTTAAAAATGCATAAAAATGTCATAATATAGAATGTTTAACAAAAATGCATAAATATATCATAGTACAGTAAATCTTCCAAAAATGCATAAAAATGTCATAGCATAATTTGCTGTCCAAAAATGCATAAAAATATCGTAGTATCATATGTCGTCCAAAAATGAATAAAAATGTCATACTATAGTATGCCGTTCAAAAATGCTTAAAAATTTCATAGTATAGCATGTGTTTCAAAAATGCATGAAAATGTCATAGTATAGTATGTTGTTCAAAAATGCATAAAACTGTCATAATACAGTATGTCGTCCAAAAAAAACCCTGTTTGTAGTCGTATCTCATAGCACTTATTCTTCTTACATTTTGTTTTTTGCTTTTGGCTTGTTTGTTTTTTTTGTCTTTGTGATTAATTTCTGGGCGATTCATTTGTGATTAATTTCTTTAAGGTTAGCGCTGTTGCCTCACAGCAAGAGGGTCCCAGGTTCAAATCCCGGTTAGAACGGGGTTCGGTCCAGGCGGGGGCCCTTCTGTGTGGAGTTTGCATGTTCTCCCCGTGTCTGCGTGGGTTCTCTCCGGGGTCTCCGGCTTCCTCCCACAGTCCAAAGACATGCAGCTCAGGTTGATTGGTGACTCTAAATTGCCCTTAGGTGTGACTGTGAGTGTGTATGGTTGTCTGTCTATATGTGTCGGCCCTGCGATAGTCTGGCGACCTGTCCAGGGTGTACCCCGCCTTCCGCCCAATGACAGATGGGATTGGCCCCAGCCTCCCCCCACCCCCGGGACGCTTACGAGGACAAGCGGTTACAGAAAATGACTGACTGACTGATTCATTTCTCTTTTACTACTTCTTGAGTTGTGCTGTTAAAGTTACAGTGAAAGGAAAAATATAGCGATGTGTAAACATCTGTTAATGCTGTACGTGTTTTACTTTCAAAAATAAAAACAGCTGTGAAAAAAAGTTAATTTGTAATTATTTTTTGTTTATTTTTTTATTTTGTTATTTTGTTGCATCTTTTCATTTAAAGGACAGATATGAGAATGGTGTCAGTCCTATCTAACTGTAATGGTCAATTTTTCCATATTCAATATCTCTTTAAGTCTGGATTAGCTTGTTTTAGTTTGTTCTACCAGGGTCCTCATGTCCAACAGTGCACCCTCCAAAGCTTGGGCAAAATGTGTTGAATTTTTTTCTTTGTGGTTTTTGGAAGATTTAAGAGAGGCCACCGTCAACTCAATGTTATCTGTCTTCATACTGTAGAGCACATCGAATTGTCCGTGTTCTTCAGGGCCAAAACACGGCACACATCCAGACTTGTTAAATACCTGGTGAACAGGGACAGATGAGAAAATGCAGTTGTTAATGTTGTTGAGTTTTATGTTGTTTTTCTATGAAATATATGGGGAATCTTATTTTGGGGGCTTAGCAAGTATTTTCAGCAACATTTTCCAAGACATATTCCATATGTATGTGGATTGATCCCTGATCTGTCAGGGTTAGAGGATATTTCTTTAAGATAAATCAGCATACAGGGCCACACTTTTTAGTTTACCTATAACTTCACAAAGAAACAAATACCAAACTATGTACAATGTTCACTATTCACATACCAACCAGGTCAAGACCCTGCAAGAGATAAAGGTTAAGTTTGAGAGGCAGAAGAGTCAAGTCAAGTCAAGTCAAGTCAAGTCAAGTCAATTTTATTGATAGAGCCCATTATCACAAAACATGGTTTGCCTCAGTGGGCTGTACAGTTTACGACATCCCTCTGCCCTTAGACCCTCACATCACCCAAGGAAAAACTACCGAAAAAGAACCCCTGTAACGGGGGGAAAAAAGGAAGAAACCTCAGGAGGAGCGGTAGAGGATGATGAAGGATCCCTCTTCCAGGATGGACAGACAAGCAATAGATGTCGTGAATAACAAATGAAATACAATCATGGCAAAAAGGAAAGAGAAAGAGAGAGGGGAGGAGAGGTGGAGAGAGCTGCTCAAGTCTGTTCAAACTACCTGTGTGTTGTACCTTTGGTACTAGTAGACTTTAATCTGATTGCAAAAGAGTTTCTATTGCCAGGTCAAAACCATCTGGGCAATTGTACTCCAAATTAAGGGTTGTGTGGTTAGCACCACTGTAGCCTTTTGAGCTATCGACACTTGCATTTAAGAGTCACTTCTTGTTTGAAGCATCAGCCTCATAATACAAAAACTGACGCATACCAAGTCGGAGTCTTTTGTAAGAGTCCTTGGTGGGAGAACAAGTGAGATGTTGGGTTGACATCATCTTTTCACATTGTCCAAAAACCTGCTTTTCCTTGTCCGACATGTGTAGACTTTTCATTCCTGTAACTCACGCATTACTGTAACCTTTCCAAACTTTTCCACCCCACCTGCTTTACAAACATACAACACCTTGTCACATGGAGTCTGTAGAATTTCCAATCACACTGAGTTCATCTCTGTCTATGCCTTCTTGTAATCTTAGATCACACCAGGGAACACCTCCACCACTGCAACCCTGTCCTCAGCCTACTCTTCCACCCACACACCCAGACTCCTCCGCAGAGGGGATGGCACTTGTTATCTAATCTCCACCAAATGCAGATTTTCTCTCCACCTGCTTCCACATTTGACCCCTACTTTCAAATGTCATGTCATATCTGTTACTCATCAGGTGAAAGACACATTGTTGTGCTCCACTGCCCATCAGGTCCTCTCTGGGAATTCTTTTAAGAATGAGAGTTGTACTATGGCAAGGCCCTCTGCTTGTACTTTTCCATGTCTTCAACATCCAGTTAGAGAAGTAAACATCTGACTTATTACCTTTCCTATCTTCTTTGCTCTCTAGCTTCCTTCCTGCTCTTCTACTCATACAGGGGAAAGCCAGCTTGGCCTGATATTTACCAAAAACAACTACCACTAATCTTCTGCTTTATGCCTCTCCATGTCTCTGAGAAGGAGGGAGAGAGTAAGATATTAAGTAGTCAAACTCCCAAACACCTCTCTTCCACTCAAACTGTCCCTATGCTCCTGCACCTGATAACACTATACCTGTTCTATATCCTCTCTTCATCTCCCACTCTTACTTCCTTATCACCCCTCTCTGCCAATAATGCATTAAACCTGGCTATCAACTTAGCTGTCAGACAGTTAAACTGTCAAACATAGCAAACACGTATCAACAAATTCTATTGTCATTGTATAAGTCACCTTTTCAAAGAATGGCCTCCAAAATGGGTGGATCTCAAAATACTAGCATGGTGTTTTTATTAATGTCATTGCAATGTGCAAAACAATGAATTGAGCCTTCCTGGTAAGAGCAGGGACTGTGCAGCAGTAAAGTTAAGAGGACAACCACTTGGCCCTGACTTTTTCTGTGATCTCTCATTTTAAGAGCCCTATTTTAACTGAGCAATCCAACAACATGCAAAAAGTGGTAGGTCTTAGGCACATAGACTGTGTGGGCATCTCCACCTGCTGTTTTGGGCAAAGGGCTGGTAGAATAATCTACTGGAGAACACTAAGACATTTATGGTAATATTTAACTTTTTTTTTTTTTTGCAGATTACAAAGCAATGGGCCTGGCTAATTTTGTTGCAGTACTGTTGTAT
Source organism: Plectropomus leopardus (assembly GCF_026936395.1). Classification (NCBI taxonomy): domain Eukaryota; kingdom Metazoa; phylum Chordata; class Actinopteri; order Perciformes; family Serranidae; genus Plectropomus; species Plectropomus leopardus. The sequence goes on from NC_142197.1 coordinate 25,897,296, forward strand.
TTATTTATTTTTTGTCACAGTATCAATACTTACAGAACTTGCAGCCAGTTTGTAGTCAAAGACTTTATGGAAGGAGGCATCTTTAAAGATACCAGGCATGGGGATTTTTTCCTCAACAGCCTGCCACTGCAAACCCAACAGGTGGTTGTGTATAGACTGGCCTTTAAATGCCTGTGAAAAAAAAGAGTATTTCAATTTGTTCATAACATCAAACACCACATGTAGTGTAATGGAGTTTTGAAGTTTCTGTTAGCTCTGTTCTGTTCATCACCAAAACTCATGTGATCATTGGCATGTGTGCAAGTTCAAGAATGCCAAACAGTTGTAAAGTGACGGCACACTCCAGACAGTCATCAGTTAACATACATCCCATCATATAAGGAGGTGAACATTACAATGGACAAGTGCTTTCGGTCAACCTGCAAATGTGTCATAAACAAAGAAAGAGTTAGGTGCATATCGGAGCCACCAAGGGGTGCAGCCTGCTTTGTCGAACATGTCATGCACGAGATGACAGACCAACAGAAGGAATAGGGAGAAGTGGTGTGAGGAAACACAGCCACCACAATCATGTCATCAGCAAATGTGACAAAATGGTTGATTCTGTAAGTTGGTACAGTCATGGGTCAGCAGGGTGAACATCAAGGGACTGAGCACGCACCTTTGGGTGGTACCCATACTCACTGCAATAGTGCCCGATTACAGAGAAGGCAGAGGAGACTGCATCATCGGTGAACCAGTTAGTGCAATATGCAAACTCAGTGTCCAGGGTGGAAGGGCAGGTTGGAGATGACTTCTTTGGCACAGATGTGATGGTGTTGCAGATAGAGACAACAGCCTGAATCAAGGAGGTGTTGAAAATGTCTTTTATCACCCGACTGGACCTGGTGTTGATCTAACTGAAGGTTTTCTTCATGCTGGCTAAAGAAAAACTCTGGAACTGGTCCCAACTTGCTCTCTAGCATTGACCTTTCACTCAGATCTGGGCCCGTACCTGACTATTTTAAAACTGCCACCGTTCAGCCACTGATGCCATGTGATGATGTAAAAATAGCACACGTTTGCTGATACAGCACCTTTGGCTAACATATCTAACCCCCACCTCACCATGGCTCAGAACTTTCCACTTTGCCGGTGACCCATTCAAGAACCTCCCCACCAGCTCAGAGTTTTCCAGATTGGCCACCCATTGGCAAGCTTTTTGTTTATGGTAGATTTGGTGGTGGGAGGGCAGAGACAGGAAATTATAGCTTTTTAGTTGCCTCCCCACAGCTTGTCGCTTGTCCCCTGACCAGGTTTTCCAGGGAGTGGCTACGCAACTGTGAGTTAATAAAATGGATGGACAGGAAGCTGACATGGGGCTGTTTTTTTTTTACAGTTCTGCCTTTTCCCTCTCTGTTAATGGACATCAAGGAGATAAATCTATCTTTCCAGGAGGACATAGATTACCTTTCGGCAGTGATCCAGGACGTGTTATAAAAACAGGTATTCATCCCCACTTGCAACAGACTAAAAGAGAAGACAGGAGTTTTTTTTTTTACCCTTTTTGGATCCCTGCATCCTTAACCAATACATTGGCTACAAGTTTTTCTGTATGCTTTATCATCAAGTGGTTGCTGGACCTGGTTCAAATGGAGGATTGGTTCACCAAGGTGGCTCCAAAACACAGAAAATTCTTGTGTGTCACTTTCCAGGGCATAGCCTATAGTTATTCTGCTTTCCAGACAACTCGGATGTCGAGATATTCTGACTTCCTACTCGAAAAAGTACAATGGAACGCCATTCAAAGTAAGGGTTACTACTTGTGAACTTGGGGCAAATCCATGTACCCCAACCTCAGTGGTCCGGCATCACACAACAACAGCAGCATCCATGGATGTTACAAGTTGAGTTGATATAAAATTGCCTTAAAATAAAATGTGTGATGACGTCTGTTACCTTATGCATAGTTTTTCCTGTGTTTCTCTCAAATGTGCAAGGAGACAGCCCGGCTGAAGGTGCAATTGTCCATGGACTAGCCACAGAAACACCAGTTCGTCACTGTCATGTTTTTTCATTACATTCACATTCTGACCTCCGACTTTGAATGAAATGCAAAATTAAAATGGACTGCCATTCGGATACTCCCTGGCACCCCGCACCTAACCAAATTAGGCTTCAAGATTAACTGGAAGAAGGGCAGCCCCCTACCACACCAGGTTGGTGTGGTAGGGGGCTACATTGGGACCAATGTACATTTGGCATTTGCAGAGGTAGTTTGCCAGCCTTCCCTTGAATACCAAGTAAAAAAAAAGCAAAGATGAGTAAACATTGCCTCTCAGTACGGGTTATGCTGTGATACTGAGGGTATCCACAACACCTGTTATGGGGAACAAAGCTAGAATGAGAGACCTTCTTCTTTGGGGCACTGTCATTCCGATGTTGCTTGCTAATGAACAGCATCGTGGTATTCTTTTACATACTGTGTGGTCTGATTTCCTGCCTATGTTTAATTCAAATTTCAGAGGGCATGCTCGTAATTGAAGGAGAGAATATCCAGAGTCCAGCAGAGGGCTCTCCCTGTATTAACAGAACGAAGGTTATAATATAACCTTCATTATTGCTGAAAGGCATCCTTACATTGAAAAAAAATCCAACTTGATATACACTGAAGTGAAGTGAAGTGAAGGGTGGTGCTGTGAATGGTACTCACCATGTCAGTGTACCATGCATGAGCCTTTGAAGCTTTCTCCAATAAATCAACCTTCTCTCGGTTCTGTGCAAAACAGGAAAAAGACAGGAATGTTACTACTCATAACTTTTAGGTGGTTAGTGTTTTTAGTGTGAATGCTGTGCAGCAATATAATGATCTAAGGTAACCCAAGGCAGTATCATAGTATGTCAAGACACTTTTTTCATTACACAGCATTGTCTAAGAGTTGCAGATTTCCTGTATTTTTACCTGTATTTTGGGGTCATCAAAGGCCTTGACAAAGGCAGCTGAGTCAGCTGAGTTTGTATTCATCAAAACTATACGTCCTTGTTTGAACATACGCTGGGAGACAGATTCAAGTGATGTAGAGATCCGCTGGAACATCCTGACAAAAGAGAGGAGAGACGTTTTTTCAACATAGAAGTTGACCAAGTTTCAGGGCTCTGGAGCTGTATCCAGTTTTACTCTGCAGACAGCATTTGTGTATCTATTACTCCAGTTTCTGGTTAATGACAAAATGTACTGTCTGTGACTTATTTTGTTTCCTGATCACTAATGGCCACATTCTAAACACAACCTGAAAACTTTTGAAATTTGTGTGAATCAGTTTCATCACATTTTTTTTTTTTTTTTTGGAAGATATTTTTTCTTGGAGTGTTTTTGCCTTTAATCGATAAGACAGCACAAGGGTGAAAGGGGGAGAGAGAGAGGGGGGTGACATGCAGCAAAGGGCCATGGCTAGAATGGAACCCGTGGCCGCTGCGGCAAGGATGCAGCCTCTATCCACTGAGTCACCAGATGCCCTAGTTTCATCACAGTTTTACAAGATTCTTTGTTGCTGCCTGACTGTATGACAAAGTTTTTTTTTAATGCAACCTTTGAAAATCTCTAGTTCCCCTTGGCTTATAATGTAAAGAGTAAAAAGTCTGCAAACAAAGACAGTCAACCTCCACTTGACTTTTCAGCACCTCACCTGTAGTGGGCCAGCTGTAGTGCCATCTGAAAGAAAGCATTAGGGCGCATCTTTAAAGTCTTTATGGCATCTTTCCCAAAGTGGTCAAATTCCGTAAAGCTCAGATCCAGTTCTTGGGCCAGTCTGTGGTGGTGGGGATAGCATATATGTCTGGGCAGTGAGGCTTTTGTTGGGCAGTTTCATAAATGTCTGCATAAGTATTTGACAGCATCAAGCCAAAGTATAAATTATATATAACATAATATTTTAATATAATATTGTAATATTTGTATTTTCACTGTGACAATAGTTGCTGATGAATGTAACAACATGTGGTAATTTAAATTACTTCATGCTCTTGCTCTTGTTACTGTGTATCTATGTAACTGTCACAACTAAAAGCTGCTCTCACGTGTCCATGTGCTGCTTGGCCTCCTCAATGTCCTTCTTGATCTCAGGTGTGATGTTGAAGTGTAATTTCTGGGGTACGGGTAAAGGCTCCATGGGAGTCCCCATCACCTCTGGCTTTTTCCTGTTTCCTCACACAACATCAATCAGTCAATCAATGAATCAATGAATCAATGAATCAATGAATCAATGAATCAATGAATCAATTAATCAATCAATCAACCAATCAATGAATCAATCAATTAATCAGTCAATCAATCAATCAATCAATCAATCAATCAATCAATCAATCAATCAATCAATCAATCAATCAATCAGTCAAGCAATCAATCAGTCAAGCAATCAATCAATCACATGCCCAGAGGTCACCATCAGCCCTTAGTCTTGCTGTTAGTCACGAGTAGGTTATTGTCCTGACTTGGTCAGGTCCTGTCCTTGTGGGCCTCTTCATTATTATCTGTGATCAGATCCACCACAGCTGTGTCTTCAACAAACTTAAGTAAGTGATAGTGTTGCGATTGAAAGTGGCAACACAGTTGTGTGTGTACAGGGAGATTGTGCACATGGCTGAGGAACTCTAAAGTTGGAGAAATACGGGAGAAATGTGATGCCCAGAGGACACAGAAACGAGACAGTGAAAAACAGTAGTCTCCTGGCACTAACAGAACCCGGTATGGTTGGCAGGTATGTTTGCAGGGCCTCCACCAACTGTGTCCTCAGATTAAAATCATTCTCTCTGTCTAGGATATTTATTTTTTTGTCTTATTAACATTAGACACCACCTGGAGCAGTGGCAGGGGTGCCTGCTGTCTTTCAGTATCCTTTGGGCTCTGTGCAGACACCTCACTTCACCGAGGTCACTGATGCTCTGTAGATGGGAACCAGTGATGTTCTGGGCAGTTTAAATCATCTGCTATAGAGCCTTCCTGTCCTGGGCCGTGCATGAACCATGCCAGTTTGTGATGTTTCCAGTCAGCATGCTTTCTATTGTACCTCTGTGAAGTTAACTAGGATCTTGCTCTAGAATTTAGCCTTCCTAAGTTTCCATAGGAAGTAGAGCCTTTTCTGTGCTTTTTTAACCTTGGTGGTGAAATGTGATGACCAAGATAGTTCTCAGTGATGGTTATTCCAAGGAACCTATAGCTGTTCACTTGCTCCACCTCAGCTCCACTGATATAGTCTATCACTTTGTCTCCTTGGTTTTAGCAGTAGGTTGTTCTCTGTGCACCACTCTAGGCAGATTGTTGATTTGCTCTCGGTATAATCTCTCATCGTTGTTTGTAATACGGCCAGTGATGGCAGTGTTGTTGGCATGCTTCTCAACAGAGTTTTCCTGATGTCTGGGAATGCAGTTAGGGGTGTATGGTGTGAACAGGAGGGGGCTAAGCACACAGCCCTGGGGATCTCCGGTGTTGAGCACTACTGGATGTGGATGTTGTGATTTTAATGTCTATCTGTACACTCTGCCTCATTACTAAACATTAAATCATAAAAACAGCAAATCAAAACACTTGCATTTACAGAAATTCATGTATTGTTGGTTTACTTACATGCTTGCTTCAAAATGCTCACACATGTTAATGTGGACTACACCATCAGCAACAGCATTCGAGAAGTTTATGCCATATGCCCCGTCTTCTCCAATAAGTAGCTAAAAAAAAAAAAAATATATATATATATATATATATATATATATATATATATATATATATATATATATATATATATATAAATAAAACCACACTTCCCAAATTCTCATGAGTCTGTTTTTTTCTTGTATGAGTGACAGTGTTGCTGAAGTTTTTGTAATCAGTGAAATTAAAAATGATAAGTGTCTTCTGACAAGCAGGGAGATTTAGAGGGTGAGTAGATAGAGCTAAACAATGATTTCAGAATACCCTCTAAGATTGAATCAACAATTACTCATACAAAAAGAAATAACTCTGTGGAAAGGAACTGTCAATCATAGTGCACCTTTGAAAATAAATAAATTATTGTCTCCCTGATTTGGAAGTTACAGTTCTCTCTTGCACTACAGTCCTTGCCACTGCTAACTTCACTGTTGGTGGATAGAGATGAACATTCCCCATGACTCCTAATAACACCAGTTGTACTAAGCATCACTAGTGCAGTGATTAAGACCTAATCATTCCCTGGCTTTATCACCTGCAGACACAACCTGTTTAATTTTGTTTGTCCTTGCTGATTGGCTGCCTGGTACTCCTTAGGAATCAGCTTCTGCACCTTATCTCACTCATAATCCTGGACCTCCATAGAGAATGGCTGTGGGTGCTGGAGAACCTGCTACGCCCAACCCTGATTTTACATCTTTCTGCATACTCCTAGCAGAAAGCTCACTGATCTGAGTGTAAACTGCTTGAAAACCAGAAGCCACAAGAACTCTTCAAAAACTGAAGCAAGCAGAGAAGTTAGTGTACCAGGCAGAGAAAATCTGCAAACCAACTTTTCAAGGAACGAGGAGAAAAAGGCAGAGTTACCACTGAACTGTTGTCTCTTTAAGGACACAAAGACTGGCCAGCCTTGTCCTTGTACCCTATGGACCAGCACAACAAAGACTGAAGTGGAACCTCCTTTTTCTAAGCCAGGCTTATGATGATGTAGCAATAGCAGTTGTCCATTATAATGGACTACTGCTACATCACAACAAGCAGATTTTCCCTCCATTCATAGAGTGGTAACCTAGCAACTGGATAAAGCATTAGGACAACAGCACAGTCCAAACAAGACTGTTTAATTTTGTCAATTGCGATTTAATGCTATTCAGTGAGTTATTGTAGTGATCTTTTTGTATAAAGATTGGGTAGTTTGCTTTGCCAAAGATACGTTGATGTTAGTTTTATAATGCTTCACACAGTCTTGCATGCAACGAAAAATTCTTCCAGTGAATCCAGAACCCTTTTATACATCATAGATCACTGTATACACATTATAACACTCAGAGAGAGACCTTAAAGTTCCAGCTTTACTTTTTCTGACCAAACAATATAACTAGCTAGTCAGGCGCAAGCTCACGTGTTATATTTGACAATCATGAAGACCTGTCTTCTGTGACACACAACATGCATCAGTGTTAGCAACTTGCAGTTATTAACTGCCCGTAGAGTGACAGCTCTTTGGCCAAATTTTCATTTTTAATGAAAAGAGGTACATTTAAAATCATTACCTTTTTGCTGGGTTCACCACCTGGGAGAACACAGCTGAAAGTATCAGGGATCACAACACCATTTCTCAACAATTCTTTCAATTTAACCACATCATCCAGATGACAATATTGCTGTAAATGCAAGAGGCAGATTTCATACTTTCAAACCCTACAACCTCTCCAACAGCATAACTGGCGTCCTCTACTGAATATTAAACACTTAAACGTATTATTTTCACTGCATACTGGCATGTCAGCTTCTCCAGCTCCACATGGCAGCTGACAACAGGCATGGGGCACAGTTGCCAACCCCACTGCCAAACTATACTAAAATACTATACTAAACTACAACAAATAAAAAATGACAAACCAAACAAGAAAATTAAAACACACAACCCAAAACCTCAAAACAAAGAAAAAAATGAGCAAAGATATACACTCACTCACACCATCAACTTACTCCACATTCAGACATGCACTCAGAAAGGGAGAAGGAGAGAGACACAAAATAATGTCAGTGCCACAGAAGCAAAACGATACGTCAGTGCATGTCAGAGCAAAGAGACAACCAACGCAACAACACATAACAGCTGGAGATCATCTCCTCACAGCTCACACTCTGCCTTTTCATTATTATTCTACATAATAAATGTTTTTTGATTAGTTTAAAAAAATATATCTATGACACACACACACACACACACACACAAACACACACACGCAGTCTATAGACACACAAGCACATAACACATAACAGCTGGAGTACATCTCCTTAACAGCTCACACTCTGCCTTTTCATGTACTCCTCTGCACTCCATGAGACTTTTATTCTTTTTACAACTAATGCCAATTATTTTGTATAAATCCATTGATGTTAAAAGTGTCTTTATTGAACCTTATTAATTTTAAACGACTTATACAGCAGATGTAATAAACATGCACACACACACACACACCAAGCAAAACATATATTACAACCTATTATATTTCATTGCAGCTGTTAATTTGTTAATTGTAATTGTGCTTTGGGAACACGAGAAATGTCATTCCAAAAAAAGGTAATTGAATTGAACTGAGAGAAAGAAAGAAAGAGAGAGAGAGAGAGAGAGAGAAAGAGAGAGAGAGAAAGAGAAAGAGAAGGAGGGGGGCTCTAAAAACAACAACAACAACAAAAAACATGTCTTTAGGCTGTTGTTGGCTTCTTGCTTTATGTCAGATCTGCAATGACTTTTCTGATTAGTTATATTAGACCCCAGGAAAAAACATAGGGTGTTTTGTGTTACAGTTGTGTATAATTTGTGGGTGTGTTATATTACCTGCATCCCCTTGTCAAACCAGCGATTTGCACTGTTCCACTGGCTGCCTCCTCCATGCAGAAAATGAGCACAGGCACTTTTGCGACTCTCATCCCCAGACGCTGGGAGCATCGCTCCATCCAAACACACTGTGAAGATGCTGCTTTGGATAGCCAATACTGACTCTTTGTTGGTCTTATCTAAATACATCAATGACATGCACACAGAGCAAACATCATGTTATTATGGAATCAGACTACAAGAGCTAAACAAATCATCAGACACTTTCACAATTTTTACTCAAACCAGCTTTACCAGGAAACACTTCGGATGTTATACACATATTCCAAGTTATTTAGAATTGTATTTAAAACTGTGCTGGACATTTTATATGTTAAGACTAAAATCATCTACAAATGCATAAAACTGATTCAGCCTCTTCCTTAAATAATATTTTAGCATGATCCCATGTATGTTGTCTTCCCCCACAAAACAGTATTTTCTCATGTAGCAAAGCTGCAAAATTTCCATGCTCTTTTGTACCTCCAGCTTGTTGGGTGATCATACAGACACATTGTGTGAAACATGAGGTTTTCAAAATGTTGAATTTGTATGTAATTTGAACATTTTAAGTGTATTGTAAAAAGTTAAATTAATTCTGGTATTAGAACAAAGCAAAAAGTTATTTTGGGAAATATTAGACAAGCTACTTTTCATCAATATAGTCAAAAGCTTCTTGGTGGCAAAGTACTAGTTGTGGATGAGATTCATGCAGAAATTTTGAAGGCTCTGGTTCATTTTTCAAAAAATGGACCAAAGTGTGTGCCCCAATTATCAGGTTATCAAGCTTCTCAGCCTCCCAGGGAAAGTGTGTTATAGGGTGCTGGAATGGAAGCAGCAATAGTCAAACCTTTGATTCAGGGGGAGCTTGTCTGGGATGCTGAATGTGCTATGTCTGGCACTGGGTATTAGATTGTTTTTCCACAGTTGTATTTTAAGTAACAGCACATTTGGTTTGGTTATTGTTTAGTTTTGCAATTAATGTTTTTTGGGTTCCATTTAGAAATTAAATCACTTTTTAACATTTCATCAAGGCCCTGCAGTTCAATTTGTGTTCAAGAGAGGCAGAGTTATATTCAAAGAAAGGTGACACAATCTCAGTTTTGCTGCTCAGTCGTAAAATCTAAAATTAGGGAGTTGGAAGCCAGACATACCCAGTCCCATGATAATCTCTCCAAACTCACTCTGAGTACTTTAGGATTCCAGATTAATTCACATGTTTAAATTTAGAGCTTCAAAGATAATATTTTAGAAACTGATAGAGCAATGAGAAAATGAAAGAAAGTGGACAGGCATGTCTGAGTTGGACTGACAGAAGTTGGATGGATGTGTCTGTGTTTGATTGACAGCAGCTGGATGGACATATTATGCAGTGTTAAAGTATTGCTATGGTCATGTCCTTTGAACAGGTAAACGAGAAATATAATTTCCCAACAAAAACTTGTTACTTGCAACTGAGAGCCTTCCTAAAAAAGAAAAAAGTTTGGGCGAACAAATGGTATTACCTGACCTGACAAAGGTAAAGCCGGTGCTTCACAGTAACAAATGATAAGGGCATTTTTTTTAGTATAATATATTCAACAATAATTGATCAGTGCCCAAAAAGAAGCATCCATCCAAGACTTAATTGGCTTTGAAACCGACTGGTTTACAGAGCAGATATTCTGCTTTTATCAGCCAAAAAAAAAATACACTTTAATTTAAAAGAAATACAACACAAGGCGCAGAACATACCAAAGTTATGTTCAACTTAGGTTGATTTTCTTAGGTTTAGTTTCAAAAGCATGTGGTTATATTTAGAAAAAAAACATCATATTTTGGCTAAAAATTCCCGCTGAAACCAAACAGTTTGCACCTCACTCTTTGTATTACAGCAAATATCGGTGTGTATTATACTGCCACAAAGGGTGCTTCTGTTTGTTGCTCCCTGATGCCATATTCACTGACAAAGTAATCTTATTTGAGTTGGGAGTGAGACTTAGCTGGCTTTTCCTCAAAAAAAGCAAATTTACTGATATGACATTAGTCTTAGTTTGGTGAAAGACAGAATCTTGGGTTGGTCAGTTGTATTTTTTCTGTTAAAGAAAATAGGTGTAAGAAAAGGCCAAAATGGCATTCTTGAACTTGTGATGCACTTAATGGCCCAACTGACATATGTTGTCATTGTAGAAGGTTGGAAATGCTACATATTAAGTTTTTATCTAAATAGACGCCTCCATTGTTTTGTAAAAAATTGAATTATTCTAACGTTGTTCATACAGACTTGTACAGACTTTTCATCAAGATAATGCACCAAGATAATGCTATGATACACAAACTAGTCAGTAGATGGCGCTCTTGTGCTACTGTGGATCCACTAGGGAGAAGGCAGCTACACCACGTTAAATATTAACTTTCTGTGAACTTTAGATTTCTGTGTAGTTTTGTCAGTGTAAGTAATGGACATTAGTGTCTGGTAACGTCAGAAAATGTGTTGGAAAGATTGTTAAGAGTATTAGCCAGCCAGTTGTAAGTAAATGGTGAAGAAGGACGCTCTTTTCAAACCAGTTTCACTTTCAAGTCACTCCTTATCGTGCGTGGTCGTGCCACATGCTAAGCGATGCGGTTAAGTACAAGTTTAAGATTAGACTGTGTATGTGGTAGAAAGGTTTTGTGTATATTAAACTAGTGTAGAATGGTGCATTACATACAGTAATGTATGTGTTAAGATATGACTGGATGTAAGGATTACAGTACAGTGAGTGTGTTTTGATTTATATTATTTTGGTACATCTTAATATTTTTAGTAAAGCTAATTCTTGTGTATGTGGAATATAAGTAAGATTATTTTAAATTCATGGGTACTTATTTTTCTTTGGGCAGAATGTTTTGTGTTGCTTATTGTCAGTTTGGTTTTGACATTTGTTATTTAATTTGTTTAGATATTTTTTAGTGTTTTGGTACGCACGTGCCGTGAACTTACTCAAATTAGCAACCTTCAAATAGCTGATGTGGCTGAGAGTTTTATGTAGATGTGTCAGAAATAAACAAGCACTGGCCTGAGCAAGACGCTAATTTTGGTCCTCTCTCTGTCAATCTACAGACAATGTTTTATTGGCTACGCAGTGCTTCCTAACCTGTGTATCCTTTCCCGCAGGTCCAGATTTCCCCTAGGTCTGGCACCGGTAACATAATCATAACAACAATTGCCATTTTCTTCTAAACAAGTAAAATGACTATTGAAAGAAGCCTATTGTCCATTCTACTGTCATTTTATGTCACTGTCTTAGAGTATTGTTCATCAGTGAGGCTCAGAGAGAAAAAAAATGAATACCCCTTTTTGGATTGATCAAGTATGTCTTCTTCCTCTACACCAGACATGCATTACCGTAGACGAAAAGTTTATGTCACATGTTCTCGTAAACTTTTTGGTCAGCGGCTCTTTAGGTTGACTTGTATGACAGCAGTGTCTCTCACCCTTGATGAGGTTGTTGTAGACTTTGTGCCACACGTCACGACGCTGGGTGGTGAGGATGCCTACAGGCTCCATGGTGATCTCTAGTGAGGCGCTGCAGATCCTCTCCAGCTGAACACAGAGTTGATCCACTGTCAGTGGACTCCCATCACTGTTGTACACTTCCAGCTTAAAGAACTGAAGCCAAGGGGAGGAAACATGGAAGCAAGACTGGATTAGCAACTAAGCAAAGTCCCTAAAAGACACTTAGGCCTCCGAAGGCCTCAGACTGTCTGTGATTAAATGACTTATGTCATTTAACTGAGAATTATTAATTGTAATTAAAACTTGTAATTGATAAAATGAGCAAAGTGAATAAATCTAACTATAGCCCCTAGTTAGCAATTGGGTTTTTTTCACTTATTTTAAATAAGACTCCATATCACCATCTCAGAGTGTTTACATGCCTGAATTTGCCAATTTGGGAAGAACCCTAAATTTAAAAAACATGAATTTTAAAATATCATTAATTGCCAGGTGTCTTCCCCTCACCAAGACCTTGAATCATGGCAAGGGGAAGGACCTGAAAGTCAAACTGCTTCATGTTTGAATGAGTCAGTTGAAGTTGCACGGGCATGTGATTAGAACAGAATTTACAGTCTTTTGCATTTCTGTCACTGAAGCACTTTTTGGATTCATTCAGAAATTTGCAAAGAAGAACTCCTGCAACTAGTTATGTCCTCAGAAACTGTTTATCTAAGGGTATAGCTTTGCTACATGCCCTCCAGAGCAACCATAAGAAACCTTGGAGTAATATTGAAAAGAAGGTCCCCTCGGATTGAGTTGATTTCCATTAGGTTAATGAACATAGAGAGGAAGATGCCTATTCTCTACCAACCATTTCTGAGATGGTGGAATCTCTGGCAGACTCACAACCTAAGAACTAAACCATGGTTATTGGCAGGTGGACCCTGAAAGCTAGCTGCTCACTGTGTTTGTCACACGTTTTGGACACTTAGCAACTGTTCGATTGCAGCAGGCTGGCATTACACATTTGAGTAAGAAATGCCGCTTTTGTTTCCCCAATCTTAAATTTTGGGGTCATTTAGTACGCCAGGAGGGAGTGCAAGCAAATCTAGCAAAGACAGAAGCATTTTTTAAATATCCTGTGCCCAGAAACCTTGACAAATTCCAAAGGTGCCTGGATTTTGCTGGGTGGTACCATCATTTTGTCCCTAACTTTTCCATGCTTGCAAAACCTCTTAATGCACTATCAAAGAAAGGAGCTGTGTTTAAGTGGACAGATGGATGTGAGCGAGCATTTCAGTATCTCAAAGACTATTTGACCTCTCCTCCTGTACTTAGTCACTCTGATATGTGTAACACATTTGTTATATACACTCATGCAAGTTCCACAGGTCTTTGGGCTGTGCTGACTCAGCAAACACTTCTTTTGAAGAAGTGGTCTTTGCTTATGGTAACATTGTGGTATAGAGCCTGGAGACATGGAAATACTATCTATCCCATTTGTTTTATCTTTTTTTTAATTTGAGCTGGATGTCACAATTATCCTGAATTGATTAGAGGGTAATTCAGATAAGAACTGAGAGCAGCTTGGTGCACACCTGGGACATTCTGATCCTTCCTCAATCAAAGGCAGCCCTTATGTTAGCTGACAATGCCAGCCAGAAACTCTGATCTCTAGTCCCTTTTGGGACTTCTTTGTTGTCTCTTGCTGTTCTGTTTGCAAGTGATTTTTTGCACTCTGAAGCCTCAGTGATGGGATTATTAGAAAACCCTTAACACTAGCTCATCTACATCTGGGGTCTGAGTTTTCATGCAACAGTTTTTCTTGCCAATCAGTTGCCGAGGGTGATTGATTGTTATTTTGTGTTTCTTCCATTTTTGAGTAATTGCACCGAAAGTTGTCTCCTTTTCACCAAGTTGCTTGCTGATGGTCTTTATAGCCCATTCCAGCTTTGTGCAGGTTAACAATATTCATCCTTAGACTGTTCTTTGGTCTTGCCCATGGTGTACAGGTTGGAATATGATTGATTGATTGAATCTGTGGACAGGTGTCTTTTATACAGATACAAATTGAGATTAGGAGTGCTTTCTTAAAGCGAGAGGACTAATCTGTGCTCCTCATGGGCACATAACCAGTCTGTGGAACCCAGAGTTCTTGCTGGTTGGTCGGCAATCAAATACTTATTTCACTCAATCAAATGCAAATGAATTTATGACTTTTACATAATGTGATTTTCTGGATATATAGATTTTTTAATATTCACTCTCACTTTTAAAATAAACCTACCATTAAAATTAGAGACCCCCCCCCCCGAACTCTTGTGACAATTATTTCTACAAGTCAATATAAATTATTATAAAATATAATAGTGCTCGTGCCTCTTTCTGACCAACTGAAATTCAATAAATCAGTACCACCACAACCTGATATTTTTGTACTACAGTGATTTGATGTTCCTCACCTGACCGCTGTGTGCTACAGTGATGTGTTTGTTGGTGTAGTACTCCATGGTGTCCAACTGTAGACCTGGGATACGGCAGGATGAAAACAGCTGCTCATACTGCTTCATACACAGCGGCTGTCCTTTCAGGTGCTCAGCTGGTAGTGTATTACTGGAAAACATAAAAAACATTAAACACTATTTCAGTCATTCAAAATTATTTGCAATTTGTGCAATTGATGTCCCAGAGGCTGCCAAATCCACTGGATGTTCAAGACCACTTTGAATAATGTAGTTTTACCTCTATCTTTGACTTAAGTTTTGTCTTTTGACCTACATAATATGAGAATATATGATAAATTAAGAATGCCTACACCAGTTAGAGGATAGTACTGATACAGCCAGCCTACAGTTTACAATCACAATATTTCTTCACACAGTTTGAATAAAAAACAAAATGTTGTGGGTATCATTGTTTTCCATGAGATTGGCAAAAAAACCAAAGTTTTCATGTTTAGTCATTTCTTTTTCCGATGAATAGACTGACTTAGGGCTGGGCGATATGGCCTAAAAACAAAATCTCCATTTTTTCCACACCAAACCTGATTTACGATTTTAATCGATTTTTTTTAAACTTCTTTAAAACAAATGATGAATGACAAAGACATTACTCAAAACAAGTTTTGGTTTTGATTTTAGCAGTAAAAATTTAAGACAAACTAAATTTCCCTTCTGTTAATATAGTAAACTGAATTGAATGAGCAATGGCTGTCAGTGTTTCTACATCACCTGCAGTAGTCTATTATTAGTTACATTGAAGGTTTAGAGAAAAGCATGACTTCTTCTACAGCTGCCAACAGCCCACCATCACGCCAAATTAGAGAATGGGTGAAATCAAAGCAAGGCAGCTGGGCTGGGGCACCAGGCTCCCAAATCACTAAATCCGCCCCTGATAACAAGGAGAGCAGCAGAGAGCAGATGAATGAGAGGTCTGTCACTGTGCTGCTCTCAGTCTGCTCTGATGGATCTATTGATCAGCTGTGTGATCAGCCAAGGGGGTACTCCAGAAAGGAGGTTCAACGAACTCTGAGTCTAACCCTGAACTCTGAGTCGATTTAGTCTAAGATGGGAAACTCTGAGTATTCAGTTCCAGAACAACTGATCTGAATAACTTCAATCAACTCTGAGTATGTTCACCTTAAGTTCAGCACATGCATGACCTCAATAAAAAGCCATCATCAATGGAGCCCCAACCGCTGAGAAACAGAAAACAAGCTACTATACCCCATTGGACCTAGAGGTCCTCATGCTGCCTATGGAGAATATGAGCCCATATTTAGAAAGAAAAGTAACACCGCTGCAGCAGCTAGGGAGAGAAAATCGCTGACCATGTCATTTGTGTCAATGCATCAATTTAAATGCATGTGTCCAATGACTAAACATTAACCGCACTTACTAAAACTACTAAAACTAAAATCGTAGCATACAGGTGAAAAAGTGGTGGACTGAATAGGATACATTTTGTGTAATCCCACAGGGGGAAAATGCACTTTGTGTTTGGGTGTGTTCAGCACACAATGTGTCGTCAGAGGCAGGATACACAAACTGGTCTTTGAGATTGGGAAAATGGACCAGAAGTCATTGCTTTCGGGGGAAACAGGCAACAGGCTTGGCCTGATGTGCTTCACCATGACAAGAGAAGGAGGTCTGCGTTCACAGCCATGTGCTGTTGGCCGAATGCCTCAAAGCCGACCCTGACAAAGTCATGGATGCGAAAGGAGTCCAGCAAATCATGGGTTTTTTGAACTACCTATCCGCGTTTGTCAGAAGTCTGTGAGCCGCTCAGGAGGCTACTGGACAAGGACGTACAGTGGCACTGGCTGCCTAAACATGACAATGCCATGAAAGAGATCAAGTCAATGGTAACAGCTGTACCAGTCCTGAGATATTATGACATCAACAAGCCGGTCACCATCCAGAGCGACTTGTGTCAGACTGGTCTGGGCTGCTGCTTCCTTCAGGAAGGGCAGCCAGTCACGTTTGCCTCTCGTGCACTGTCGCAGACAGAGCAAAACTTTAATTTATTCGATAAAATCAATTAATCGCCCAGCCCTAGTTTGACTTATAGATTTTGGTACAAAATTTAAAAAGTAAAACGTTTCCAACCAAAAATGCAGAGATAAGGGTGTTCTTTGAAAGACAGAGAGGAAATGTCTGAACTTGGTAGTACTTCTTCAAGTTTAACTTTTGACTGTAGTTAAACTTAACAACTTAGTTAAAATTAACCCATATTTAAATTATTTGGAGAAATGATTTATATCTCTGACTGAAGACAACATCATTTAGCCTATAAAAGCATAGTATTTCTATCAGGCAGCAGTTGAAAATCTGTTGATGTGTA
This sequence comes from Plectropomus leopardus, assembly GCF_026936395.1. NCBI lineage: Eukaryota > Metazoa > Chordata > Actinopteri > Perciformes > Serranidae > Plectropomus > Plectropomus leopardus. The sequence continues at coordinate 25,914,168 of NC_142197.1, forward strand.
ATTTAACTGCTTCCTCTGCCATTCAGCGTTTGTAGGTGAAAACAACAAATATATTGATTAGCTTTAGTTGATATTATGGTTCATTTTTGAGCTGCACAGTATTTAATATTAAATTGTGTAAACTCTAAATCATGACAAAAAAGGATGAGTGTTAGGATGCTAAAGATCTTTTGTGTCTGGTGAAAAGAAAATATTTAAGCTCAATACTCACTTGTCAACCATTGTCTTTATTTCCATTGCAGATGCTATGTATTTGGCAGCAAACCTTAACAAAGAAAAAACGGTTATTCATTTAAATGTTCGAAAGGAATTTCAACAATTTTATAAAGAAATTGTCAAAACTGGAAGCTAGACCCATGTATTGAAGTCTCAAGGCCAAACAACCCTGATTTAGTTTCACAGCCTTTAACACGTTACAGAAAACAGTAAATAACAGTATAACTCAACTGATTTTGAGCAAATGTCTTACAATAATTTGACATCATTGATTTCTCTAACAAACAAGGCTAATATAGTAATCTTATAGGTTTAGTGCAGCTACACTGTGTGACATGGATCTAATAAACTTGGGTACAACATCAGGTTAGATTTATGCAGACTGTACAATGACAATGCCTGAATTGCAGGCTTCGACGTACGTCCATCAACATCAGTAAGCAAGAGCCATATGTCATCAGCATGTGTCATCTATCTACGCCAATGTAGTGGTAAGAGAAAAATGAAAACAAACATGAACCAAGCCCTAGCTATAGTGGCATTTATGTGTGTTGAAAAAAGTCTGAAGAGGAGGAGGAGGACAATATGGATGCGGTCGTGGCTGGAGAAAAGAGTTTTGGCACTTTTGGCAATATTTTGGCAATTTTGGCACGCCAAGGGCTCGAAGTAAGTTTTTATTAGCATCTACTTGTATTTAGCACCGGTGTCATGCTGATCAGTTTGTCATTTCATGCTGCAGTTTTAGTGGTTGGTCTACCATTGTAGAGCCACGACCAAAGATATTGCCACATTTCTGTCAGGTCGGTCATCGTTCATCTGGGACAGTTACACAATGAATACAACAATTAAAGTTCAAGAGTTTGATGTTGGACTGTTATACAGTATATTGATCAGGAGAACGCTTTTGATAGTTATTTGTTTAAGACACTTTGGGCTTTTGGTTCTGGTAAGAATTTTCTTTTGTTCTGTTGAAGGTGTGTGGTGGACTCAGTCAGTCATTCAGTGTTCAGAGAGGTATCAGATAGGGTTGTCCCTCGTCTGGAATGCTATACTCTCAGTTACCTTGTAAGAATATGCTGATGATAACACAGTTTTTATCACAGGTCATACAGACAGTCAAACACTCAAACATAAGTTGGAATTATATTGTAGATAAACACTGGCAAAGACCAGTGGGTTGGTGGTAGTTTTCAGCAGGCAAAAACACCCCCTACTTCCTACCTTCTACCTATTTCCATCCAGGGATGGATGTGGAAACTGGAAAGGACCACTAGTGCCTGGAAGTAGAACTGGACATCAAATGGGACTGGACTAGGGACAAAGAGACTTGGCACACAAAGGGCCAATCTGTACTATACTTTCTGTGGAAGCTCCACAATGAATCCATAAGGCATGCATTACCACTGAAATGCAAATGAAATGCAAATGTTTTTGTTTGGTAAATGAGTTGAGAAGTATTTAAAGGGCTGATGCATGTATTTAGTGACCTGTTAAGCTGTCATGATCAGTCATAATAAGAGGTTTGAGTACAGACCTAAGCAAGGTGGTTTGTGAATATTTGGGAATAATATTACAGGAAATGGGGAGGTTAGTCACTCCAAGTTTGTTTAGTATTGTGCTATGTGTAAGTTGAATGTGGCTGTTAAAGTGTGAATCCAGTGCAGCTGGAGAGTGAGATGGACATTTATTATAGCTTCGGGAGAGAGGTTCTGATATTGTTGCAGAAATAGGCAATTCTCAAGAGCCCTGTTCAATAGACCGAGGAAGGTGAAGGACCAGGTCATCCACTGGAAACCTGCAGTGTGTCGTTGTATTTGAGTGTGTGTGTGTGTGTGTGTGTGTGTGTGTTTACCTTATTTGTCCCTTTTTACCTCTGTAGTCCACTTGGGGAAGGAAAATCGAAGGGTTTGAAAGACCAACAATCGGCCTCCGCGTTATGAGAAAGTCTGCCTTCACAAAAGCTTCTGTAGACTACAAGTAACACAGAGATACATACAAATATAAAAGTATGAAGTCCCTTGAAGTTCTAAAGTTGTTTAATGGTGCTTTTACTTCATAAATTCTTCTGGACATTGTCTTAGCGTGACAGAACAAAAAAAAAAAAAAAAGAGTTGGTGACCAAACAAAGTGAAAGATGGTTCCTATTAAGATGAAGCAAAACCAGTAACATCCTCTTTCCCTTGTTTTTCCATGCCCTCCAGGGCTGCATGAAGTATAGGAGGCTAAACACGCACAATGACAAGACCCCTGGCTGCAAAAGTTATAAATGGTGACACCTGAGGTTATTGGTGATAACATTTTAGCAATAGTAAGTCCCAGAGCTGTGCTTAAAGAGATGCCTGTATGACAGCTGGGTGCATCAAATACACACTGAGCAGCTCTTTTAAATGTTTAACAGAAGAAGTGCTGCCAGATTGGGCAGTATTTTATTTAATCACTTTGAATTTATAATTAAAAAGTTAGTGAAAAGTTATCAAGTCCTCCTATCCTCCAAGTTTGCATAATACAATACAGATCTCTGACTTAATCTGAATCTTTGAAAGAAATAAAGAGCAAGAAATGTGAATGGTCATATGTAGGGCTAGGGCGACGCCTCGATGTAATCGATTACGTAAATACATAGATTTACGTAACAAGTGTTGACGCGTCTCAAGGAGGATGTGAGGCCCGTTTCACATGTCAAATGTCATGAGCGTGAGATGCCAGCCTCGCCGATCAGCAGCATGTTTCATGAGTGTGGTGTTCACAGATACAGCGTTGTTATAACATCGCTGCCTTCTGCTATAAGTGCTGTATTTCTGTATTTAAAAGCAAAAATTACACTAATTTATTAAGTCGTACAAACTCCTGCACAGCCAACAATCTGGTCCTGTAAATGTTTCAAAATAAAATGCATTGTATCAGCAACTGATGGGATTCTGTCCACAGAGGCTTTTGTTTTGAAAGGAAAGCAGTGAAGTTAGAGTAAAACAGCCATCTTTGTATTTCCTAATCTCTGTGACAGAGAGGTACTTTAAAACTGCAGTTCAACACTGCTCACGTTTTCATGACGCATGCTGTGTGAAGGCCCAGTTAAGGCTGAACTATTATTATGCAGAAAGAATGTACTAGTTATAATTATTTCTGTTAGAGACAAGTTATAGTGTTATTCAAATTGCACCAGTTTTACTGTAAGATGTTTTGTTGGACTCCTAGATTTGAGGTGTGTTACTGTAATGAAGAGCAACTGCTTTGTTACTCCTCTGAAAAGTACTTGAATTTTATGTTGTTTTTTTTATTTTGCTTTTGTATTGCTAAATGTAGATTGCACTACGTCTCTTTTACTTTAATGAAACAAGCTCTTGCATTAATTTTATTTTGGAGACACTTTATATCAGACAGTAAAACACAGATTAACAGCAAAGACTGGGCTATTTTTTGTTAGGGAATAATGCCCTGCAGTGTATGACAAGTTTCTAAAATGTTTTTTTTTGTAAATTCATTGTTGTATTAAATGCATAATGAAAAAACAATAGATAGATCAATAAAAATAAAAAAATCAATAGATTTATCTATTAGTCGAAAAAAAATCAATAGATTAATCACTAAAAAAATAATCATTAGGTGCAGCCCTAGTCATATGTGATTATTTTGTAGCTGATCAAAGAAACAACTGTTGACTTATTTTCATTCATCTGATGACGATTTTGTGTAAAATCAAAACAGGCTGCAACTGCTGTTCTATCTTTTGATCAGACATTTACATTAATTATATAGCAAATTTATTCTGCTGAAACATCAGCAGAATATCCACCATCTCCACCTCCACCTCTGAGCTGGTGCAGCTGCCACTTCAACCACACCCTGTCTTTGGGGGCCAAAGTGAGAGGCCAGGGGCCAGCCCCACCCTCTCTCTCTTCATTTTCATATGTAGCTGTGGTTTAAGAAACTTGCAGAAAAAAATGGTGTCATTATTTGGTCAGGATAACTGATTTATTCTCTAAACGTGGAGATGTGTATCTATAAGCTCTCTTCCACTGGCAGAATGTGTCTAAACGTCAGTCCTAGGAGCTGATTTCGTAAACATGAGCTAATTAACTGCAGAATCTGTGAGGAAGTCATTGTCTCAGTAGATGTGTCTACAGCTGTTAGTGTAGTTGTTGAACTCACCCAGTTCTCAGAGTTCTCTGCTTTCCTCTCCAGGCTTCTCTGCAGTCTTTCTCCGACCCCTCCTTCTTTACGAAACTCTTCCACCAATTTTTTTGCTCGCTTCACTTCGTCCCCTTCCAATATGGTCTCTATGTTCTGGAGGTAGATGTCACAGGTCTGCTGCAGAGGGGGGACAGGCTGACTGGGCAGGTCCTTCTGATGAGACAGGTTTCTGCTAGCAACCAGGGTCACTGATACAGGTCTCACCAAGTGATAGGGCTTCACCATCCCCACCTTTATATGAGAGATACAAGGATGTTCTCAAATACATGTACACATAGGTTATAACTAGCAATAATGACACCTGTTTCCTCTTGACCAGTAAGGCAGTACCACATTACAATCAATTATGCAAGAAGAAGAATACAAAGAATAACACAATGAAGTCGACAAAGAATTAGATGGAAATCCGGCTTAATAGAAGATTTACCAAATAGTGTCATTAAGCTACATAATGGATATCATAAACAGGTAGAATTAACTGAAGAAATGTTACTTACCAGAGTTCTGCTGCAAATTCTCAACATCATTCTTTCTCTTCTTCTTTTTTTTTTTTAAAGATACTGATGCAAAATGTTTCTGCTATATGCAAGAAGTTGTTAACCACTGCTCTGCTGCTGGCCATAAGATACCACTTGACCTCAGCTGAATATAAAGACCAGAAAAGGTTTGTTTGTACAGGTCTGTTATGATGTAACAAGCTCTAAGGAGGTTAGTTTGTTTAGTTGTCTCTCCGCAGCTTGGGGGTATTCCATCAATGCATAAACGCTTCCTACCATGTCCTAACTTTACACGATGCAAGTGAGCATCAGGGACTAAATTTGTTTGATTAAGTTACATAACAATTGTTTTGAACAGCACTTATGTTGCTAATGATGAGAAATAAATGTTTCACAGGGCTTGACATGAAGCTGAGCTACATGTCACAGTTTATATTTCTATGTGCTCACATTGTGGAGTCTCATTCAATGATGAGTAGAAGTGTTTTCTAAATAGGCATGATTTTTTTCTCCTAATATCCAGAGCAGACTCTCTTCTACCAATAAAGGCATTTTAGCTGGAGTCATGAAGTGCAACAGGCAACTCACTAATGGTGTAAACTATAAACTAACAAAAACAGAAATAAATAGCCAGCATAAGCCACCATGTTTTGAACAGACTCATTTTACACCGCCAGAAGGTGATATGTGTGTTATGGAACCTAAAATATCAAACTTAACTACAAATCACAATCTACTCATTCCATCAACAGGCATGATGGGAGATGTGGGTGTCACCACATTATATAGTCTAAAAAACTCTAAATCAAAGGTGATCATTGCAAAAATGGCAATTGATTGATAAAGACTGGCCTATGTCAAATACTCTTAGATTTTTTAAGACAATAAAAGTGGTAGGACATGATTTTTTAAAAAAACTTTTTATTTTTATATTGGAACTAAATACAGCACGTTCACTCATGCTTGGTCACTTTGTGAGAAAAACATGTAAAATGCCAGACAAAAGTGATGCCTGTATGAAAAGGTAGGCTGCTACACAGAACTGTATTTTGGGATTCTTTGACATGTAGCAACATTGAGTTTAACAGTTGGCTTTGGAGCAGGGCCCATTCAATAATACGAAAAAAGTTACCATGGATACCGAGCGGGTAATTACATAAGCCACATTAACGGACCAAATCTCTCAGCTAAATCTGTGAGACTTATCAGACAGGCGTTTTCCTTTGTCTGCCTTCATGGAATACCCCTCCAGAATCTTTCACAGGGTTCGTAAACAAACACTAACGATGTTCAGTAAGTGTGTGTGTGTGTGTGTGTGTAGAAATAATAAAAAAATAATTTGCAACTTGAATAGAGCGTTTCAATTCAATTAAATTTATTTGTTACATGAAATCACTGAATGTGACTCAGTAAAATGAACAGTTGTCATCTTAATTCTCATTCGGCAGTGGCAGAAATAAACAATGTCAATGTTCAGGCTAAGGTAGGGTCATCATTCAGTATCTTTGTGGTTTTAGAGTAGAAGCTCTTCCTTATCCTCTGAATGCTGGCCTTTTGTAACCTGAACCCTCTTTTTTAACCACTTCAGGGGGAAAAGACTGTTTTCTGGGTGACTCTGATCTTGCAGCATCTGGTAGAAACATCCTGCATACAGGATGTAGAGCGGTGCCTGTGATGTGTTGTGGTGATTGTTGATGTTTATAAGGTCTTCCTTAGTCTTCCACTTAAAACTGCATCATTCTTGCATGCACCATTATTCCAAATACTTGTATTAAGTTGCCATAGCATGTTTTTCTTTTTATTATCTAGATGTAGGGTTAGATAAACAGCTGAGTGCCCTATCCTGTAATCTTTAAGTCTCTACCTGTCTGAGCTAAAAAAAAAGTACTTGACACGTTGGCTTGTTGAGTTCCAATGTAAATTGGTTTTCTGTTGGGTGGAAAGGCATAATTTCACCACAGTACAAATCCTCTACACCACCTTATCTACACCACCGGAAAAAGAAAGGAAGGTAAGTGAGATTGCTGGTCACTGACTACAGGTTAGTGTTTAACACCATAGTTTCCTCCGGGCTGGTCACAAAGCTCGAGGGGCTGGGATTAAACACGTCACTGTGGATTTAGTTCCTCTACTTCCTTAAAGATGGACCCCAGGTGGTGAGAGTGGATGAACAACTCTTCCAGCCCAGGGTTGTGTTTTGAGTTCCCTGCTGTACACTCAAAAAAATAATTATACCAAAAGTTTACTTACTTTAAGTAATTTAATTCATGTAAAGTTTCCATCTATTTTTATTGCATTAGTTCAGGGTTTTTTATTTATTCAAACATTTTGGTTTGAATAAATGAAGTAACTTAGTCAGATTTAATAAAATAAAATTAATGTAAACTTGTACATAAAGCTTATGTGTACATTTAATTAATAAACATAAACTTAAGATGATCCTAAACATAAACTTGATGTCATAAATGTCTTGATTTAATTAATACACCATATATATATTGCTATATGCAATTAGTAACTTCAAAATAACCTTTAAATGTATTGTGCCTTTAGGAGTAATGACGACCAAATGACACAAGGCATTCAGTTGCCACAAACATACAGTAAACACAAAACGAAAGGTTAACTCATAACAAACTTGATAAATAAATGCTCAAGTGCAAATATCAACTCCACATTAACAAGTTAATAAAATAAAGTGCAGCTGAGGCTGCAACAAAAATCTGCTCATTCCTGCATGTTTTTTGCAGAGCTGTGGATATGTTTGCCTTACATGTTTATACACCTTGTGGCGCATGAAAAACACTTAACATCTTTCAATAAAGAACAAATCATAGGCAACTTCCTAGGGCTGGGTGATATAGAAAAAAAGTCTTATCACGAAAAATGTTTTCATATCAGTCAATATCGATATATCACGATATACATCAAATCACTATTTCTGTCAAACTTAAAGGTTCCCTTTTACTCCAAAGTGAGATATGAAGATATAAGGTTAATTTGGTTTAAATATTTATTTTCTGCCAGACACTGAACATGACAAATATACTGCAGAACAGGCATCACCAACTGGCGGACCTATTCTACCAAAATTCAAGTCAAGTCAAGTCAATTTTATTTATAGAGCCCATTATCACAAAACATGGTTTGCCTCAGAGGGTTTTACAGTGTACCCTGCCCTTAGACCCTCACATCATCCAAGGAAAAACTCCCGAAAAAGAACCGCTGTAACGGGTAAAAAAGAGGAAAAAAACCTCAAGAAGAGTGGCAGAGGATGATGAGGGATCCCTCTTCCAGGACGGACAGACGTGCAATAGATGTCGTAAATAACAAATGAAATACAATCATGGCAAAAAGGAAAGAGAAACAGAGAGGGGGAGAGAGGCACAGCAATAGTGAAAACAGACGCATGTCATAATACAATAACGATAGGTGTGAATTTATCAAATGCACTCTATGATGATATTGTGGGTGTTTATAAGAGTCTCATGCATAGATCCTTAAAAGTGGAAACGGTGTCTGCCTCCCTAACCGAAACTGGAAGATGGTTCCATATGATAGGAGCGTGGTAGCTGAAGGCTCTGGTTCCTATCCTGGATTTGGAAATTTTGGGAACCACAAGTAACCCTGCATTTTCAGAACGTAGTGATCTTGAGGGTTAGTAAGGAACTATAAGCTGTGACAGATAGGACGGAGCCTGACCATTTAGAGCTTTGTAAGTAAGGAGGAGAAATTCAATCCTGGATTTCACAGGGAGCCAGTGCAAAGAAGCTAAAACAGGAGAAAAATGGTCCCTTTTCTCGGTTCCCGTTAGAACACGTGCAGCAGCGTTCTGCACCAGTTGGAGAGACTTCAGAGATTTGTTGGGGCAACCGAGTAATTGGAAATTACAGTAATCCAGCCTAGAGTTAACAAATGCATGCACTCATTTTTCAGCATCTGTCTGGGATAGGATATGTCTAATTTTTGAGATGTTACGTGAAAGGAAGTAGTCCTTGAAGTTTTTTTTTTTTATATAGGAGGCAAAAGATAAATCTTGATCAAATAGAACTCCAAGGTTTCTTACAGATGTGCTAGAGGCCAAGGTAATGCCATCTAGAGAAATTACATTGTTAGAAAGGGAGCTTCTGAGGTGTTTGGGGCCAAGAACAATAACTTCAGTTTTGTATGAATTCAGCATCTAGACATTACGGCTCATCCAGGCTTTTACGTCCTTAAGACATGATTGAAGTCTAGATAGCTGATCAGTTTTATCTGGTTTTATAGAGAGATACAATTGCGTATCGTCAGCATAACAATGAATATTTATAGAGTGTTTTCTTACAATGTTGCCCAGAGGAAGCATATATAAAGTAAAAAGGATTGGTCCAAGCACAGAACCTTGTGGCACTCCAAAGCAGACCTTAGTATGCGAGGAGGATTGATCATTGATGTGAACAAATTGGGAACCATCTGATAAGTGAGATTTAAACCAGGTTAGTGCTTTTCCTTTAAGGCCAATTAACTGTTCCAGTCTGTACAGTAAAATTGATGGTCAATGGTGTCAAAAGTGGTGCTGAGATCTAAAAGGATTAAAACAGAGACCAGTTCTGAATCAGAAGCAATCAATAAGTCGTTAATTTTTTCTAGTGCCATCTCTGTACTATGATGAAGTCTAGAGCCTGACTGAAAGTCCTTGAATCACAGAGTTGATGAACAACCACTTTCTCAAGGATTTTAGAAATAAAGGGGAAATTAGATATCGGTCTATAGTTAGCAAAAATCGATCAAAAGGATTGAGAGTGGGCTTCTTTAGAAGAGGTTTAATGACAGCTTCTTTAAAGGACTGTGGTACATAGCCCGCTAATAAAGACGCATTTATTATATCTAATAAAGAATTGTCTAATAAGGGTAAAGCTTCCTTAAGTAGCCTAGTTGGGATGGGGTCTAGCAGGCATGTTGATGGCTTAGATGCAGAAATCAGAGTAGAGAGTCGGTGAAGTTCAATGGGGGAAAAAACGGTCCAAAAAACATTCCAGGCCTTGCTGCCATATCCAAGCCACCTGAGTCCGGGGTCAGGTCAGTTAAGGGCAAGAGGTGATGGATTCTATCTCAAATAGTTATAATTTTATCATTAAAGAAAGTCATAAAGTCATCACTGCTTAGGGCTGAAAGAATACAAGGCTCTATGGAGCTGTGACTCTGAATCAGCATGGCTACAGTGTTGAAAAGAAGTCCAAAGAAGTTCAAAGAGGTCCAGTTATTAAAATTTCCTCCCAGCAAAGGTCCGAACCTCATACCTAAAATCAGTATCATGATTAATTGAACAGTTTACTTCCATTATGATTAATGAAGGATTATTTTGCTTCTTACTTTTTGCTTTTTTTTGTAGTTTGTTTTTTGCCCTCATAGTTCACTCATGCAGTGTCATTTGACCATGGTTTGTTGGAGAGTAATAAACATATGATTTATTATTATTTCTGAAACTTTCCAGCATTTTGTAAAAATTAAAAGCTCCATCTTAAACAAACTTCAGGTTAATTTAAGCACATTGTGCCAGGCCAACCTCTCCTGACTGCAGGACTCTGACTTTAACTTCTGTGAATCTTCTGTGAAACATCTGGGCTATTAATCATTTTACTCAGGAAAAAAAAAACAGCTTTTGAGTAGGCCTACTTCTCCTATAGCTGCCAACAGCTTGCCAACATTCCCAGTTAGAGAAATGGTAAAAATAAGGTAATGTGCTTGTGTCTGCAGGCCCCCAAATCATTACATCTGCCCCTGGTAATAATAATGAGAGCTTAGTGCAAGCGGCTGGATGAGACATGGAGCGATGCATCCTGCTGTTTCTAAATAATTCATCAACATTTGATTAAACCTGAAACTAACAAGTAGTCTTTAAATGTCTAAAGAATGCACTTTCCATCAAATCTGGCTGCTTCAGACACTGTTGCTGGAGAAGCTGTGCTCTGTTTGTCTGCCTCGCTGCACTGCTGTCATACCATCGTTGTTCACTGCATTTGATTCACCACGGTGCTATTCTTATTATCACTGGCTGTTCGTGTTGTCTGTCAAAACATGGCTGGAACGAGTTATATCTGCATTCTAGTGACTACGTCGCATATTTCAATTGAGGAAAAGTTATTTTGCGATAGATATTGTTTAATCGCCCAACCCCACAACTTCCTATTAAGTGCAAAGATCAACTTCACATAAACAAGTTAATAAGCTCAAGTGCAGCTCAGACTGCAATTAAACAAATTTCGGCTCATTTCTGCATGTTTTTGCAGAGCTGTGGATGTTAACAATGTTTTATATTAGTTTTGAAAAACTTTGTAAACACTACTATTAAATATCTGAAAGGTAAACATTCCACATTACAAACTGAATAGTAGAATAATAAAAGTCCACAACACTTCTCACATGAGCAATTCACATAATCAATTTCCTCTGCAACCCCCCCCTCCCCCACCCGCCCTCGCTGACAACAAATCACAAGAGTTTACGAGTACCAAAAACCTAAAGGAAAACTGTTTTGTTTTTTTTTTTCTTATTCCACAATAACTGGTAAAAGGGAGTCAATGTCCAACTAACGTGTGTCTGTCCAGCTCTTTACCTGCTCATTGACGAATCTTAATTTTCAGTCATACATTTTAGGTATAATGGCTTTCATTCTAGGCTCAACACTTGAAAATTCTCATTTTGATTGTTTTCTACAAGATTATGTCATTCATCCATTTTTGGCCAAGGGAGCAATTTCATGTAATATTCTTAGTTTCTAATAGGGGCGTATGATGGCTTACTGCACTCCAGTGGAGCAAATTAATGACACAACTTTGTTATAGGTGTGATCTTAAGGATGTCAGATAATGATTTGTGTTTGTACATGGAAAAAAACATTATGACTGAATTTTCATTTTTGGGTGGACTATCCCTTTAATGCTAGCTGAGAGACACAATCAGAGATTAGAGAGTGAAAATGAGTGAGTAACGGAGAGTTTTTTTCTGGGAAGTGTTATGTGAAGTGTGAAGTTTACTCACCATTGTATGTCCTTTCAACAGAGTAGGGACACTTTTGGAGTCACCAGCACCTTCCCTACCAGTGTGTATGCACTCAATGGATGATGATTATTGAGGGCCTCAGGATCAAAAATCTGAGTGTCTGCATAAATGTTCTCCACAAGCTCGAAAGACCTGACATGTTCGAGATACCAAGATGTGAGCTTTTTTCCAACAAAGGCCACTTTTTCAGAGTTTACTACTATGGTCACTACTGTTTGTAGAAGTCTAGCAGCCCACTGCATATTGGGTGCCAGGCAAATAAATGTCTTTAGAGAGGGACAAAGTTTCAAGGTGTGGGTACTTGATCTCAATCACTGTGCGTAGGACATCATCCAAAGAAAGTGTTTTGATGTCAGTTACTTTTTCCACATATAACATTTGCTTGAAGAGACTTTGGCTATCACAGTGGCATGCCATCATCTGCTGATGCTTGGAGGACAGTGTGAGAAGCACATTTTTAAAGTTCTTAACATCGTGCACAGTGCTCTTGAAAAACCTATGTTTTGACTCAAATCTCATTGCCCATATTTCCACCAATGGACCAAAGCAGTGTAGAAGGTGAGGATAATGATCAGCAAAATGATACTTTGGGTGGAACCTGAAATCAGCAAAAGTGTCCGTTGGCAGCCATGATCAGACAACTTGATCTCTAAGTAGTTTAGTATTTCCTCCAAAAAAACAGGGCAGACAACAATCTCCACAATTTATTTGAGGTCCATCAGTATCTCCCATGCAGGTTCTTGTTCTGGTATGCTCTTCCCAATGAAAAGAGGGAGAAATAGTTATAGGGTCCAATTTTCATGGCTATTACCACTTGTGCTGCCCATTTCCAAATTTGCTTTAGAAATTGTTTTTGGTATATTTACCATGTCAGAGTACTTGTAAGGAAAGGGAATTATAATGCTATTCTGTCTGTCCAAAGTAATGAAGCCATTTAAAATCAGCTCCTTTAAACACAATCACAGCTCTACTGGAATGATACCTTCAAAAAGTCATGCAATATGTCTGGAGGAAAACAGTGACAGGGTGAAAAAATGACAGATGACAGATTTACATGTGGAACATTTTCATTATTAAGTTGTGCTGTTCTCTGGACCGTAGCTGGAATTTAGAAATTGCAGTGGTTACTTTTTCATCTCGACTAGTTAAACAAAATCTACAGAACTTGTTTACATTGAAGCTCTCCTGAAAGCCTGCAAGTCCATGAACTCCTAAATTATCAGCACAGACACAAAATACTCTACCTTTTATAAAGTTATTGAGAGCCTGAACAAATACCCCTGGTTGCTCCAGTGACTTTATGTCCTTCAGTAGTGGACCTAGAAACTTATCATAACCAAACTGCTTAACATCAGAAGTCTTTCCAAGGAGAGCTAGATGAATTGAATGTAAACTGGAACAAAACTTTGAAGGTAGATTAAGAATGACCCAATAAACTGCAGTAATCTGGTGTGCCTGATGGGTTACACAATTCAAAATCATCTATATAAAGCCCTAATGAAATTTGCAGCTCTTGTTCTCCAAAAAGTTGATTTTGTTTAAAATCATGCCGATCTTGAAAACACTTGTAGTGCCCTGGTGTAGTCTTTTCATTGAATACAAGCTTTTCCAGAAATTCTGCTCTATTCAGTAAAAGCTCAATAACCTGATTCACAGACACATAAACAAACAATTTTCTCAAAGTCCTGACAAACAACAACTCAGTTTGCTCAATTATGGAGAAATGCTCTAGTATGTATTTCCTATAATCAGTTGATAATGTACCCTTTTTTTGATGTAGTAGTAAGTATTGGATTTGTTTGAAATACAGTGTTACTTATTTCTTGAATAATATCTTCTTCAGTTTAAATGTTATGTTTTTCTAAGACCTCTATGAGAACTGCTGATGTTTGTAACTTAGAATAGTTCAAGATATCATTAAATTATTCTATAATTTACTGTATCGCACGTTTAGACACATGTAACACACATTGCAATATAAAGAAAAAGGGATGCTAGCATCCACTTTCTCAACAGAGTCCGCTTCACTTTTTTCTGTGGAGTTCAATGAAGGGCCACTGATCAATGGAAATCCAGTCTCAGATTCATCATTAGTTGGTTGGTCTGTGTTATTTGATTGAACACTCACTTCCCTGACTGATGACTGAAAATCTCTCAGTGTATGGTGTTTATGTTTTTGTGATACGTAACCAGTAAAGCTGTGAAGGCGGTTGGTTTCAAAGCTGCATCCTAAAAATGACAAGAACTGATGTTAGTTAAAAACTTTATGTAGTAATTACAAAAACTATAAAAAAAAAATCCAAAAAATTACAGACTAATTCTATTAGTGGACATTTTTGGCCATGAACAGGCTAAGTGGGTAGTGGTTCTGAACAAAGCCAGAGGGTTAAAACTAGGAACAGGAGCCAAAAATTGTTAGCTGTCTTTTTCAAGTTGAATTAGCATGGACCCGCTTTTTCCCTACTGTTTTTAATAAAACAAATATTTGTGAAGAATTTAAGGTAGCCCAGTGGAAGAATGTTCTATAAAATACTTAAAGAATATAGTAACATTTTACTTTCAATTGTCAATTGTTGTAAAAAAAAAAAAAAATACATGTATGTAAATATAAATAGAAATTTGTTGTTATGTTATGTTATGTTCTTTACTGTTGTGAAAATATTCCTTTCCATTTTTATTACATTTCTGCCTTATTACACTCATTGGATTGCGTGTAACCCTTAAATTGTATGACCAAACAACACCTACTCAAATGAATGTGTTGTGAATCATTGAATTATACAGACCTCTTTAAAAATGCAAAATGTAATAAAATAAATAAAATAAAAATGTTAAATAACATAATTTATTTTTTTAGACTGATTTATCACAAGAAAAAATACATGTTAAGATAAGAGAGGTAAAAATCACATTATAAACCTGCCTTAAACAATGATGTGCCTTTTCGAAGTAACCAAACATCCAAACATCTCACACAGACAGTGTAGTCGCAGAGTGGATAAGCATCGGCCAGGTCCTCAACATCAACCAACCTCTCTATCAGGAGATATGGTCAACTCAAAAGCTGTGAGGTGCTCGTGATGACATCCACAAAATGTTCTTACAGTAACGCTCAAATTGTTTTTAACTATGCCCGTCTGAAGAATTTCCGCAAACTCTGGTAGACCACTTGTTGCACCATAAGGAATTAGCATGCCAATTCTGTTGGAGATCCCTTTCATGGTAACATGTTTGGCTACATGTACCACACTTATGCTGGGGTATTTCTGCTTGAGGCTTGCCTCTACTTCCTTGTTCAGTACATCAACAGAAAGGGTGGTAACATTTCCAACTTCCAATTTGGACTTAAGGTTGGAAGCACTGATATGATATGCAATCACTTGCTGATGTTCTCACCAAAACATTCAGTCATATAAGGGTAATGCCAATGTTGCCAACTTGGCGACTTTGTCACTATATTTAGCGACTTTTAAGACCCCCTCTGCGACTTAATTAGTCAAAAGCAATCAGTGACAAATCTAGCAACTTTTACTGGTCATTTGGGGAATGATTGTGTTAAGGTCTGCATAAAGCATCTAATATAATCCGTTCTGTGGTTCACGTTATAACTGCGCTCATGAGAGCCAAGTACAGAGAAGGCAGCTGCCGTCTCCTCCTCTCCACTCACACAGCACTCATGCAGCCAGTCTGACCAGCAGCCCCGCAGTCCCAATCTGCAGCGGACTCGGTAACCGCTCTGAGAGCTGCCTGCCCTGCAAATGAATCATGTGTGTGCAGCTTACAAACAATCACAGATGATGATTTTGTACAGTTACAGCAGAGACGTTTTGTTTTTGTTTAAATATTCGCTCTTTTTTAGTTTCACATCCCAAAATCCTTCACATGGTTCACTCTGTCTCAGTCAGTCTCACTCACACACTGAATCAGTTTCTTCTCCCTCTCCTCCTCTGGCCAAATATAAGCTTCAAGACCATATTTTTGTTTTGCTCTACATTCATTAGGCCACTAAAAAAGAAAAGAAAAAAACTAACATTATAGATATATGGCAACAAAACAACTTTGTAAATACATAAATAGTTCGTTTGTCAACTACTACGTCAGCCTTTTCTGTTAGTTTTGCCTCTCTCAGAATTCCATATTATGCAAATTAGTTTACATAATCTAGCTACTTCTAGCGACCTTTGGGAGAGCCCATAGCTACCTGATGAGTTGGCAACACTGGGTAATGCCCAAGATAGTGATGTTTTGGTAGGAGTCGTGCAGGAAAACTCCAAACACCTATCTCTGTGTTCAGTGATTTTGCATTCCAAGTAGGCAATGGTCTCTTTACCAAGAACGGGGTCAACAACAAGTTCAACTATATCTTTTGAATCTAGCAACACAAACCAAGCAGTCTCTGCCTCTGGTATTAAGTCACCAATGATTAATAGGAGCAATGTTAATAAATTCCAATTTTCATGGGCATTACCCCTATCAGTCCTTGAAGTTGCAAAAGTGCGTGCTATAATATAAGTTTTGTTAGTTTTATCCCCCCACTTATATGAAAAGTTCACAATTAATTTGTTTAGAGTGTCAAGAGACAGATACTTTTTAGAAATTAATATTCTAACGCAGAGGGTAAGTTAAACTGGTACAACACCCTCAAACAAATCATGAACAATGTCAGGAGGGTATCCCCAAGTGATGTGAAAAAAAGACAAATTCTTAGTAAAGACATACTCTCTCTTTACTCCACAAAAGATAGTTGAGTTCTCCTTAGCAGATCTAACGTGTGTCATATATGTCTTGTGTTCAAAGTGTTCTCTAGTATAATCAACTTCACTTCACTTCTTGTAAAAGTGGCTCTAAAACACATTCATATCCATACAACTTCACATCAGTGCCCCTACACAACATTGACAAATAAATTGAAGAAAGAGTTGAGTTAGAACCAGGTGGTAAATAACTCAAAATCCTGTACACCCCACAAAGTTTATGGATCTTTCCAGATGTGCCTAGGGGGGTGCGAACCTCAAACTCATCAACATATAACAATACTGACAACTTTAATTCCTCTCCTGTGGAAAAAAATGTTTTCTTTAAAGAAAATTCTGTCTCTTATAGATTTGTATTGCTCTTTATCTGAGGTAATTTTCTGTGTTTTGTGGGTTTGAGTAACACTTTCTAAAGTGTCAGTGTTATTCAACAGATTATGTTTTGAGGTTTTTATGTATATGAAATGTACTATAGATGTTAGTTTTAAACACACATCCTCTAAACATGCATGTTACAGTTTCATATCTTCGTAAATGTTCATGGTGAATGTGTGAATGGTGCACTGGCTGGTTGGCATTTTTAATTTCGTTGTACATGTTACATGTTACAGTGACAGTAATGGAGCTGGGATGGAGTCTATTTGCAATGCAGTGGAAGTTAACACATAGACTAGAGTATAATCTGTTTGCTGTCTGCTGTGACTGAGCCAGACTGCACACTGATCTGGTGGAAATCAGGGGTAACACTGGAGCACCCCAGGGCTGCATTTTGAGTCCCCTGCTGTACTCCCTGTATACACAAGACTGTAAAGCCACTTTCGATTCCAACACCATCATCAAGTGTTCTAATGTCATAGATGTGGTGGGCCTGATCACAATTAACAATGAAAACATCTATCTTGTGTCAGGACAGCAACCTACTCCTAAACGTCAGCAAAACTGAGGAGATGATAGTGGACTTTGGGAAGAAGCAGTAAGAGAACTACAACCCCCTTTGATATCCACAGGTGTTCAGTGGAGCGAGTGGATAGCTAAGCATAACTTGGTGTCCACATCACTGACACCCTGACCTAAGTGCTGCATGCTGACTCAAGAGAGAGAGAGGGAAGGCACAGGCTTTTTACCTTAGACACTGGAGGAAATTTGACGTGTCATCAAGTTTACTGACAACACAGCTTTGGTGGGCCGGCCCAGATAACAAAGAAGTGTAAAAGAAGTAGCGAATGTGACCCACTGGTGTCAGGACACCAACCTTCTCCTGAATGTCAACAAAACTAAGGAGATAATTGCGGACTTTGAGAAAAAGCAGCAAAGGAACAATAAGTTGTCACAATCCAGCAAACTGTCAGTAAGCCTGCCCATGGGAAGATTTTGGATTAATACTTGTTGCTCTGACAACTTTGCCTCGTATAACTCAAGCAAACTTTGAGGAATCAAGGTATCCAAACTCCAGTCAATTTGTCAATCTGGATAATTTGGTTATCCATGAATAAAGAATAGGGCCTATATCTTTGTTGGATCTACACAAGTAGACAGGTCTCTTTTCCTGCAACTCTTCTGGCTTTTTAACTTATGGCGTTACACATTCCAAAAAATGAATTATATTATAATAATGAATGGTAAGCCCTCAGGTTAGCCCCAACTACCTCAGGCAGACAAACAATGCAGGTGCGGAAAGACAAATATACATTAGCATGTAACAGTTTGACAGTTTGTGACATCATCAAAGTCTAGTACAAAAAAACCTTCACTGGTTTTTATATTAAGCTGAAGTCAAATACTCTCTAAGAGCTGGCAGCACAGCAGTGGTTACCACTGCAGAAACATCACCTATCTATATCTAACAAACAACAATAACAATAACAAACAAACCCATTAAGCATGTTAATAGTGTCCAACCTCAGTCTGTGGGGGTTTCTCTTAAACAAACACAATATTGTCAATTTACAGCAGGGCTCTAGTATGTAAACAGAATACAATGGGTTTACATACTTTAATGTTCAAAAAACACATCATATGTCTCATACTCATACTCTGCTGCAGCACCTCTTTCTGAAACAGTCTTAGCTAATGTCCCGCCTCCCGAGAGGCCCAGTCTGCTCTGAATGGTCAGTTGGCTCTCTCTATGCAAATTCAATTCTATTTGTTACACTGTGTTATCACCAAGATATGGAAGTAAACACTGAAAGTCAAACAAGCTGTTTTAGGCAGCATAGGAGCAACGTCTTCTGAGGGAGAGAGCGCTTAGGGCTTTATTACTTAGGGCTTTATTACTTAGGAGAACTTTTACAAGCACAAAAATGCTATACAAAACAATAAAGAGAAAGGAAAACCCCCCAAAACATAATAGGTCCCATTTAAAGCTAGAGTGCAAAAGTTTTAGAGGTTAGGGTTACGCTCAGAGCTGCAGAGGTGGTGTCCACTGCTGCTCCACAGCAGACTCCCCATCAAGAGACACTGTATGCATTTACATATGAGAAGCAGCAGTCAAATTGGTGGTAAAAATGCAATGAATGGACAACATTACAAGGTGGGGTGTGGAATTCACAGGGACTGGCTGACTGTAGAGTTTTGATGAACAAAAGGTGTTAAAAACATAATAAAACTCACTTCCAATATATATTCAGCACGTGTTGAGGGCAGCACATGGAATATTTGACACAGTGAGACATATAGTTTCTTCACCTGGTGGTTTGTTTCCTAAAACCATGTATGTTTATTTTGATCATGCTCAAGTTAGTGCACAAAGGATGAAAAATGTGAACATGTTTAAAGCCATAGTGATTGCGACACCTGTTTCTGCCGAAGAGTAGAGAGTAACTAGTAAAGGTGGCTTATGTTGCCAGTTTCCTCTTAAACTGGCTTTAGTTTGCACAGTACATAAGTTACAGAGCATGACTGCAAATAGAACTGTGGTGTCACTTGTGCAGCATTAAGCCATGTTAGAAATATGTGTGGATTTATAATGAAGGAGTTAAACGATGAGGCCATATATTGTTAAGATAAAGTTCCACAAGCATCACAGTGTATGCCACAGTTTCTGTGGAAGAATAGCACACAAACTGCACACATACAGTTTTACTGTGTTTTTAATGAATGTACCAAGCTTGATGTGGCATGTATCAGATCTGGCATTCTATATACATTTACAGCTTAACTTTACTGCTGTTACTGAAACATGACTATTTGCTGCTTACTCACTTGAGTTGGTCAACATCAATGCCTGCACATTTGATAGTTCTCCATGTAGTGCTGCTCATAGCAGCACCAGCCCCATATGAAATATAATTAATTAAATTAAACATTAAATAAAAAAATAAAAAGTCATCCCATGCAAAAAATAAAAATGCATCAAAATCAATTTCATTGCTAATCATTGACTTATCCCAGAGTCTGATAGTCCTTTTAAAAAGAAACAAAAACCAATTTAGCATTTAGTAGATGGAAAATAATACAATTCTTGTTAGGGTTTTTTTTTTTTCATTTTAAAAACAGTGCCATTTAAAAGTAAATGAAAAAAGGCACTGAAAGGGTTAAAAATTCTGAAAATGAATGAATATTTTTTATATTCATGATTAGGACTGAAGTTGGTAAAACAGAAACAGAAAAAAGGAAAATAATATTATTACATCGTATTTTTAAGGCAGTTTCAGGAATAAGACATTTTTGTCCCGAGTCTTAATGTTATTTGAGGGCCAGAGGGTTACAAACAAGTATGTGCATGAGTGATTTTGTTGACAATGCCTGTTAGAATGCAAGATCTCTTTTTATAAAATGGCAACTATCCTTATTTGGCCACTGTAGGTCACAAACTGTCAAACTGTTACATGTCAAAGTTTATTTGTCTTTCCACACCTGCATTGTTTGTCTGATCGGGGTAGTTAGGGCTAACCTGAGGGCTAACACATCAAGTAATCCCAGTATGTAGTTCCTGCATTTTAGAAGCCTTAAGAGTTGCAGAAAAAGAGACTTATCTACTTTATTAGGTCCAACAAAGATCTGGGCCCTATTCCTTGTAAACGGATAACCAAATTATCCAGATTAAGGTTTTGACTGGAGTTTGGATGTTTTAGCTCACTGAAGCTGGCTTAATGTATATCAGGAACTGTTGTCAAAGCAACAGGTACTTAATCCCAAATCTGCCAAAGGGCAGGTTTACTCACAGTTTGCTGGATGATGACTGTTTACTATTTCTTTGTTGCTCCTACCCAAAGTACACTACTCTTTCCTTAATTTTTACTGATGTTAAGGAGCAGGTTGTTGTCCTGACACCAACGGGCCGATCTTCTACTTCTTTCAGCCCCCTCCCTACCATATGTTGGTTTATGGACCACTGTGTCATTGTTTAATTAGCCCTAAGATTGCAGGTGTGAAGAGACAAATACACAAGGTGACAGTTGGTGACATCATTACTGACCAGTACAAACAGACCTTGTCTTTATACTCAGTTGAAGTAGATTGACGTAGCCTCTGACAGCACGCAGAGGTGTTGCTATTACCAGATCCTCTCATATCTCAGAAACTTCACCTATCTGTACCTTCAAAAAACCTTTAAAAAAGTTAACAGAGTCCAGCTTAAGTCTGTGGGAGTTTCTCTAAAAGCACAATGTTGAGAATTTGCAGCAGAGCTCTGGTAAGTAAACAATACCATTTGACCAATTGGGTATTACATAATATGTGTTTATCTTCTCACAAAACTCGTGTTTACTACCTTGTAGTCATAGCTCTTATATTTTAACATTTTGTTTAAAGATTTTGATTGATATTTGCATTAGGTTACCACATCCTTTACTGTAAAGGAATTTAACACCTAAACTGGAATTTTTACACCTAAATTAATTGACAAATTCAGTTCTTTCAAGCCCGTGCCAAATGATTTAGAACGTTCCTTATTAAGCCTTTTACCACTAGGGAAAGATCTCTGTACTTCTCAGGCAGTATTTGTGTGATTACTGTCACTGCCAGAGAGGGCTGACAAAGGTTCCACACTTAGCTTTATCTTTTATGAAGTCTGGCTTCCTTTTTGTATTAAGCCTTATTCCCGCTGCACAAAAAAACTGCTATCACCCACTAATGTCTGGCTTTGTATGCAATGGTAATGTGTACGATTGCCATAGACAACTAGGTTAAATGACTCTGCACAAGACACAGGGTTTTATCCCCTTCGTCTCCAATTGGCATTGATTGGAAAACAACACCCAGGTGAACGCTCCTTAACCAGCAAGTTGTAATGACGCGCTGTAACTAATTACTATCCGTCTCCTCCTAAGCAGAGCAGCATTAAAGCATTCTTCCAAATTAGTCTGCACCAGGTTTGGAAGGGGGACTTAATAAGTAAGAGATAAATAAAAACAAGAAGTTGCTGAAAAGTTTTCAAAGATCTCTGATCCTGCTGCTGTCTACCATTTACCTGCTCTCCTGCCAGTCCGTGACATCACATGCACACACCATCAAGACAACACACAAGAACTCATACACAGGCCAGCTGACAGACTCGCTGTCCAGCAGTAAGTTCAGTGGCATTGGGAACACAACCGATTGCTCATATTTAGTGGGTTTACCCTTGTTTAAAAACATACACGCATGCATTAATTTTGGTGGGAAAGGGGTATTTGTCTACTTCTTCTTGCAGAATTCACTGTAATACATTAAGGCTTTGCAGGTATCTGGTCAAAAGGAAACATGTCATTATTACTAGTCATAACATATGTGTACATATATTTGAAAAAGTTGTTGTATCTCTCATGTAAAGGTGGGGATGGTGAAGCCCTATCACTTGGTGAGACCTGAATCAGTGACCCTGGTTGCTAGCAGAAACCTTTCCCAGCAGAAAGAACTGCCCAGTCTGCCTGTGGCCCCGCTGCAGCAGACCTGTGACCTCTATGTCAATTACCTGGAGTGCATGTTGGAGGCAGACGAGCTGAAGCGCACAAAAAAACTGGTGGAAGAGTTTCGTAGAGAAGGAGGGGTCGGAGAAAGACTGCAGAGAAGCTTAGAGAGGAAAGCAGAGAACTCTGAGAACTGGGTGAGTTCAACAACTACACTAACAGCTATATACACACCTACAGAGAAAATGGGCCTCATGCGAGAAACGGTATATGAACAAATTTTCTCTTAATTTTGCTCCAGTGTTTTCTTATTTTCGGCTTTTCTCCTACCAAGAAAAGAGAGAAACATCTCGCTTTCACTGTTCACAAATTGTTGTCCAAAACCAGGAAAAACAATTTTTTTTAAAAAAGAATATTATTTAATCAAATTTAGATGAGGTTTTAGAGTAATGATAATGGCTGGATTATTACATTTCAAGTACATTTATTTGAGAACTGTACTTAAGTACATATTTGAGGTTACATTTACGTTATTAATGTATTTTAATCTCATGCTACTTTCTTATTCTACTCCATTACACCTAAGAAGGAAATATTATTCTTTTTACTTTCTAGAGAGAAGGTGGGGTCAGTAAGAGGGCTGGCTGGAGAGGGACAGTGACACAGGGTGGTCAAAGTGGCAGCTGCACCAAGCTGTGTTTGCTGCATCCAGTTATCATACAGATGTCTTTACAAGCACAAAATCTGGGCCTTGTTTTTATAAATTGCTACCACCAGTACCTTATGGAGACCAGAATTGTAACTTTAAGGATTTTTTGCAGCCAGGATTTTCGTCATAGTGCACATTCAGCCTCATACACTTCATGCAACCTTCGAGAGCATAGAAAACAATGGAAGGAGGACGTTCATGCTCTTGCTTTCTTTAAAGTGGAACCACGTTTCACTTTTTGGCCACCAAATTTCATTCAGGCTTTTTTGTAATTTCACCCTTAATTTAAAAGAAGTCAATGTCCATAAACTAACAAGTAAATGCACCATTAATAATGACTCAAAGGACTTTCTGTTTATGTGTGTTATGTATCTGTGTGTAACCTTTAGTTTGTTACTGTTTGTAGATGACAGAGAATTTTGTGAAGAAAGAATTTCTCAGCATGCGGAAGCCTCTGGCGGGTTTATCGAACCCTGCGGTGTTCTTTAGTCGAGTGGACCTCAGAGATAAAAAAGGACAAATAAGGTAAACAGACACACACACACATATGTGGGTTTCCCATCAGTGGCATGGTTTGGCATTACTTGGTCTGACAGGCCCAGCCAGGAGAGTGCTGCAGAGATTTACATTTCCATCACAACATGGCGACCTGCTTGAAGGTGTGTCTTTCTTTAACTGATGACCGTTTCTAGTTTGACTCTCTTTTACTCTAAGACACCTGAGCACTTAATCCCCTCTCTGTGTCACCACAGTCCAGCTGATGATTTTGGTGGTTCTAATGTTCTCCACTTTCGAAGTGAAACCCCTCACACTTGGACAAGCAATTAACCTTTGCAGAGGATGCCTGTTTTTATAAGTAATGATTACATCACTAGTATGGATGATAAATATGGTGAGGTTGCTCATAAATATGTTTGTTCAGGGCCAAATCTGAGGTAGTTAGTGTAAGAGGTTGAGAGCATACGCTTAATCCAGAATGTTCATGATCATATCCATATTTACTCAACATCACATTATTGCACCTTTGTCCCATGGGTCAGTTGTGAGGAGCTGAGTTGCAATGGCAAGAATCCAGTGTAGTCCACAAGATACACTATTCCAAAGAGAGACAGAGAGAGAGAGTCAGACACAGCAGATCAGAGCTGAAATGGAGGCTGGAGCCACTTCAGGTCTCCATGTTTCTGCTGTCCATCTTTGGACCTGAGGTGAAAAAGGTTAAGTTATCTCAGCCTCTTTAATGTGGACATTTCTTTAATGAAATTGTTCCTTTCAAACATTAAAATGAATAATGTGAATAATACTGAATAATAATGTTTTCTCGCTTCAGGTATGCTGCCAAACTCATACTATCTGCACTGGAAGTAAAGACAATGATTGACAGGTGAGTACTGAGATTAAATGCTCTTTTTTACCAGGTGCAAAAGATCCTTGTTATCCTAAAAGTTTCATTATATTTTGTTTTAATTTAATGTTTTAATAATTTTAATAATAAATGCAACTATCATGCAGCTAAAAAATTAACTGTTATATTGAGTAAAGCTAATCAATATATTTGTTGTTTTCACTTAGAAACATTAAATAGCAGAAGAAGCAGTTAAATTACACAAAAACAACGCCACCGTGCCGCCCTTTGTTTGAGTAAAACTATTAATTAAAAAAACAACTGGCTAAACCTGAAAACCTTTTGTGAATGGCAAAAGATTAAACCTCAGTCAAAGATGGAGGCGGAGCTACAATATTCAAAGTGGTCCTTCCAGTGGATGTGGCAACTTCAGGGACATCAATGGCCAGAGTTGTAAATGCAATTGAATAACTGACATAGTGTTTCATGTTTATATATTTTCAGTGATACACTACCAGTAGATTACATGAAAGGGAAGCCGCTGTGTATGAAGCAGTACGAGTTGCTGTTTTCATCGTGCCGTATCCCTGGTGAGACGGAAGACACCATGAAGTACTACATCGACAAACATGTAACTGTAGTACACAATGGTCAGGTAAGGAACATCACATCACTGTCTTACAAAACCGTCAAGTGAGGAATACACCAACCATGAGCTCCAACATTCCAAGTCTGTATTGGAAAATCCATTTTCTCTCTCCCCTCATTCCCTTTCATCTTGCTACTGTCACTGTCACACAAATGCATAAAGTACAAATATCTTAAGTGCCTACTGAGGAGTAAAAGAAAGTTTTTTGTTTTTTTTTTAACTAAAAGTGGAGAATGAGACATTGATAAAGCAACTTAGGTCTCTTCACGGCAAAGGGTCAAGACACTCTGCCAAGAAGGACCATTTATACATGATCTCATTCTTTCAGCTGTTATCTACAACTTGTGACCATAGTTGGGAGTTGGAACATGGATCAACCAGTAGGTTTAGTGCTTTACCTTCAAGCTCAACTGCATCACTGCTGATTGGGTATTGTACACTTCACTTAAACAAAGCAGAAGCAAAATAAAACTCTCTAAAACCATCCTAGTCTTGTCAGTCATCTATTTAGTTTGTACACTTTTTCAACAATCACCAACTCCAGATTGGCTGAAATGAATACTTAATTCCCAGAGTTAGATATCAGGGAATTCTCGGGTCATTGAACTGCATTTAATCACACTGAGATGCCCATATAGAGTCTTGATGAAACTGAATGAGGAGCAGTTTAAGTAAGAGGAGTCATAGTAATATTTATTTAGTTTACCGACAACCTGAGGCCTGCAAAGGCCTGAGTGTGTTTCAGGGACTTTGCTTAGTTGCTAATCTAGTCTTGCGTCCATGTTTCCTCCCCTTGGATTCAGTTCTTTAAGCTGGAAGTGTACAACAGTGATGGGAGTCCACTGACAGTGGATCAACTCTGTGTTCAGCTGGAGAGGATCTGCAGCGCCTCACTAGAGATCACCATGGAGCCTGTAGGCATCCTCACCACCCAGCGTCGTGACGTCTGGCACAAAATCTACAACAACCTCATCAAGGGTAAGAATAACTCTGCTCTCATGCAAGTCAAACTAAATAGACGCTGACGAATCATTCATAAGAACATGTGAAATTAACTTTTTTTCCACAGTAATGCATGCCTGGTGTAGATACTATACTCACCACATACTGACATTTGGTCATTGACCTTCCACATCAATTTATGACATTTTAAGTAGCCCTCCCACATCAAAATATGACATGCTGGGATGTCACAACTTCAATACAGCATAGTATTGCAATATTTCTCATGGTATTGTTGGAAACTCATTGTTTAAAGAAGTACAAGGTACAAGGTAGATTTATTTGTCATTTTTCTTAAACGTGGTTTAAGAAGAAATCAAAGTTGACCCTAAATCCTGCTACATCTTTTTTCTGGTCGAAGGAGGAAGTGGCTATCAGAAATAATTAATAATTTATTTAAAAAAATAATAATCAATTATGTCAAATAATATAATGTAATTTACACTGAATCAACTTGTGGGGCACCATTACCAAAAAGAGAAAAATAATAGCCCGTTAGTGAAATCAGTCTCATATAACATATTCAAACTGCAGTTTGGAACTCTTAATTAATAATGGAAATAATGACTATAACCAAAATGACCAGTGAATCAGTAGTAGAGATAGAAAGATTTGAAGTTCTTCACACAGTAGCGATTCACTCACTGTTGTGCAATAATAAACAGACAGCAAGAATGATTCCAAAAGTATTCATTCACAATAAAGCAAGAAAAATACACACATATATCCTAGTCACTATACAAGTGTGAGTGTGTGTGTGTGTGGGAGAGAGAGACAGTTTGAGTTGTATTGACAGCAGTTGAATGGACATGTCTTCGTATGATTGACAGCATTTGAAAGGATGTGTCTTTGTTCTGATTGGCAGCAGCCAGATGGACTTGTCTGACTTTGATTGCTGGTCTGGTCCCTACTCTATAATGCATGCAGCACACCGTCAGTTTAACACATACATGCCCATCCAGTGGTCTGTGAGGCTGCTAGGATGAAAAGTAGCTCGTCTGTTACTTCCGCAAAAAACTTTTTTTCATTGTTTTTATGATATTATTCATAGAAGTTTTAACAATACACTTGGATTACATCTTGACATTATTTTTTATTCCAGAATGGGATGATTAATTTTGATTTCAGATGAAGATTTCTGACACCAGGGAATTTCAAATCTGATACAAAAACATTTTGTTGCAAGCATCATGTTTCATGCAATGTGTCTGTGTATGATCACAAGCTGGACGTGAAAAGAAGCATGAAGCATTTGGCTTTGCTGCACGAGAAAATATTTTGGGGAAGAAAAGGCAGCATACGTGGGATCATGCAAAAATATTTTCAAGGAAGATGCTGGATCAGTTTATACATTTGTAGAATGTTTGTAGAATGTTTCCGATACAGTTTTAAAGAAAATTCTAAATAATATAATAATATAATGTGTGTATAACATCTGAAATGTTTCCTGGTAAAGCTGGTTTAAGTAAATATGTGAAAATGTCCCTGAGTGATTTGTTTAGCTCTTGTAATCTGATTCCATAATAACATGACGTTTGCTCTGTGTGCTTGACCCTGATGTGTTTAGATAAGACCAACAAAGAGTCAGTATTGGCTATCGAAAGCAGCATCTTCACAGTGTGTTTGGATGGAGCGATGCCCCCAGTGTCTGATGAAATGTATCGCAGTAGTACTTTGTGTCACTTACTGCATGGAGGAGGCAGCCAGTTGAACAGTGGAAACCGCTGGTTTGACAAGGGGTTTCAGGTAAGTTTACACAAGTGCAAATTATACACAACTGAACTGTAATGCAACACATGCTGCCTGTGTGTGTGTGTGTGTGTGTGTGTGTGTGTGTGTGTGTGTGTATGTTGCTGAAGTTATTGTTATCAGTGAATTTAAAAATGTTGTCTTCTGACAGACAAGGAAACTTGAACACACAAAGTCTCTCAGATAAGAAAAAACAGAATTATGAGAAGTTGGAAGGTAATTGTGTCTTTTGTCCTTTTTTCAGTTAATTATTGGAGAAGATGGAACATTGGGTTCAAACCTCTCAAATGCCGTTGCTGATGGTGTAGTCCAAATGTCCTTGTGTGGTCATTTTGTAGCAGGCTTGTAAGTAACCCGTAAATGAATGAGTTTCAGTAAGTGCAGGTGTTGTGATTTGCTGTTTTAATGATTGAAAGTTCAGTCATTAGGCAGAGTGTACAGATAGAGATCAGCCTTTCTGTAGAAGAAGAAGAAGAAGAATGCTCTTTATTGTCATTATACATTGTATAACGAGATTGGAGAGCTTCTCCATTCCTTCAGTGCAAAAGTACAAAAGCTTTTTACAGAATTAAGTACAAAATAGGTAAAAAAAAAAAAAAAAAAAAGCAATAGGAATAAGAATAAAAAAAATAGAAATAAAAATAAAAATAGACTTATATACAGCTATGTACATGGGTGTGGAGGTATAAGTTAAATAATAAATATAAGTAGAGTGGCTCGGTGTATTGCACGACATATTGCACAGTATGTGAAGTATATTGCACAGATAGAAATATATTGCACAGGAAATATATTGCACATAGGTAGATAATTAGGGTGTGCACCGGGTGGATTGAGGTAGGGATGTGATGTACATTGTCTATTGTCTGTTGTGATGTCCGGGGTGGTTATTTGTGAGAGTTCACGGTGGTGATGGCTCTCGGAAAGAAACTGTTTCTCAGTCTGTTTGTCCTTGCCTTGATGCACCTGTAGCGCCTGCCTGAGGGCATCAGGTCAAACAGCTGAGCGCCAGGGTGTGAGCTGTCCTTGATCATGTTATGTGCTCTGCTGAGGCACCGGGTGGTGTATATGTCCTCCAGGGAGGGGAGAGGGCAGCCAATGATCTTCTGGGCTGTTCTGACTGTCCTCCGTAGCCTCTCCCTGTCTGCCTCAGTGCAGCTCCCGTGCCAGGTGGTGATGCAGTAAGTCAGCAGGCTCTCGATGGATGAGCGGTAGAACGCCAGCAGCAGCTTCCTGTCCGCTAGCGTTCTACCGCGCGTCCTGTAGTAGCTCCTGGTTCACTCAGCGAGATAACAAACCTATGAAAGGAAAAAACAGTTTTACCTTAGTTGCCTTTGGAAATTGTGGCTGTCCGCTAAAATACTGAGGAATATTTACTCCATCATCATCAAGAGTATCCTGATTAGAAACTGCCTGGTACAGAAACAGCCCAAAACAGGACCACAAGGTCTTGCAAAGAGGGGCTCCTTCAACTAAAAAACAATAAACGCTGCTCTACGCTTCCTTATAGATGTTTACATCAGGGGCTGCAAGAATAAAGCTCATCAAATATTTAAAGATCCCATCCACCGGATGTCAGAAAGACGTTACTGGATACACCAGGCCAGTACTAAGAGGCTCAGGAAGAGCTTCTGCCCTCAGGCCACAGGGATCCGAAATGAAGACCCTGCCTATGACTGCCCAGTCTTATAATCTTACATTCATTATTCCAGTCCTTTTATAATACATCAATTGAACTGACAGATTACATTTCACTGAAATTGTATTTTATATCATTTTGATTGATTGACTGATTGATTGATTGACTGATTGATTGGCTTTCTTTTGTGTGTGGAAACAGGAAAAGGCCAGAGGTGACGCAGTCTCCCATAGAGTCTTTACCTGTGCCCCAGAAATTACACTTCAACCTCACACCTGAGATCCAGAAGGACATTGAGGAGGCCAAGCAGCACATGGACACGTGAGAGCAGCTTTTAGTTGTAACAGACATCCAGTGACCAGAGCAACAGTAATTAATTTCAGTTTCCATGTACATGTATTGCTATGTGAACAGCTACAGGGCTTCAAATATGACTTAAGAGATTTAAAATATGATATGACTAAAAAGCCCTGCATAAGCCTGTCTTATTGATTTTTTTTACCTGCCCAGCCAAACTGACAAATACGTCTGGAAACACCTGTCTAACTAGTGTGTTCCATCCCCACCACCACAGACTGGCCCGAGACATCGATCTGAACTTCAAGGAATTTGACCACTTTGGGAAAAATTTCATAAAGACCTACAAGATGCGCCCCAATGCTTTTGTACAGATGGCGGTAAAGCTGGCCTACTACAGGTGAGCTGCTGAAATGTCATGTGTTGATTTACTGTCTTTTTATGCATGTTTTTTACTCTTTACATTATATGCCAAGGAGAAGTAGGCGTTGTTTTTGTGCATTAGTAAAAGTCAAGTCAATTTTATTTATAAAGCTTCTCATCACAAATCACAGTTTGCCTCAGAAGGCTTTACAGCAAATGGCATCCCTCTGTCTTTAGACCCCTAGTGATCAGGAAATCAAAGAAGTCACAGTAGATGTTTTCATTAGCCAGAAACTATAGTAATGTAAGAATAGAAGCTCTCAGCAAAATAAAACTGGATAGTTAGTAAAAGTTTTTGTAGAGCTCCTGTATTTGTTTGTCTGGTCAACAAGTTTCAGGGCTATGTATGTTGGAACAAAAAGTTTGTTGACAAAATTTCTCCCCTTTCTTTTGTTAGGTTGTACCAGCAGATCTGTCCATCAATGGAATATGTCACCCTGCGTGCATTCAAACTTGGACGTGTTAGTATGATGAATTCAAACTCGCCTGCCTCAGTTGCCTTTGTCAAGGCCTTTGATGACCCCAAAATACAGGTCTGTTGAGAACCAAACTTGTAATAATAAGTCTTATATAATGTAACTCTGTGTAATGAAAAATGTGTTGGCATCAGAGATACTGCCTTAGGTTGCTTTGGATACTATGCTTACTATACTATTGCTTCACAGCAATCAGGCTAAAAAAACTAACCACTTTAAGTTATGAGCTATGACATTCCTGTCTTCTTCCTGTTTTGCACAGAACACAGAGAAGGTTGGTTTATTGGAAAAAGCTTTAAATGCACATGCATGGTCCACAGATCTGGTAAGTACAATTTACAACTACCATTCAATACTTGAGTTCAATGTATGATCAGTTTACTTTCTGTGTAAGAATGCCTTTCAGCAGTAACAAAGGTTACGATATTGTAACCCTAGTTCTGAGTACAGGCTGAGCCCTCTTCTGGAATCTATGGGTATTCTCTCCTCCCATTACGAGCATGCATTCACACACTGAAATTTGCATGAACATAGCCAGCCAGTCAGGATGCGCGTACATGAATATAGGGCTGAAACGATTCCTCGAATAATTCGAGTAACTCGATTACAAAAAATGATTGAGGAATTTTCTCTGCCTCGAGGAATCGTTTAATTTTGCCAGCTCAAAGCATGGTATTTCGCCCGGACTACTTTTAATGCAGCACAACGCGCTGACGTCACGCACATAAAGGAAGAAAAAAGAGGCGGCGGTTATGTTTGGTTTTAACCATGGATGTAGAGGTAACGGCGAAGAAGGCGACGAAAGCGAAGAGAAAGGCACAAAGAAAAGGCAGAAAATGTCAAAAGTGTGGGAGCATTTCAAGCTGGACACCAAGGCGAATACTGCTGCATGTATTCACTGTAAGACAGCACTTGCATACCACAACAGTACGTCTTCAATGCTGCAGCATCTCCACCGAAGGCACCCTGTTTACTCCGAGAGCGGAGGACCGTCACCCGAGACAAGGCAAAATTAAGTTAACGTAGCGCTAATTAATGAGATTAACGTTACTGTACCTTGCTAACATAACGTTAGCCCTGCGGAGGGCTAGGTTTCTATTAATTATGACTACTGTCGATGCGTGGCTAATGTGCCTTTCATACAGGCTTTATTTAATCTGTAAAAACACAGCGCTGTAGAGTGATGAGGGTGGAAAATAAAAACATAATAAAGCTAACTGGGTAGTTAAAAAAGGAAACCAATGGTTCCTTATTAGGTGAAATGTCTTATTGTGTCATGTATATTTATAATTGCTCTTTAACTAAACAAAAATATGTTTTATCCGATTACTCGATTAATCGATGGAATTTTCAGTAGAATACTCGATTACTAAAATATTCGATAGCTGCAGCCCTACATGAATACATATGATATAAGGGAGTATCACAACAATGTCGGTCAAGTTACACCCGCTTTAGCGAGCAAAATAGGAACGATGAAGATCCTCAGTTACAGGGTTCCAAATTTGCTAATAGAACTATGGTTACAATATAAAAGCCTATGTTTAATCTCACACAGGCTCTGCTCTCTACTGGACTCTATGGGTACAGTGGGAGCAGACTTTTGTGCTGTAAGAACCCAGCCCAAGTGATCCTGACTTGCTAAAGGTTAGTTGGCGCAGTCTGCCTACTTATTTATAACCTCTCTAACTGTCGCTTCTCCTCTCCACCCTCATTACTATGCTTCAGGTGGATGTTTAAAGGACTGCGTGACCAATGAGATTGATCCAAAAAGCCTTTCTGTGAAAACAAGGACTGAGGATCATTTAAAAAAATAATAATAACACCAGTACTGATACCAATACCTTCAAAGTGAAACTGATACCAAGAGAGTAATTCATACATAACCCAAAATGTGATTGGAATGGCTTGCATACTGTAAAACCTAAGTTAGCATGGACTTTGGTTCGCTTTAATCACTAGAGATAGAGAAGTTAGAAGGTAGATTTATTGTTCATTTTCTAAATCAAGTTTAAAAAGCGAAATCACATTTATCCTTGATCCTGCTCCATCTTTGGAGTTGAAGGTTGAGTTGATTAAAACTATTGCGCTAGAATAAACAGAATAATGACAATGGAAGGTCAAAAAGCTTGAGTGTCCCGTGACTCATGGAGGCTTCAAATAGTTCCCGGATGTGTCTGGCAGGCCATTTAAATACATTTAATCAATACATATATGGAGAGACAAAACTCAGAGTTTCGCTAAATAGCAGTCAATAACTGCATTGATTTACAATATACACAGAGCGCGTTGTATGAAGTTTCATTAATATATTGTTTTTTAAAGTAAAATGTGCAAATATTTGAAGATTAATGTTAACAGACTAGTTAATCTCAGACTTGGGAGATTCACACATTTTAGTGTTAAATAAGGGTTAAAATATGATTAAAATACAAAAAATAAAATATATTGTAAAACACAATATATATATATATATCATATATTAGAAACACACATATATAGTACTTTTATATGTAAAATGTATAATTACAAAATATAAATATGAATGATGTGGACATGACATATGGTTATGCTGACATATTTCAGACTTACCATGGTAAAGGAGCAGGTTGCTGTTTATTGCTTAGATATAGAAAACGTGTATTTTATTTATCTTATTTTCTTTCTAGTGACTTACTTACTGAAATTAACTAATTTGACTAATATCTAATAAACTTAGAAACATAAATAGCACATCAAGCAGTTGGCATATGTCCTTCTCTTGTGGTGTCCTCTCAGATAGTCTCCATCATGCTTTGCTTTGCTGTACGGGGACGATCCAGGCGTGTAGAGAAAGGCACGCTGACACGCAGATAAGGAAAATATTGTTGAGTAATGCCAGCAGAAGAAGTCTTACACTCACCACAGATTATAACTACAAAAAATATGTGATGCTATCATTTTCAAAAACTGCATTTGAACATTTTACCCAAACAAAGACCACACCATTGGAAAGCCTTGTACGTGGTTTAATAAAAATAAGTTACAGGGAAAGGCTTGCAGAAGACAGGGAGCTGACACTCAGGATGAGGGTGCTGTCTTAGTGCAGGGAGTCTCCATTGAATCCTGTGTAGCTCTTTTGCTGAAAGAGAGAGGGAAAAAAGGGCAGGAGAGAGGGTTAGACATGCCTATATAGGCCTGGGTGGGAAACTGCTTTGGGAGGTGAGGTGTGTTTGTTTCCCAACTTCAGTTACAGCATTTGCCTAGTGTTTTGTATAATAAGCCTACAAATATTGATCCTTTTTTAATAATTTATCAGACTTTGATCCTTTGTCAGCCTACCTGTCCCTGTGTCCAAGCTTTTTCCTGTCTAAAAAGGTCTTGCTACTTCATTGTTTTATGTCTTCACACCACTGTTAACGAGAGAGAGTGATTTAATACAAAGTGTAAACCACTGCATGTGAATGCATGAATTAGTCAGATCTGCGCTACAGAGGAGAGCCTTCATTAGGCTGTGTGAAATTGCCCTCTACTGAATTTATACGTTAATCAAATGCATTAAACTATAGCCTTCTGCATTTTTATAACTCGCTTCAAAATAGTTCCTCCAGCACCCAGTGCTCCTATTGTAAGTAACCAACATACAATAACAAGATTACATATACAACACTATAATACAAAATGATATAATACACTAGTGTAACAATTTCAGTGTTTAGAATAATTCCCCATTGAGCCTAGTACCTTTCATTTTTTTAAATGACTATCCCAGTGATCTCATTTAGGTCTTTGAGCTTCCCTCCCTTTGCCATCAATGGAAAATCAGCTGAGCTGTAACATAATAAAGACAAATGGAGTCAACAGAAACACAAAGCTAAAAACGATTACCCTTAAATTAGGTTTCTGTTTACAGTAATGTTTTTTTTACAGTGTTTATTAGTCTCAAATATGCACTCTGAATCCATATCAATACTTATGTACCTTAAAATAGCACTCTGCTATCAAGCACCATGTTATCTTTAACAAAGCTGACATGAAACTCACACTGAGCTGTAAAATAAATTACACAAGCCTTTTCTCCCCTTTAACTCCCCAATGTTAGATAAAATTACTCAAGAGCAGAACATTTTGAATTAACAGGATGTTAATTGATATGCGATATGTGTTTAGTATATACAGTGCAGTGTACTTACGTTAGCTTGTTCTGTTAGCATATCTGTTATTGCTTCATAAATCTACTAATTTAGTGGCAGATAATCCAATATCATGCTTTAATGCACAATTTAGCTGAGATATGCTGATAATATAAAAAAACGATACTTTAGACATCTTATCCATGGATCTATTATAAATCTGGAAACAGCCGTGGGGGCAGGGCCTCATTCATTCCTGCTGCAGTGGCGCATGAAGCAGGTTTAGAAAAGTGTAAAATACCCAGATCTGGTGGCCCATAGAGCATGCATAGAAGTGATTAACAACGGCTGAGTGTACCTGAGCATTGACTCACTAGCTCGCTTACACAAGTTACCCAAGTCGAGTGCTCGAAGTGAAAAGCACACATTCACAATCATTCCTCTCGTAGTAGCTTAGCTTATTAGCAACAGCATCTAATCAGCGGTATAACGACAGCGGTGCTGTCAGTTTCAATATTTGATACATGATAATCAGATACACACACACACACACACACAAATATACATACAACTTATCAGGGCATCATATTGTAATCACGACCATAATAAAAGGTGGTGCTTACTGACCAGTAGTTTGAATACTGACCGTAGACTGTATATATGGTCTCTGATACAGACACGGTAAGACGTCCATATTACAGGCTTTATAGCCAACAGCGTATGGATGTGTTGTATAATGGTAAAAATGATGAATTATGATTCAAAAATATCCATTACTGCAGCCGGAACGAAGCCTGTGTTGTGTCAGGGACTCCAAGAGTTACATGCGGTAGAGTCCTATGGGTCCTATGCGTGTTCATTTTATGTTTGGAGAAATACTGAATTCCAAATCTTGATTCGGAAAATGGCGCATTTTACATCTTTAGGACTAAATGTTTTTAATAATGGCTATTAAATGCATTCTGAAAAGTCAACATGTCTAAAAACAAATTATCCAGTGATTTGAGGAGGTCTCTTTCCCAATGTTAAGCAAATGGGGAAAAGTCTTTCTGGGTCAGTGTGCGTCATGTGACGCTGTAGTTCCACTTTCGGCCACGATGTAAATTTTGCTTCAGAAGGTGGCGCACTTTCTGGGGGCCTGGTCTTACCCTGTTAAAGACCATCACAAATGGTCTTCTCTGCTGTGACTCCACTGCGCCGCTAGCAATCAATGCTATTTCTACACAACTTCAACTATTGAGATGCTCCATGTTCCGCCATTGCTGTGAAAAGACAGTCCAATGGAGTGAACAGAGAGGACGCAACTCTCTCTTAAAGAGCTCTGATTAAAATCAGCAGCTGCTATGAAATTTCCATCCGGTTGCTTGGTGATGTTGTGGCTGCTGCATCTACATGCGCTACTGTCGTCATAGCAAGACAGATAGCAAGAGAGCATTATGACATTAGTTTTAAGTATGCTTATCCTGTGGGAAGACAGGAAGGTCTGGCTTCAGACCACCAGTGCAAAAGGGATTGAATGTATGTATCGTTTGAGTGGAGATGTTTTGAAACTCCTAGGTTATGTCCATTGATACCCTAAAGGGGTTACATTTCTCTGTGTGACACTGCACCCTAAGAAAATCCACCATATCTGCAGTCAGGGCTATTGTCTTGAAGCTGTTCCTCCCAGATGTCTGCAAGAGGGAGTCAGACAAAAGCCATGCAAGCTATAACAAAGACAACTTACCAGTTTCGTTGGGAGCATGCAGAGGATAAACCTTTCAAATAACTTGATTTGCCCCTTTTCTTACAGGCATTGAGAGGCCAGGACATGTACAGCCACCTCTGGGGTCTGAAGCAGCAGACTGTTGAAGAAAAAGTCTCCATGCCCAAAATCTTCACAGACAACTCCTTTGATAAAGTCTTTACCATCAATCTTGGAACAAGTTATGTAAGTATTAAAACTGTGACATTATATATATATATATATATATATATATATATATATATATACCACAATATTGCACCAGAGATAGCCAGAGATAGCCAGAGATAGCCAGGCCCATTGCTTTGCACAGTGCAAAGCAATGTCTATGACATCATTTAGACATCAATGTCTATGACATCATTTAGGCCAGGCAACACCATGACATCTGCTCTCTTTTTGTTTTAGTACTCTCTGTCCGTCTCCTCTTCTAGAGGTCAAAGGTACATGATCAATACCTTCTTCCTACAGCTATATGTATTGATCATGTACCTCTATATTTACTTTATATTTTCAGTGTTTACATAATTATTTTATTGCACCTCTTTCTTGTTAATGCCCTGATGAAGGTCCTGTGTTGGCCGAAACATGTTGGCTTTTTATTCTGTTCCCTTATGAACTAGCCTTTGCAATAAAGCTTTTTATCAAAAGAAGAGAACCTTGGGTTAGAGAAGTAAGATTGAATTTTGGATGAAAAGAGTGGCATTTAGCTGCAGATAAATGGCTGGATAAACACAAGAATGGGAATAAGTCAGATACTGGATGTTGAAGACGGGGACAAGTAATCCTTTACTTTTTAAGAGCCATTTTGGCATGTTCAATAGGGCAATGTCTGGCTTAAAAATAAATTAAAAATGTTAAATGTAAAAGACGGTAGAGAGAATATCTATATTTAGTGGAAATTAGGAAACAATGGCCATCCCCTCTGTCAAGGGGTCTGGTTGTGGGGGTGAGAGAGTAGGCTGAGGACAGAGTTGCAGGGATGTGGGTTTTTTCTAGTGTAATCCAAAATCACAAGAAGGCATAGACAGAAATTAACTCAGTGTGATTGGAAATTCTGTAGGCCCCCTGTGACTAGGTGTTGGGTGCTTGTGGAGCAGGTGGAGTAGAGAGGTTTGGAAAGGTTAAAGTGATGTGGAAAGTTATAGGAATAGAAAGCTTATACATGGCAGATAAGGAAGAGCAGGTGAAAAGAAACTTAGCCTTGATCATGTTTACCTGTCATTTTCCTTGTTCACCCATGAAGGACTCTTGTGAAAGACTTCGAATTTGTATGCCTAAATCTTCATATGATGAAACAAGTGCTGACAGCTTAATTGGCTTAATGGCCTTTATGTCTTGCAGGGTCTTGACCTGGTTGGTATGTGAATAGTGAACAATGGTATTACTTGTTTCTTTGTGAACTTATAGGTAAACCAGAAACTGTAGCCCTACATGCTGCTGTATCTTAAAGAAGTTTCCATTAATCCTGATAGAAAGGGGATCATTTCACATACATATAGTATATGTCCTGGAAAATGTTGCTAAAAATGTTTACTTAAACACAAAAGATTTTTTTTGTTATTTGTCAGAAACTCATATCAGAAATCTGAGTGAATAAACTAACAACTACATTTTCACTGGCCCTTTTTACCAGGTAACAAACATGGCTGGATGTTTGCCATGTTTTGGCCCTGAAGATCCTGAAGAATATGTTGTGCTCTACAGCATTATGGACAATAGCATTGACATCGCGGTGGCTGCTCTTAAATCTTACAAAGCCCACCAAGAACACGATGCAGCACATTTCAGTCGAGCCGTGGAGGATGTGCTGTTAGACATGAGGACCTTGCTGAAACAAACCACATGAAATAGCGATGGGATCTCTGTGATGCTGGCTCAATAACACCAAAGGACAGGACTCCAATCAGGGCATACATGGTGAATGGACTGTGCTTGTATAGCGGTTTTCTGGTCTTCCAACCACTCAAAGTGCTTTTACTCTACATTTCACATTCACCCATTATAAAAGATAGTAGTTCTGACCAAGCATTCAGATTGGTCCACAAGACTCTTAGACTGTGCTCAAATATGCATTACAGCACACCTGCCTCATCACTAAGAAGATTACTCCGCTATTTCTGAATCAGAGCTCCAGGAGACATTAAATTATTACCGCAGTAATGCAAATAGGGGGCAGCAACATGTATTATATCATTACAACCATATTGATAATAAAAACCATAGGTTTGTAAATACAGTTGAACAAATTAAAATTAACAGCCACCTAATGATGTAAACTATAAACTAACACAAAGATTACATTAATCAGCATAAACCACCACAGATATGTATAAACACCAACAAAAAAGTGACATTTGTGTGTATGACCAGAAAACAACAAACTTATCTGCAAACCTAAAACCATTTAGTCCAGATCTAGGCATGATGGGAAATATAGGCTAAGTGATTGGGACCACAGTGAAGCATGAAAGGCTAAAAGGCCTCAAGAAGCAGAGTATTTCACTGGATAACAACTTTATATCATAAATTTGATTATGAATTTTTATTTTGTTGGTAGTAGTTGTATAATTGCAATATTACACCTGGGTTTAATTTTGCATAATTTACATACCAGTGGCCAAGGCTACTATATCTGGTGCCACCTGCTACACAATAACCAATCACAAAAATTAACACACTCACAAACCGATAGAGGAGCCATTAGGAGCATTCTGGGATTCACTGGAGGAGCCGGGGATTGAACCGGCTGTTCTTAAGACTTGTGGACAACCTGCTCGACCTCTAAGCCACAGCTACCCAGGGCAAAAAAAACTTTTATGATCACTTGAAATGGATACATGTGTGTGAAATGGCAAAACAAACTATGAAAATAATTTACATTGCTGTAATTTCTTACATGTAAAGCAGTGTTGGTTTTGTTTACAAAAATGTGAAAAATTGTCATCAATGACCTTTTTTCCTTAAGACCAGATGTTGATAAGCTATAAACAGATCTTTCATAATAAAATATCAGAATTTGTTTTGTTTTCATTGACCAGATGGGATGGGACTAAAATATTAGTGATTCAAGATGAGATAATAACAGAATGATAAATTATTTAAATTATTAAACTTGGAAGCCATGAATGGCAGAGCTAGTTATTTTAAGTTATTTTCTAATGCCGTATGAGCAGTATAAGAGCAGAACACCAACGCGCTGCCAAACACCAGTTAATAGTTAGCTGCAGGATGTTTCTCCAACCTGCAAAACCGTCTCAATGGAACAGCTCCAGTTGTTAGCATAAGTTGTGACCTGTAATTTGGCAGTAATTAAGCAGTTGTACATGTCTGACTTTCAACAGAGGAATGGAAAAATGGAAATGATGGATAATGGAGTTGCTTGATTGCAGCAGTGGCTGTTAGCTGCTTGCTTGCTGCTGAGCCACTGCAGAGACAGCAGCCACTGGAATTCACATCTGTTGATCCCTGCAGGACTCCACTCAGATCAAAACTGTCTAGAGATGGTTAATGGTTTGACTTGTGTGTTACAGACAGGCAGGAGGCTCTGTTATCTGTAAGTGTAACTATGCTGTATATAAACAATCTGAATTAAGCAATTTTATCAGATTAAGCTAAAAGTCAAGTTTTAGTCAGTAACTTGAGTTTAAACCTCCAGACTAACATGCAGCAGATTGAAATACATTTTTCTGCATCTTAACAGTAAGCTCTATTAGTCAGAATTTACAGCAAACATGTATAAATCCTAGTTTTCTTGTCTCAGATTTTTTATTGATAGTCTAAAAATCTGAGATTCTGAGATTTTTAAATAATGATTAATATGTGTGTGCTTGTAAATCACCCTTTAAAAAGTCAACAACACTGCTGAAGAAACTAAAGTTTATATATTTGTAAAAAGTATTTGTAGTTGTAGAAAAAAAAAGTGAATTCAGCCTGTCACCTTGGTTGCAATTTTTGACATCTGTATAACATAATATAATAGAACACATAGAACAACATATATGAGAAAAAGAAATACGAAATATGTAAGAAAAAAAACAAAAAATAAAACCATGCATACTACAATATATAACAACAATGTAAATAATAGCAGGTTCTATGATGAACTATGACAGGTTTAGGGAAGATATAGGGATGACAACCACCAATGGTTCCCACAGATGGTCTCCTGGGTCAATAACTTTCGAAACCTATCATTAATTTGAAATGAAACTTTATTACTGGATAGCCCTTGAGATGAGCCATCTTGTTTTAGAGGGGGTCCAACATAAATACACAATACAATACAGTACAACAGTCATACGTACGTGCAGTTACATACAGTTAAGGCTCTCATACACCCAACTACCAACTCACAATTCCCATTAGCCTAGTACATGTCATGATGGCATCATGGCTGCCCTCCTCTCCCCTTATGTGGTTATTGTTTGTTTTCCCCTGTGTGTGATCCTCCATGTTTCTCCCCCACTCTTTGTTCTGTCTCTGATGATCTGGCCAACGTGGAACCCGCAGACACCGAAAATGACCCTCAGGGTTTTTTCTCTCCACCAAGCAGTTTCCTTGCAGGAGGTCCAGATGCTCCAAGGCATAATCATAATGGAGTCACTCCATCAGCTCTCGACTAATGTCTCTCACATGGAAGGACTACAGTTTAATCCTCCACAGCTTTCGCCAGTGCTTTCTGTGGTTGCCACGATTCCCTGTAAGAGAATTAATTTCTATTCTGTGTATCAATGGTAAATATGTCCCCCTCAAGGCTCTAGTAGTCAGACAAAACCAAATACCTGCCATTCCACTAGACACGCCCCTTGTAGTGCTAGCTCTTAATGGTAAAGTTCTAGCCCATATATCGCATGGAACTGTTCCATTACCTCTGTTGCTAGCCAGTAGTAACCATGAGCTCTTGAGTTTTCATGTCATGTCTTCCACTAATGCCCCAGTTATTTTGGCTACTTTGCCACAATCCTATCATTGATTGGTCCACAGGAAGGGTTAGCAGCTGGAGCAGTCACCGTCATTCCTCGTGTTTGAAATCAGCCCAGACAAACTGTACTAACATCCCCAGATCAAGCCCACCGGAACCTCCTGACATGTCAACTATGCCCCCCGCTTACCACTACCTGGCAGGGGTCTTTTGTAAAGAGAAGGCCCTAACCTTGCCACCTCACTGACCTTATGACTGTCAAATCGATCTGTTGCCCGGATCTCCATTGCTCACCAGCAGACTGTACAACTTATCCGCACCTGAACGTGAATACATGGAGCAGTATATCAGTGAATCCCTCAAGTCTGGTATAATCTGTCCCCTAGGTGCTGGCTTCTTTTTTGTGGCCAAGAAGGACAAGACGTTTAGGCACTGCATTGATTTCTGGGGGCTGAACAATATCACTGTGAAAAATAAGTACCCTTTGCCATTGATTAACTCTGCTTTTGAACCCTTACACGGTGCCAGAGTGTTTAACAAGCTGGGTCTTCGCAACGCTTACCACCTGGTCCGGATCAAGGAGGAGACGGGTGGAAAACAGTGTTCAACAACCCCTTTGGCCACTTCGAATACCTCATCATGTCTTTCGGACTCACAAATGCCACTGCTGTCTTCCAGGCCATGGTTAACGATGTTCTTGTATGTATTTGATTGTTTGTATTTGATTTGATGTATTTGTTTATGTAGCGGATATGAATAACTACGTTAAAATTTGGACTTTGCACTCGTTAAAGTAAAAGGGGCACCATTCTCCATTCAGGAAAAATTTTTATCTTAGATTATGACAGTGTTACAACATGTCATCATTCTAATCATTCTCACAATCTGTACCGTTTATCCTGTATACATTGATTTTGTTTCTCTCATGAAATAATATTCACAGACAACGACTTGGCGATAAGTGAAGCCTTTTTATTTAATTTATATGAAGTGAATATAAAGCAGAATAAGAAATATGGCATATAAATGAGGTTAAACCAAGGAAAAGGAACAAGGTAATGTAACTTGTACTCAGGTGATGTAAATGATTAATTATAGATGATAGTGGGGAGAGACGTGTGATCTTATGGAGCTGGGACGCTCGCTGAATAGTAAATTAATATTCCGCAATTTAATTAGAACATCGCTATACGACATCAACTCTGATCGTTAGAAGATGTTACTTTGCCTACTTTTGCCGACTTGAACAGACTTCTCCTGGGAGGTCCAGATCGTCGCTTTGCTCCAGTAGAGGGCTGCTGCGCATCTTCCAGACGAGGTGACCCACTGAAAGGCGGCGGAGGCAGGGATGATGGAGTCGGTGTGCGGCGGACTTTAACTGGCCTCAGGGTTCGCCTCAGCGAACCGGTAAAAG
This sequence comes from Plectropomus leopardus, assembly GCF_026936395.1. Taxonomy (NCBI): domain Eukaryota; kingdom Metazoa; phylum Chordata; class Actinopteri; order Perciformes; family Serranidae; genus Plectropomus; species Plectropomus leopardus. The sequence continues at coordinate 25,957,175 of NC_142197.1, forward strand.
TCTTTGAACAAAGTCTTTAAGGGCAGGCTGCAGATGCCAACAATTTTGTACAGCAGATGTTGCCTTCAGATCCATGGCAGAGTTGACGGCGGATCGCGGAATGTCCTTCTTCAATTAAACTCGCAGTAGTAATCAAAAAAGTAGCCCCGTTGGCCTGACGGAGTTACTTCGGACTATTATCTCGAGCCTATTTGAGGTGAAATAAACAAATCGTCTTTGCTGACCAGAAACGGCGTTTAAAAACAAACGTTAAGAGATAAAAAAAAGAAAAGCTTAAAAAGTGGGACAAAAGTAAACTTTGGGTGAGCGAGGATGCCCGGGTGTCAGCGAGAATCGAAAGTGAAGAGTTGAAGAGCGGATCCGAAAAAGAAAAGAAAGTAAAAAGAAGAGCGCGAGGGCTGAGCTCTCACTTAGCTTTTATCTTGGAATTTTGGGATGTGCGAATAGGGGGCGGGGATTAGCGAGTCTTCGCGCCGAGCGATCGCGCATCTGGCATTCCTCTTTTTATAAAATACTTAATGTAATTTAGGAGACATCTGTTTCTCGGTACTTTATGACGAATTACGCGACCCAACCCGTCGTGTGTAAATTCACGTATCTCATCACCACTATGATCTCATCACAGTAAATTCAAACACCTGTTAAGAGATCTGAGAGGGCAATTTGTAACGTAACACATGACTCTGAAAGCCTTCTCGTTCAATTAGTTAAATGACCATACATAACATCACATTTATACCATGGGTTCTAACAACTTGGTGATTACTTGGATATATAACTACCATTTCATCTATCATTATACAATGAATACAAAACAAGATGTAACTACAAAGTTGGTTACGAGCTCACTAATAACTAAGACCACTAGATGGCAGTATAGCTCCATTACAACAAAGGGGAATAAAATGTACTTTAACTAACTCATTCAAATTGCATGAGATGAAAAGAATGGAAGGTGCTTCTATCTGTTCACTGAAGCATGGAGACAACCTCAACCCCAGTCACAAAGATTAGGGAAGAAAGGGAAATTTTAACTTACAACCTTGGTCCAAGTCATTCTGTCAGATGTTAATCACAACACAGGGTTATATAATGGCTTTACCCAATGTTCGACTTTTGTTCTCTCAGCAGGGGAGGCAATACGATGTTTGCTTGGTATTGCCTGGGTGATTCCAGGAGGTCATTCAGATGCCTTACATCCTGTGGTATGCTGATGGGGCCTTTTGGAGTGTTTTACCTTCCGCTGTATGTCAGGGTGGAGGGTGTCAGATACTGGCCCTTTCCCGTGGCTTCAAAGGCAGAGCGTGTTTGCAGACATCCCCAGGGAGTATAAGTTAAGTTAATTAACAGCCCCCTGTTGGATGTTTTGGGTTCGTAAAACAGTGTCTCTTGACGTGTCCCCCACTTGCATAGGGGAACTCGAGACCTAGAACTGACCCTTCAGAAAAGGGAATTACAGAGACCAGGCCAAGGCAGTCCACTACATTTACCTGGATGACATCCTCAAGTCGGTTGAGGAACACATAACCCATGTTCGCCAGGTGTTACAAAGCCTGCTGGAAAATAAGTTATATGTTAAAGCCAAGAAATGTCACTTTGATACATCCTGTAGGTCATTCCTGGGGTACATTGTTGAGAGTGGGCAGGTGAGGACAGACCCAGTGAAGGTGTCGTGGAATGGAATGGAATTTACGCAACTACAGTCTGGTGGTTGCACCCATGACTAGACTAACCTCTCTGTGCTGTATGTATGGTCTCCCACTACAGAGAAGTCCTTCAAGGACTTAAAGGATCGTTTCTCCTCAGTGCCCATCTTTGGCCAACCGGATCCTTATAGCCAGATCATTGTTGAAGTGGATGCTTGAGATGTCTGAGTCAGAGCAGTAGTCTCTCAGTGCTCTCTCAGTGCTCGGCAGGTGACGAACAGTTATATCCTTGTGCTTTCTTCCCCAGGAAACTGTCACCCCTGAGAACCCCTGTCTTTATGCTGTATAGATAAGGTGTACAGTTATATAAATATCTATTTTTCTTTTATAAAGAAGCATTTTATGGAGCTAATTTATTCCCTCATTCTGGGGAAGATGAACTGGTGCGGGAGGAGTTGTGTTTTAGGTTTTGTGATGATGATGTCGGTAATCAAGAGCTGCTCGCTGTTAAATTGGCGTCGGAGGAATGGAGACAATGGCTGGAGGGGGCGGAAACACCTGTAGTGGTCTGGACCATAAAAACCTCCAATACATCCAGTCGGCCAAGCACCTCAACTCTCATCAGGCTTAGTGGGCCTAATTCTTCGGTTGGTTCAACTTCTCCCTCACCTACTGTCCAGGTAGCAAGAACATTAAGCCAGATGCCCTCTCAAGGCAGTTTGGTCCAATAGAAGAGGAACCAGACCCACCTGACACTATCCTGCTGACTTCCTGTTTGGTGGTGTCTTTGACCTGGGAAGTTGAATCTGTGGTAAGACGAGCTCTCGACTCTAACCCGGTGATCCCTGTGGTGGTCCAACAGGTTGTTTGTCCCAGGTTCTCCAGTGGGGTCACTCCTCTGGATTCTTGTGCCACCCAGGAGTCGCAAGGACCCTGTCCCTCATCCAGAGGCACTTCTGGTGGCCTACCATGTCGGTTGACACCCGTGAGTATGGCAAGGCATGCACCATCTGCACCAGAGGTAAAGCCTCTCATAGCCCCTCAGCTGGTCTCCTCCATCCTGTCCCAGTGCCCGGACACCCATGGTCCCACATTGCCTTGGACTTTGTGACTGGACTACCCCTCTCTGACGGTAATAGATCTATATAAAAATAAAAGTGCATTTCTCCTAATTAAGGTCAAAATACAACACCTCACTGCTACATAAACAAGCGTTGGTCAAAATCCCCTACAATGATCTGCTGTGATATCGTCATAAGCAGCCTCCACTGCAGCAAGCAGAGAGCTTGAGTTCTGAGTGCAATGCTCATACACCCTCCACCTCCATGCCGGACAGAATTACTCAACTGTATTGAGAAATGGAGAATATGGTGGAAGGAACACCATCAGCATCCTTTGGTGGGCAGCAAACCATTCTGTGATGAGCTTGCCACGGCGAAAGCTCACCTTATCCCACACAACCACAAAATTTGGCAAGTCAGACCTTACAAAATTGCTCTCACTCTCAGGGATAAGATCTCCATAGAGGCTGTCCGAGCATGTCAGGACTTTCTGGGTGTTATATGGGCAAATTGTGGAGATGTGTGTGCTATGTGTGCTGATATTGCAGCACACATAGTGATATTGCCCCCCCCAATTGACCTGGCACATCCACCGTGGCCTTTCTCAGCCACATCTCCTTTCTTTGGCAAGATTTAAACAAGTCTCATCCAAAAACACAAAGATGTGAGGGATCTCACTTTCTTCCAGCTCCATTATGCAATACAGAAAACAGAATATCAAATTTGTTTTACGGTAGAATCATACAGTCATGACAAGTTGTTCGGTAACACTTTCTATATATACATCTATAATGCATAATGGTGGCATTCATAATGAATTACAATACATTATAATGCAGAAAGTTGTTTTAATGACCTGTTTTGCCATAACTGTGAGAGTTTATGAACAGGAATTGGGTGCCACATTCCTTCCTACACTGTGAAAATGGAAACCCAAAAAATGGAGCTCAAATGGATCCAACATAAGCCAATCTTGGCTTATGTTGGATCCATATTACAGTTAAACAGAAAGTTAAAACGTGTTTCTGAAAACATCTGAGGTGAGAAAAATGCGACATAGTAACAGAATCTTCTGTCACAACATAGTAACAGAATCTCTTGTTTCTATGTTGCATTTTTCTCACCTCAGATGTTTTCAGAAACACGTTTTAACTTACTGTTTAACTGTAATATGAGATCCAGCAGGCCACCTTTTTTAAGCTAACCCATTGGAGACCTATAATAACTGGAGTCACATATTGGGGGTTTTCCCTATTTTTATAACACCTACCAGCATTAAGTATTACCTGATGGGTTACACTGTTCTGACTCATACTATTCATGTAGAACCTCACTGCCCCTCCCTTACACCACTACCTGTGGGCCTGCTCTTAAATTACCTCTTTTGCTTTTGTAAGAGTTAAAGGAGTTATCATTTTACCAATAGTTCAGGGCCCTTTTCAAAACCATGTTATTTTGTTTTGAATGAAACAATTGAGGCAACACATGATTTGTTGTCTAAAGTGATTGATCTGCTTTATTCCCTCTCTAACTTTAACCATACCATATCCAGCTGAACAATGTTTTTTTTTTATTTGTAGTAGTTTCTCCTTCTTAATTTTCATCTCATAATCACTGTAAGAAATTATTTCACCTCTAAAACACGTCCTCGGGGTCACACATCAGGAGTCTTATTTACACTATGAAAAAAATATTTTTTCTTTGAAATAAATTCCAAAAGCCTCATTTGGAAATAACTGGTTATTGAACACCATGGGGAACAACTTTTTCTTTAAAGCACTGAATCACATAAGCAGACCAGGAAGACATACATTTTGTATAGTGGAGTGGTCCAGTGTAGGATTCAGCCAAGAGTTAAAATCCCATTTTAGAATAAGAAAATGTGAGGATATATCTGGTTAAGTGGAAAACAAAGTTTAAAAAAAGGCATCAACATCTCAGTTTGGTTGGTGTTTACATTCCACTACAGACCAACACGCAGGAAGCACAGTACATGCTTGTTGATCAGGTACTGTGTGTGGAACAGACATACTGTACTCAGACCCCCAAGTTTTTGTCTTTGGCTGTTTTAAAAGAGGTAACCTCAGCAATGAACTCCCAAAATGCAGACAGTTTATTAAATGTGTGAGGAGAACGTTTTGGAGAATTGTTAAACAACATTTAGTGGTGCCTATCACGCCATCTGTCGCACTGCACTGGGACACTCTGAATATGTCGTGGTCTACTTGATTCCTGCAAAAATTAGTGCTCTATAAAGCTTTTGTGAGGACATCTAAGAAGTGGACCTGAGAAGCTGTGAAGGATCTCCAGGCATGTTTAGATTGTACAGGACTTCCTTCAACAGTCTGGCTGAGCACACAGAGGCTGTGATATCATACACCAGCTTCTGTGAAGACAGCTGTATACCAGCACACACCATGGTTTGTTATCACAATGGTGATAACAAACCATGGTTCTAATGCTATGTTCAGTCAGCTATGGGTGCAAAAAGGAAGAGGCATTCGGGAGTGGGGACAGCGACAGGTTTTAAGAGGCCAAGTACAGGTTTGGCAAGGCGTTAAGAGATGCCAAAAGACCGTGCGCTGATAAAGTCCAATAACAGTTCTCAGCTTATGACTCTACTTCTGTCTGAGAGGGGCTGAAAAACAGATCACCAACTGTAAACCTAAAGACCCCCACTCAATTTGCAGCCTATGCCTGGCAAACTAGCTGAACGCATCCTGCTGACAATTTTAAAGACAATAGGACAGCTCTGATACCATCCCCCTTGACTCCATCCCCCAGCTTTTCCTCCCCCTCTTCAGCCAGGTCCTGGGGCTCCCCAAAGCTGCCCATCCCAGACTCTTACTACAGTTAAATAGAGCTACGGTTATAGCTCGATTAGGCCATTTAATTATTTAATTGCACTTCTGTCCTTATCCCAGTATATATATATATATATATATATATATATATATATATATATATATATATATATATATATATATATATATATATATATATATATACATATACATATATATATTTGGTATAATGGATGATCTGAACAATGACGATGATGAACTGAATAAAACGAATTTGAAAATCAACATAGACATTGAAATCTTTATATAGGTACAGAAGATAAACCTTAAGAAATAGCTACTTTACAACTGGAGGAAAATTTTTTAAAAGATAAATTGACAACATTGAAGGTCTCTTGGTTCTGGTTAGTTATTATCTTATCCCCTGTTAGACTCTTATGTTCTCACCTCCAATGTTTTTTCTTCCTCCTTCTGTTTTCCTGTATCTTCTCCGACCTTCACCTTGCTGGCTGGGTGAATCTTCTAAAGAAAGAGGAGGCAGAGGAAGCTGTACTGTTGTTGGTTTCTGAGTCATCCTCAATAGATGATGGTGCAGGTACATAATGTAGGTAGGCCAGTATGCTCTAGTTAGTATGCTCTCTGCGATGAGCTGGATTTGTCCCGGACCCATCCCTTGTCAGTCTTCTACATCTCTGTCAAACCTTTTCTTTTTTTTTAAAAACCAGGTCTGAGTTTTTATTTGAACTGTTCACAGTCTGTAAATAGTTTTTAAGTTTGCATTTGTTCAAGAAGTCTTTACATACTTTGTCTCGCATCTCCTATATCATGAGAAACATAAGGTCAAAAGAGGACTTGAAGATTTCACGCTGCTTGTCACAGAATGTCAGCTTGGTCAGGCCAACAGTCAGGGGCTTTTGGATCTGAGGCCACAGAGAGTCCCCTTTATTGTAAATAGTCAATATGACTACATGCAGGAAAAGTCTTGTTTTACGGTTGTATCAGTTCTTTGAGTTCTTTTTTGCATTTTCTTGGTCCATGTGACAGGATGTTATGGTAGCCTCAAAAAAGACTAAAGAAGTTTACTTTAGACTAAAGTCTAAAGATAATTTCCTTATAGTCTCCCTTTATGAACTCAAAAGTGCTGCTTTGTGATGACATGTAGTAGTCTGCAAATAAGTCTTCAAAAAGGATTGCTGTACAAAAACAAATGTCAGGAATGAAAATGTTGTAGGGCGTACACATCCATTTACAAAACCTTCAACCTGTTTGTTCCTGTGTTATATCATGGACATAAAACCGGTAAGACAGTGGCTCTTGTCTCTGAATATCCCACACGTTTACTTTTCTTATCTTTGAATCCCATCTTAGGTGTTAGCACTTGTTGATAAGGCTTTTACTTTACTTATTAGATGTGGATGATATTGAAATAATTACATTTAACACTGTTAAGAGTGTTTTGATATCTGTGTGTTTCAGTGTGTGCGTACCCACACATGTGCGTCCATGCATTGTGCTTAACACAAAAATTGCACGTGTTGTATGTATGTATGATCAAGGATTTTAGCATACATAATCAGTGTAATCAGTGTTCACAGGTTTGCTTCAGTTTTAGCCATTGTTTTGAACGTGTGTGAAGGGCCTTGAGTTCTATTAGTTTTTTTTTTAAATTTCAGACAGTGACATATATTCCACAGTTTACCTTTTGCTAAATAAGGATGACTGACCAAATGTTGCTCTGCATTTTGCTGCTCTACAGTTTTCACTTGTTGAACACCAAGTTCTAATTCCATTATTTTGTTTGTTTACCAGTTGAGAGTATTTCTGGTGCAAGGTGCACATGAAAATTTGATTTAAAAATGAAAGATTAAAAAAACTGTCACAACTTAACATATTGTATTGTATTATTGTAGAATTAAGCAATGGTGCCATTTCCAATCCATTACTTTAAGTGCCTGTGTAACAGGGTTAATTATACAACAATAACATGAAATTTATTTGTAATTTATTTTATTATAACTACACAAAATCTTTGTAGAAATAGTTATGTTGTAACTATTAGTAGAAGTTCGTTATAATAGGAATGTTCAAGGTTCAGTTCATGTACCCCTCCGTTCAGTTTTGTGGGTTCCCCTGTATATTGTGTGTCTCGCTCTCCCCTTTTTCGCTGATGTGCTTCATGGGAAAGGTATGCTGCATTGCTGTCCCACATTTCCATGTTTAAGACATGTTTTAAAAGTTTGGCTGAAAAGTTTGGCTTAAAAATCCTGAAAATGCTGAAACATTGCTATGTTGTTTAATTTGTGAAGGAGCTGAAGTTTGTGGGCATATTGACCAAGGGAAATTGTCTTTCTCGCCTGTTGTCAGTTGGCAGAATAAACAGAGACGATATCCTCCACAATATCCTTGTCTGGTTCACCTCATTATCCAAACGCGACGCAGACATCACTAGCCACCAATGGTTACACCTGTTTGCATGTTGACCTAATGGGAGCCATTGTTGTTTGATAGTATTTTTCCAAACAGTTATACAGTATGATAAATGAGAAAATATCACGATTTGCATGAAGTGTGGTGCTGCCTTGAGAAGTATGTGTTTTCTTATTATGTAAAAGCAACTGAAATTTGTTTTGACAATTTTGCAGTCTCTTCACATGTTTATCAAATGTAAGTTGAGAATTATACCAAGAAAAAAAATTAAACTCATGTACCTTGTCTATCTCTTTCTCATCAATCTTAATTCCAAATTTTTCATTGACTTCTTTTTACTGAAACTAATACTTTTTCTTTTTCATTTCTTGTTTTTTGTCAGAAAAATTGCTCATTTAATCAATAAACAGACAGTTGTCCCTGTCCCTGTCTGGTATCAGGCCAAAGTACAGATGCAGATGAGCTTTTTATGAAAGAGGTATTAAAGCCAAAATTATCATTGGCTTTAGATCGCCTTAACTGCATAATGACTTATTAGTCTCACTTTGGTCTACCACTTTTACACATAACAACATTGACTGGTCTCGCAATGTATCTTGTTACTGTACTGGTTGTAAAGTATCAGCCAATTCTGAGTGAATTCTGATTGAGGCTGATTGAGTGAAAAATGTGTTAAATTCATTTGCAATATTGATCCTATCATGACCAAATATTACATTTATGTTTAATTCCATTATTGATTTTTGTGGGTTAGGCAGTAGTTAAAGAATTAAGTGTTAATTATTTCCAGAGAACCAAGTTTTCCCCTCTGATTCAGTAATCAACTGCATAAAAAAAGCAAGTTTGTGCAATACACAACTCCCTAACTGCTATTTCTTAGTCCTTTAAAAACAAGTTTGTCTGTGTGTGTTTTTCTTTTCTTTTTCGTAAGGTGGCAGATATCCTTATTCAGCCATGTAAATCCCTCCCTCTTTGTGGCTGCATCCACAACTGACTTAAGTATTTCTGAATTACATCTGAGAGTGTTTCCTTCACTGTGGCACAACAGGTATCCTAGTCATAAATTTGATAAAGATTATCCCAATTAATATTATGTAGGTTTTTTTTCAAACTTGTGTTATTGTAGATTGTTTTTGGATATTTTTTTTTTTTTAACAATTAAAATCGTATTATGGTCAGATAGACCTGTGATTAAACTATAAAACTGTAACATGCTAAAGTTTGTCTTTCCACACATGCATTGTTTGTCTGTTTGGGGTAGTTAGGGCTAACCTGAGGGCTAACACGTCAAGTAATCCCAGTATGTAGTTCATGAATTTTAGAAGCCAGAAGAGTTGCAGGAAAAGAGACTCATCTACTTGATTAGGTCCAACAAAGATCTGGGCCCTATTCTTTGTACATGGATAACCAAATTATCCAGATTAAGGATTTGACTGGAGTTTATTTTAGCTCACTGAAACTGGCTTAATGTAAATCAGGAACTGTTGTCAAAGTAACAAGTACTTAATCCCAAATTTGCCTAAGGGCAGGCTTACTCACAGTTTGCTGGATGATAACAGTTTACTGTTCCTTTGTTGGTCTTGCCCAAAGTACATGACCCCGATCTGTTGTCCTGACACCCACAGGACAGTTACTCTGCTTCTTTCAGTCCCCTCCCTACCTTATGTTAATTTACTGACCACAAATATACAAGGTGACAGTTGGTGACATCATTACTGACCAGTACAAACAAACTTTCTCCGGTCTTTATACTCAGTTGAAGAAGACTAGTCTTTGAGATTTAGCTTCAGAGCCGTTGTTACCAACTCCTCTCATACAGCAGAAACTTCATCTATCTGTGCCTTCAAAAAACCTTTAAAAAAGTTAACAGAGTCCAGCTTAAGTCTGTGGGAGTTTCTCTAATAGCACAATGTTGAGAAATTGCAGCAGAGCTCTGGTAAGTGAACAATACCATTTGAACATTTGGGTATATAACTTGTGTTTACTACACCATAGTCTTATGTCTTACATTTTAACATTTTGTTTGTAAACTTCTACATTTTTGCATTATGTCTCTACATCCTTAACTGTTATGTTACGACAAGAGTGTGGAACTTTTACAAATAAATGAACTCAAGTATTCAGTTCTTTCAACCCTTGCCAAACAAGTTCACGCAATGCTAAGTAAGCCTTGTACCACAAGGGAAAGATCTCTGTACTTCTCAGGACATCAGAGTACTGCTGTTTGTTATCTACGGTGATATTTCTGCACAGCCGCACCAGAATAATGCCAATCCCACTGCTTTTCTTACACACATCAACAGTTTTTGTGTGATTACTGTCACTGCCAGAGAGGACTGACAAAGGTTCCATACTTAGCTTTACATTTTAGTAAGTCAGGTTTCCTCGTTTTCTTTGTCTGCTTTGTGTTCTGCCTCTTCTTCTTGCAGAATTGACTGTAATACAAGAGGACTTTACTGGTATCTGGTCAAGAGGAAACAGGTGTCATTATTAGTTATAACATAAATGTACATGAGTTTGAGAACACTCTTGTATCTCTCATATAAAGGTGGGGATGGTGAAGCCCTATCACTTGGTGAGACCTGTATCAGTGACCCTGGTTGCTAGCAGAAACCTGTCCCAGCAGAAGGACCTGCCCAGTCAGCCTGTCCCCCCTCTGCAGCAGACCTGTGACATCTACCTCCAGTACATGGAGCCCATGTTGGAAGGGGACGAGCTGAAGCGAGCAAAAAAACTGGTGGAAGAGTTTCGTAGAGAAGGAGGGGTCGGAGAAAGACTGCAGAGAAGCCTGGAGAGGAAAGCAGAGAACTCTGAGAACTGGGTGAGTTCAACAACTACACCATCAGCTGTAGACACATCTACTGAGACAATGACTTCCTCACAGATTCTGTAGCTATTTAACTCCTGTTTACTAAAAGTTTAGAGAATAAATCAGTTATCTTGACCAGGTACTGACATCAGGATTTTTACTTAAGTTTCTTGAACCATGACAACATACTAAAATGAGGGTTCAATTCTCATTACTTATCTGCATCTAAAACGAAATGAAATGAAACCTTTTTTCCAGAAACTAGGATGCCACAACCGGTGGAGAAAGAATGGGGCTGAAGGGAGAGGGTGGTGCGAGAGAGGGATAGAGAGAGAGGATGAAGATGGAGATGGTGTTCACTTGTGCCTTTTATTTGGTTTTACTTGCTGTACATCTGAATACCCTCAAGGGACAAAAAATAAAGTTGAAGGCTAGATACAGCTGATGTTTCACTGGAATAAATGTGTTCTATTATGCATATGAATGTTTGATCAAGAGACAGATCAGCTGCAGCCTGTAGGGATATTGTAGTGATTATCAAAAAATAATTAACATAATTCACCAGTTTCTTTGGTCAGCTATAAAATAATCACAGAGCTGGCCAGATAGTAATTGGACAGCATAGTTTTATTAATTGAAATGTCATCTGGTTTTGTTGGTGATCAGTTATCAATGATTGCATGTCAATTGTTACCACCAATAACCTCAGGTGTCACAAAATTAACCAAAACTGAAACTTTAAGGATTATAACTTTTGCAGCCTTGTCATCATCTTACTTTTACTTCATGTAAATAGGAATTATTTTTCACGCTGTTTGGTCACCAAATTTCATTAGGTTTTTTTTTTTTTTTTTTTTTGCTGTTTCACCCTTAATTTGGAATAAAACATTGTCCAGGAACATTTCACATTGAGTAAAGGAACTATGAAATACCTTTCTATTCAAATTCATTGGACTTTATCTATGTATTTCTGTATGTATCTGTGTCACCTATAGTTTCTAACTGTTTCTAGATTACAGAGGAATTTGTGAAGGTTGGATTCATCACCTCGCGGAAGGCTGTGGTGGGTTCGTCAAATGCTGGGGGCCTCTTTCCCCGAGCAGACTACAGAGATAAAAAGGGAAAAATAAGGTAAAAAGACACATACATGCACACACACTAAGTTTGTATTCAGTGGATACAAACTTAGTGAGGTATGTTAAGTGTAAAGCCAGAGCTTCCAGTATTATTAAAGTGGCTATCTTTAAACCCGGCTAGATTACCATCATAATTTATGAGGCAAACTTAACCTGGTTGGCAGCAGTTTATGTTTCAAGTTTTGGCTTGAAGTCAGCTGAAGTTTGTTCTGCATTTCTGGTTTATTACAGATAATACAACACCTTTATACCACCTTTTTTTTTTAATTTATTTTATTTTTTTTTTATTTAAGGTTTTATTTTGAAAGTCACTGTTTCCCAGGAAGACAGCTTAATTCCCTCTCTGCTTCACCACAGTCCAGCTGGTAGTTATGAATGGTTCTTTACTCCTCCACTGTCCTAGTGTAAACCCCTCAAACTTGGACCAGTTAATCACTTTTGCAGAGGATGCCTGTTCTTACTAGTCTGGTGAGATCGTCCTGATAACATAAGCTCAACATTCTGTTTCTTTCTGTCTGTCAGTCTGGACTCACTGCTGTCCCAAACACTTTCAGAGAGTGGGAGTACTCCCCTTAACAGACACTCCTTCAGCCAATCCTGACGTTAGCCATTGCCTCTTCTACACAAAAATGTTGTCAGTTAGACAAGAGTCTAAAACAGCACAGTTCATTTATATTAGCCTTTTGTATGTGACGTGTATTTTGTCAACAACAATGCCCATAAGGTTTACATGATACACTGGCATGGTCAGCATATTTTGATGTTTCTTATTCAGCACCCAGCTGTCTCTAGACTGCCGAATAACAGCTGGCATTGTCTTTATGGTCTGTCTACAGCATTGTGAATATTGATCTGCATGGCTGTAAACCCCAGCTTTGCAGCCCCATGCATCTGCTCCCTCATTTGTACCAGGGAACATCTTCCTCATCACCAATGGATCCAGTTAATGAATCAACCTTTTGCCAAATCTGGTCAGAAAATAAGCTCAAGTCTTTACCTCCGAGAAACTCTGCAAGGGCATCCTCTTGTTCTTCTTTAATTGTTGTTATTGACTCTTTTACTGATTTAACATCTCTTATCACTGTGTTTACTCTGCTAATGTTTGAGTTAGTGATTGTTGCTTTGCAAGCAGCATGCTAATTCATCACCTACAACGCAGTCCCTGATTAGCGACTTATGTTGACAACTATGGTGCAGATCCCTGATTGACCCAAATGGATTGTATTTTCCAGAAAGTGTTTGGGGTGGCAGTGAGTCCAGACAGATTGCTGACCTCACGACACAAGCATGGACTTTCCAGCATAAGATGAGATAGCACAGTAAGATAACACAAGTAACAATCACAAAAAAAATTAAACTACATTATAGTAAGGTGCCAAAAGGGTGCAAACCAATATTTAGAATCTATGCAATGCCAAAACAGGTTACTATTATGGATGAAAA